>NC_091301.1:21943358-21983358 GCF_038502225.1 Cherax quadricarinatus | reverse complement strand
AAAAAAAGAATCGCTGCGTTTATTCTTGATCAAAGTTTACAAAGATGAGCAGATTCTTGAAGGTGAGACCCTGAAAGTTCTCCTACCCAGTGTTACAACTTTCCTGTGTGAGGAATTATTTTCAGACCTCCCAGTCACGAAGTGCAGAAACCGTCTACAACCAGAGCATGACACAAGACGCAGTCTTTCATCTAAATCACCCTGATATGAGCTCGTTAAAATCATGCAGTGCCAGGGATCTCACTAATTACTGACACGTCTCCGACGTTACCCCAATCCACCTATTGAATATTTTTTTTTATGACTGAGATATTTTTTGTCACTTGTGTTGCATATTAATGTTAAGAACATATGTAGATTCTCAACAGGATTTTAGGTCGCTCTCAAAAAAAGTTGAAAGAACCTCTGTTAGAGTGTCTTCTTCGAGTTGGGGAAGTTTGGAAGGTTTCCTATCGGAGGCCGAAGTACTGGGGAAAACTATGTACCAGTAGCCCCAAAATCCTATTTATTCAAGTTCTTTGAAAGCGTTTTAAGAAGAAAGATTGCCAGTCTAACTGGGGTTTACCTGGAGTCTACCTAGAGGGTATTCGGGGATCAGCGCCCCCGCGGCCCGGTCCACGACCAGGCCTCCCGGTAGATCAGGGCCTGATTAACCAGGTTGTTGCTGCTGGCCACATGCGGTCCAACGTACGAACCACAGCCCGGCTGATCTGGCACCGACTTTAAGTATTTGTCCAACTCCCTCTTGAAGGCAACCAGGGGCCTACTGGTAATTCCTCTTATGCATGGTGGGTAGCTGTTGAACAGAGTTGGGCCCCGGACACTTATGGTGATTTCTCTTAGTGTACCAATGGCGCCTCTAGTTTTCATTGGGGATATTTTGCACCACCTGCCTAGTCTGTTACTTTCGCAGGGAGTGATTTCTGTGTGCAGATTCGGGACCATTCCTTCTAAGATTTTCCAAGTGTAGATTATGATACCTCTCTCTCGCCTGTGTTCCAGTGAGTACAAGTCAAGTGCTTCCAAGCGTTCCCAGTAGTTGAGGTGTTCGATGGCACTTGTATGTGCAGCCTAGAGAGAACAATTGATTTCAAAAGGATCATCATTGGCTTGGCATCTCTTGCTTTGAACGTTCTCAATATCCATCCTATCATTTTCTTTGCAGTTGTGATCGTGGCACTGTTGTGATCCTTGAAAGTGAGATCCTCAGACATTACCACTCCCAGGTACCTCACATTATTTTTTCGCTCTATTGTATGATCAAAGTTTGTAGTATACTCAGTTCTAGTTATTATCTCCTCCAGTTTTCCATAACGGAGTAGTTGGAATTTGTCTTCATTGAGCATCATATTGTTTTCCATTGCCCATTGGAAAACTTGGTTTATATCTTCAAGGAGGTTAACCGCGTCCTCAATAGATGACAGTCTCATGCAGATCCTAGTATCGTCTGCGAAGGATGACACGGTGCTGTGGATTATATCTCTGTCTATGTCTGATATGAGGATGAGGAACAGGATGGGGGCGAGTACTGTGCCTTGTGGAACAGAGCTTTTCACTATGGTAGCTTCCGATTTAACTCGAATCGCAGCAGTTGCACAACCCAGGTCAACATGTATTCAGAACAGATCACTCCTGCCTTTCGCAATTACTAGACTATGACATGGTCTTGGATGCACATGAAAACAAGCAAAATACAGACGTTGTATACACTGAATTAGCAAAAGCTTTTGACTGCACACAAAACGTGTGCAAAAGGAATAACTGGGGAGGTGGGCAGATGAATATTTAACTTACTAACAAATAGAACTCAAAGAGTAAAGGTAAACAGTGAACTCAGGGCCAGGTCTAAGACTTGGCTCTGGAGGGGGGTGGGGGCGGTGACCTCTGGAAGCGACTCCAGGTCTCCTCTTGAAGGTCAAAGCCTTGGAGGTCGAAGCCTTGGAGGTCTCCTCTTGGAGGTCGGTCTAGTCGACGGGTGAGCATACCCCACCTGAGAGTGGTCACCTATCCAACTGCTCACCAGCAGCAGCAGCAGCAGCAGCAGCAGCAGCAGCAGCAGCAGCAGCAGCAGCAGCAGCAGCAGCAGCAGTAGCAGCACCCCCACCACCACCACCACCACCTTCAACAACATTTTCATTATACAATGACATTCACCGAGCAACATAAAATTTTTAAATAAATTTTTACAAGAACGCATATTACACGGAAAATGTATAGAAACATTAAATATTTTTTTTTCAGTAATATACAATATATTCAGTTTTTCTAATAGATCTATATATTTCTCGTATGTTTTTTAAATGATGAGAATATGCTTCTGTTGCGACCCCTGAATGGGTCACAATGTATATGATGTATATTATGTATATGTATATAATGTATATTACCTTTTCATATAATTTTATATTGCTTACATTTGCGATAATAGCTAAATCGTAAATATATTGCTTTATATTATTATTTGACTTAGTTATGTTGTTAGGTAGTATGTAACTTATTATATGCTCATAGTTTAAGTCTTGATTGTCTAACTACTGTATTTATCGCTTGTGGCTCATTACTCTGCCGGCTTCTCTGTTGCTGAGCAGCAACTGTCCACGGAGCTATCACGTGATCGAGGGGGGGGGGTGTTCTCACCTTGCCTGAAGTATTCAGTCTGGTCTAGACTCGCTTGGCGGTTGTACGTATTCCAGACAAGAAGTGCTTAAGTCTCCCTTATTGGCCCTTGTTGGAAGATCGTCTCTGTCTGATTATTCTTGTAGGTTTTGTGGGACTCCGTTCACAGAACATTGTATAGACTTAGTGATTTTCGACGTTGCACTGAGGTTGTGTGTCGCATAGACACTCTGAGCAACTCAGGTCCTGAGCTGTAGCTTCTGACCTAATTTGTACTGGTATCTGTGTACTGTCACAGTCCGGTATTTTCTTATGCTGAACTTAGATTCAATAATATGGGAGCTTTGTGACTTTTGTGGAGGATCTGCTGATGGTCCCTACTTAGTGTCGTTGTATTATCTCCTTGTTCCTGATTCTGTGTCGCAGTTGCTTGTTATATTGCTATTGGGCTTAGCGGTCGTTTATTGTTCAAGCAGACTGTTCTGATTGCCAGTTGGTCAAGAAGTTAGTTTATGAGAGGACTTTGTCAGTCACTTGTTTAAGTCTAGTCGAGTCGTGAGACATAGCGAACTACTTAGAGCACTTACACACATACACACAAACTTATTTGTAATATCTTATTAAATGTTAATGTACCAGACGGTACTTAAGAATTATAAATGTGATATGTGCTTTCAGCACAATAATACTGTACACGAGAGAAGTGATTATTCTTATTTTGTTGATATTAATTTAATTTAATTTGATATACGCCTAAACAACTTAATTAATAAATTTATTAAATTTTAATTTCTGTAGTTAGTAGCCTACCAGTTGTAATCCTGAAGCACTATTAATTCTTATTGAATTCTAATGGATAATTGGACAAGGATACTGACTGGGTACTTGTTACGAAAACCCAGTAACAGGCTGGATGCTAGAAGGGCAGTCCTTTCTAGTATTCACTGGAGATTTCTAAGCTTTTTAGAAATCGCATTCTTTGTAACAACTTCTGTATACTTACTTAGATTATTACTAAGTGAAAAGGTAGAAGTGATTCATGTAATTCAAATCACCCTCCCCCCCCCCGTTCCCTTTAGACAGATGATAGTAACTACAGCGCTGCTGGAAGGAAGCCTCTGAAGCTGCCGAAGCCTTAGAGGAATGTTTGATGATATCCTCATCTGTCCAGCTCAGACTGGCAGGTTTCATTGCCCTATGAACGAAATCCATCTTGTGTGACCCCACAGTTTAACGATTAACTAGATTATAGAGCAAGGTAGCTGCACACTGCAGGTATTACCACGGTGTAACATGCATATGCAGCAGGATAACAGCACACTGTGGGTGTTCCCACCATGTAACACTCACATACAGAATGCAGCAGCACACTGCGGGTGTTCCCACCATGTAACACTCACATACAGAGTGCAGCAGCACACTGCGGGTGTTCCCACCATGTAACACTCACATACAGAGTGCAGCAGCACACTGCGGGTGTTCCCACCATGTAACACTCACATACAGTAGGGCAGCAGCACACTGTGGGTGTTTGTAACACTCACATACAGCAAGGCAGCAACGTACTGCAGGTGTTCCCACCAGGTAGCAGCACACTGCTGACGTATCGAGTCTGTTTACCACAAAATATCTCACACCACAATAAAGCAATGGAGAGCATTAACAACATAAAACGAACACTAATAATAATAATAATAATAATAATAGTAATAATAGTAATAATAATAATAATAATAATAATAATAATAATAATAATAATAATAATAATAATAATAATAATAATAATAATAATAATAATAATAATAATAATAATAATAATAATAATAATAATAATAATAATGATAATAATAATAATAATAATAATAATAATAATAATAATAATAATAATAATAATAATAATAATACTTTCCTGGGTAAGCAAATACTTGTATTAATTCTGAGAGAAGTGTTTCAAACCAAATAATACTGAACTGCGGCCCCAGAATTCAGTGTGGTGATCATGGTGGCTTTAGTATAAGTTATCTTAGCTTAGGATTACTTAGGATAGGGTGTGATAGCTTGGTTTACCTTAGCATGGCTTGGGACTGTCTAGAAGAGCTTGGGATAGCTTTACCTTTTTCTCCCTCCATCCCTACATACCTGCTAACCTACCTACCTACCTACCTACCAACCTATCCATCTTCCTTCCTCACTCCTAACACTCCCTTTCGCTTCCACATCTCACCTATCCCTTTCGCCTTCCCCTCTCGCCTCTTTCCTCTCCTTCTTGCCTCTACCTCTCGCCTCTACCACCTACCTCATCGTTTTTTGTTGCCATGTTACTGAGGTCTGGCCATCGCTGAATGACTAAGCAAGACTTTTCCAGGTACAAAGCATCCCTAATTATGTCGAAACGACACGCAAATTACATAGACGACCATTATAGAAACGACCACTAAATTGCCAAGAATTTACCAAGAAATAGCCCAAGAACGACTCTTGAAACTGTTTGTAAAGGACACCAAAATTGGTCAGAAATGAGCCAAGAAATTGCATAGAAATTACCCCGAGAAAGTGGCCAGAAACGACCGAAGATACTGACTAGAAACGACTCTAGATACTGGCTACAAATGATCCAAGATACTGGCCAAAAACAATTCAAGATATTGGCCAATAATGACTCAAAATCCTGGCCAAAAACGACCCAAGATACTGGTCAGAAACGACCCAAGATATTGGTCAGAAATGATCCAGGATACTGGCCAGAAGTGACCCAAAAAAATCTCCCCAGAAACGACCAGAGAAACTGTCCAGAAACGACCCAGGATACGAGCAAGAAGTGTCAGACGATACTGGTCAGAAACGACTCAAGATACTAGCCAGAAAGACCATAGAAACTGGCCAGAAACTAGTCAACATACTGGCCAGAAATGACCCAAGATACTAGCCAGAAACGACCAGAGAAACTGGCCAGAAACGACTCAAGATACTGGCCAGAAACGACCCAAGAACCTAGCTGTACCCACCTAGCTGTACCCACCTAGCTGTACCCACCTAGCTGTACCCACCTAGCTGTACCCACCTAGCCGTACCCACCTAGCTGTACCCACCTAGCTGTACCCACCGACTGTACTTAATCTACTTGCCTAAATGGTATACTCATCGAGGTGTGTTTGCGGGGGTCGACTCTCTACTCTTGACCTGATTCTTCAACCACAATCACCGGCGTAATTTCTTCTTGACCTCGTGGGCCCTACCGTACTTATTCTTGAAACTGCGTATTGAATTTGTACTGCTCTGTATCATGTTCAAATAAATAAATAAATAAATAAATAAATAAATAAATAACTCCGCGGTACCTATTTACTGTTATGGGGAACACCGGCAGCATGTATAAGGTGACTACTTGTTTCTTCCTCTCGACCTCCCTGAAGACTCTAACCATAGATGTCTTGGGCCTGAAGACAAACTCTTCCTCACTAAACTGTAAGTCATTTTACACACACACACACACACACACACACACACACACACACACACACACACACACACACACACACACACTACAAGTCACAAATCTTACTCTGCGTCTTCCCTGGAAGTCACAATTCAGAGACCAACACTGATAGCGATAGTAGTATCCGGTCAAGGAAATGGGGGTGTGGAAAGAGAAGCAGGGGAGTTGGTGGGGAAGTGGGGGTGGAAAGGGTAAGTGGGGCGTGTGGGAAAAAATGGGGGTCAGAGGGGTAAGAGAAGATGGGTCACCTGTTGGTCACCTGAACTCGCTTTCGGGGGTCAGTGCT
The DNA here is from genome assembly GCF_038502225.1 of Cherax quadricarinatus. Classification (NCBI taxonomy): domain Eukaryota; kingdom Metazoa; phylum Arthropoda; class Malacostraca; order Decapoda; family Parastacidae; genus Cherax; species Cherax quadricarinatus. The sequence goes on along the minus strand of NC_091301.1, from coordinate 21,976,960 downwards.
CCCCTTCCCCTGTCCTGAGGCCCGGTCCCAGACCAGGCCTCCTGGCAGTTGGCCTGGTAGACCAGGCTGTTGGTGCCAGGAGGCCCGGTCCCAGACCAGGCCTCCTGGCAGTTGGCCTGGTAGACCAGGCTGTTGGTGCCAGCCGCACACAGACCAGAGTCGGTACCACAACTCGGCTGATCAGAATTTGACTTGATGAACTTGTCAAGCTCCGTGTTGAAAACAGCTAGGGATTTGTGGGTAATTTTCCTTAAGAGAGGATGGACATGGTGTTGAAGAGTCTTGGTCTCCTTACACTTAGAGCACTCACTGACAACTTGCTTTTCACTGGAGTTGTCTGCCAAGTCTATTGTCAAAGGGAATGATATCAGTGTGCAGATTTGGGAACGATCCTTCCAGGATTTTCCAGGTGTAGATTATGAAGCATCTATCTCCTCTGGGAGAATAAGTTAGATTCAGGGACTGAGGAAAGAGACGGACCGGCTACGAGGCTGAGGGCCAGATACAAGGCGAACGGCCGGATGCGGGCCAGAGGGCCGGATACGGGCCGTGTATTGTGTCGATAATGTCAGTATCGACACCATTATCAAGACAGATTGCTTGAGCATCCGCCTGCCACGCCTGGGTGCTTGTTTGTTTGTTTGGTGGTCGTCAGAGTGGTGGTCGTCACAGTGGTGGGTGTGGTGGTCGTCAGAGTGGTGGGTGTGGAGGTCGTCACAGTGGTGGGTGTGGTGGTCGTCACAGTGGTGGGTGTGGTGGTCATCACAGTGATGGGTATGGTGGTCGTCACAGTGTGGTGGTCGTCACAGTGGAGGGTGTGGTGGTCGTCACAGTGGTGGGTGTGGTGGTCATCACAGTGGTGGGTGTGGTGGTTGTCACAGTGGCGGGTGTAGTGGTCGTCACAGTGGTGGGTGGGATGGTCGTCACAGTTGTTGGTCTGGTGGTCGTCACAGTGGTATGTCTGGTGGTCGACATAGTTCTGAGTGTGGTCGTCACAGTGGTGGGTGTTGTGGCCGTCACATTGGCGGGTGTGGTGGTCGTCATAGTGGTGGGTGTGGTGGTCGTCAAAGTGGGGGGTATGGTGGTTGTCACAGTGATGGGTGTGGTGGTCGTCACAGTGGTGGGTGTGGTAGTTGTCACAGTGGCGGGTGTGGTGGTCGCCTGCCACGCCTGGGTGCTTGTTTGTTTGTTTGGTGGTCGTCAGAGTGGTGGGTGTGGTGGTCGTCACAGTGGTGGGTGTGGTGTTCGTCACAGTGGTGGGTGTGGTGGTCGTCACAGTGGTGGGTGTGGTGGTCGTCACAGTGATGGGTATGGTGGTCGTCACAGTGGTGGGTGTGGTGGTCGTCACAGTGGTGGGTGTGGTGGTCGTCACAGTGGTGGGTGTGGTGGTCGTCACAGTGGTGGGTGTGGTGGTTGTCACAGTGGCGGGTGTGGTGGTCGTCACAGTGGTGGGTGGGATGGTCGTCACAGTTGTTGGTCTGGTGGTCGTCACAGTGGTATGTCTGGTGGTCGACATAGTTCTGAGTGTGGTCGTCACAGTGGTGGGTGTGGTGGCCGTCACATTGGCGGGTGTGGTAGTCGTCATAGTGGTGGGTGTGGTGGTCGTCAAAGTGGGGGGTATGGTGGTTGTCACAGTGATGGGTGTGGTGGTCGTCATAGTGGTGGGTGTGGTGGTCGTCATAGTGGTGGGTGTGGTGGTTGTCACAGTGATGGGTGTGGTGGTCGTCAAAGTGGGGGGTATGGTGGTTGTCACAGTGATGGGTGTGGTGGTCGTCATAGTGGCGGGTGTGGTGGTCGTCATAGTGGTGGGTGTGGTGGTCGTCAAAGTGGGGGGTATGGTGGTTGTCACAGTGATGGGTGTTGTGGTCTTCACAGTGGTGGGTGTGGTGGCCATCACAGTGGTTGGTGTGGTGATCTTCACAGTGGTGGGTGTGGTGGTCGTCACAGTGGTGAGTCTGGTGGTCGTCAAAGTGAGGGGTGTGGTGGTCGTTGCAGTAGTGGGTGTGGTGGTCGTCACAGTGATGGGTGTGGTGGTCATCACAGTGATGGGTGTGGTGATCATGACAGTGGTGGGTGTGGTGATCTTTACAGTGGTGGGTGTGGTGATCTTCACAGTGGTGGGTGTGGTGATCTTCACAGTGGTGGGTGTGGTGATCTTCACAGTGGTGGGTGTGTTGATCGTCACCGTGGTGGGTGTGGTGCTCGTCACAGTGGTGGGTGTGGTGGTCATCACAGTGGTGGGTGTGGTGCTCTTCACAGTGGTGGGTGTGGTGGTCGTCACAGCAGTGGGTGTGGTGGTCGTCACAGTGGTGGGTGTGGTGGTCATCACAGTGGTGGGTGTGGTGGACTTCACAGAGGCGGGTGTGGTGGTCATCGCAGTGGTGGGTGTTGTGGTCATCACAGTGGTGGGTGTGGTGCTCTTCACAGTGGTGGGTGTGGTGGTCGTCACAGCAGCGGGTGTGTTGGTCATCGCAGTGGTGGGTGTGGTGGTCATCACAGTGGTGGGTGTGGTGGTCATAGCAGTGGTGGGTGTGGTGGTCATCACAGTGGTGGGTGTGGTGGTCATCGCAGTGGTGGGTATGGTGGTCATCACAGTGGTGGGCGTGGTGGTCATCACAGTGGTGGGTGTGGTGGGCTTCACAGTGGTGGGTGTGGTGCTCATCACAGTGGTGGGTGTGGTGGTCATCACAGTGGTGGGTGTGGTGGTCATCACAGTGGTGGGAGTGGTGGTCATCACAGTGTTGGGTGTGGTGGTCATCGCAGTGGTGGGTGTGGTGGTCATCGCAGTGGTGGGTGTGGTGGTCATCGCAGTGGTGAGTGTGGTGGTCATCACAGTTGTGGGTGTGGTGGTCATCACAGTGGTGGGTGTGGTGGTCATCACAGTGGTGGGTGTGGTGGTCATCACAGTGGTGGGTGTGGTGGTCATCACAGTGGTGGGTGTGGTGGTCATCACAGTGGTGGGTGTGGTGGTCATCACAGTGGTGGGTGTGGTGGTCATCACAGTGGTGGGTGTGGTGGTCATCACAGTGGTGGGTGTGGTGGTCATCACTGTGGTGGGTGTGGTGGTCATCACAGTGGTGGGTGTGGTGGTCATCACAGTGGTGTGTGTGGTGGTCATCACAGTGGTGAGTGTGGTGGTCATCACAGTGGTGGGTGTGGTGGTCATCACAGTGGTGGGTGTGGTGGTCATCACAGTGGTGGGTGTGGTGGTCATCACAGTGGTGGGTGTGGTGGTCATCACAGTGGTGAGTGTGGTGGTCATCACAGTGGTGGGTGTGGTGGTCATCACAGTGGTGGGTGAGGTGGTCATCACAGTGGTGGGTGTGGTGGTCATCACAGTGGTGGGTGTGGTGGTCACCACAGTGGTGGGTGTGGTGGCCATCACAGTGGTGGGTGTGGTGGCCATCACAGTGGTGGGTGTGGTGGTCATCACAGTGGTGGGTGTGGTGGTCATCACAGTGGTGGGTGTGTTGGTCATCACAGTGGTGGGTGTGGTGGTCATCACAGTGGTGAGTGTGGTGGTCATCACAGTGGTGGGTGTGGTGGTCATCACAGTGGTGGGTGTCGTGGTCATCACAGTGGTGGGTGTGGTGGTCATCACAGTGGTGGGTGTGGTGGTCATCACAGTGGTGAGTGTGGTGGTCATCACAGTGGTGAGTGTGGTGGTCATCACAGTGGTGGGTGTGGTGGTCATCACAGTGGTGGGTGTGGTGGTCATCGCAGTGGTGGGTGTGGTGGTCATCGCAGTGGTGGGTGTGGTGGTCATCACAGTGGTGGGTGTGGTGGTCATCACAGTGGTGGGTGTGGTGGTCATCACAGTGGTGGGTGTGGTGGTCATCACAGTGGTGGGTGTGGTGGTCATCACAGTGGTGGGTGTGGTGGTCATCACAGTGGTGGGTGTGGTGGTCATCACAGTGGTGGGTGTGGTGGTCATCACAGTGGTGAGTGTGGTGGTCATCACAGTGGTGGGTGTGGTGGTCATCACAGTGGTGGGTGTGGTGGTCATCACAGTGGTGGGTGTGGTGGTCATCACAGTGGTGGGTGTGGTGGTGGTCATCACAGTGGTGGGTGTGGTGGTCATCACAATGGTGGGTGTGGTGGTCATCACAGTGGTGAGTGTGGTGGTCATCACAGTGGTGAGTGTGGTGGTCATCACAGTGGTGGGTGTGATGGTCATCACAGTGGTGAGTGTGGTGGTCATCACAGTGGTGAGTGTGGTGGTCATCACAGTGGTGGGTGTGGTGGTCATCACAGTGGTGGGTGTGGTGGTCATCACAGTAGTGGGTGTGGTGGTCATCACAGTGGTGGGTGTGGTGGTCATCACAGTGGTGGGTGTGGTGGTCATCACAGTGGTGAGTGTGGTGGTCATCACAGTGGTGGGTGTGGTGGTCATCACAGTGGTGGGTGTGGTGGTCATCACAGTGGTGGGTGTGGTGGTCATCACAGTGGTGGGTGTGGTGGTCATCACAGTGGTGAGTGTGGTGGTCATCACAGTGGTGGGTGTGGTGGTCATCACAGTGGTGGGTGAGGTGGTCATCACAGTGGTGGGTGTGGTGGTCATCACAGTGGTGGGTGTGGTGGTCACCACAGTGGTGGGTGTGGTGGCCATCACAGTGGTGGGTGTGGTGGCCATCACAGTGGTGGGTGTGGTGGTCATCACAGTGGTGGGTGTGGTGGTCATCACAGTGGTGGGTGTGTTGGTCATCACAGTGGTGGGTGTGGTGGTCATCACAGTGGTGAGTGTGGTGGTCATCACAGTGGTGGGTGTGGTGGTCATCACAGTGGTGGGTGTGGTGGTCATCACAGTGGTGGGTGTGGTGGTCATCACAGTGGTGGGTGTGGTGGTCATCACAGTGGTGAGTGTGGTGGTCATCACAGTGGTGAGTGTGGTGGTCATCACAGTGGTGGGTGTGGTGGTCATCACAGTGGTGGGTGTGGTGGTCATCGCAGTGGTGGGTGTGGTGGTCATCGCAGTGGTGGGTGTGGTGGTCATCACAGTGGTGGGTGTGGTGGTCATCACAGTGGTGGGTGTGGTGGTCATCACAGTGGTGGGTGTGGTGGTCATCACAGTGGTGGGTGTGGTGGTCATCACAGTGGTGGGTATGGTGGTCATCACAGTGGTGGGTGTGGTGGTCATCACAGTGGTGGGTGTGGTGGTCATCACAGTGGTGGGTGTGGTGGTCATCACAGTGGTGGGTGTGGTGGTCATCACAGTGGTGAGTGTGGTGCTCATCACAGTGGTGGGTGTGGTGGTCATCACAGTGGTGGGTGTGGTGGTCATCACAGTGGTGGGTGTGGTGGTCATCACAGTGGTGGGTGTGGTGGTCATCACAGTGGTGAGTGTGGTGGTCATCACAGTGGTGGGTGTGGTGGTCATCACAGTGGTGGGTGTGGTGGTCATCACAGTGGTGGGTGTGGTGGTCATCACAGTGGTGGGTGTGGTGGTGGTCATCACAGTGGTGGGTGTGGTGGTCATCACAATGGTGGGTGTGGTGGTCATCACAGTGGTGAGTGTGGTGGTCATCACAGTGGTGAGTTTGGTGGTCATCACAGTGGTGGGTGTGATGGTCATCACAGTGGTGAGTGTGGTGGTCATCACAGTGGTGAGTGTGGTGGTCATCACAGTGGTGGGTGTGGTGGTCATCACAGTGGTGGGTGTGGTGGTCATCACAGTGGTGGGTGTGGTGGTCATCACAGTGGTGGGTGTGGTGGTCATCACAGTGGTGGGTGTGGTGGTCATCACAGTGGTGAGTGTGGTGGTCATCACAGTGGTGGGTGTGGTGGTCATCACAGTGGTGGGTGTGGTGGTCATCGCAGTGGTGGGTGTGGTGGTCATCACAGTGGTGGGTGTGGTGGTCATTACAGTGGTGGGTGTGGTGGTCATCACAGTGGTGGGTGTGGTGGTCATCACAGTGGTGGGTGTGGTGGTCATCACAGTGGTGAGTGTGGTGGTCATCACAGTGGTGGGTGTGGTGGTCATCACAGTGGTGGGTGTGGTGGTCATCACAATGGTGGGTGTGGTGGTCATCACAGTGGTGAGTGTGGTGGTCATCACAGTGGTGAGTGTGGTGGTCATCACAGTGGTGAGTGTGGTGGTCATCACAGTGGTGAGTGTGGTGGTCATCACAGTGGTGGGTGTGGTGGTCATCACAGTGGTGGTTGTGGTGGTCATCACAGTGGTGGGTGTGGTGGTCATCACAGTGGTGGGTGTGGTGGTCATCACAGTGGTGGGTGTGGTGGTCATCACAGTGGTGAGTGTGGTGGTCATCACAGTGGTGGGTGTGGTGGTCATCACAGTGGTGGGTGTGGTGGTCATCGCAGTGGTGGGTGTGGTGGTCATCACAGTGGTGGGTGTGGTGGTCATCGCAGTGGTGGGTGTGGTGGTCATCACAGTGGTGGGTGTGGTGGTCATCACAGTGGTGGGTGTGGTGGTAATCGCAGTGGTGGGTGTGGTGGTCATCACAGTGGTGGGTGTGGTGGTCATCGCAGTGGTGGGTGTGGTGGTCATCGCAGTGGTGGGTGTGGTGGTCATCGCAGTGGTGGGTGTGGTGGTCATCACAGTGGTGGGTGTGGTGGTCATCACAGTGGTGGGTGTGGTGGTCATCGCAGTGGTGGGTGTGGTGGTCATCGCAGTGGTGGGTGTGGTGGTCATCTCAGTGGTGGGTGTGGTGGTCATCACAGTGGTGGGTGTGGTGGTCATCGCAGTGGTGGGTGTGGTGGTCATCGCAGTGGTGGGTGTGGTGGTCATCGCAGTGGTGGGTGTGGTGGTCATCGCAGTGGTGGGTGTGGTGGTCATCACAGTGGTGGGTGTGGTGGTCATCACAGTGGTGGGTGTGGTGGTCATCACAGTGGTGGGTGTGGTGGTCATCACAGTGGTGGGTGTGGTGGTCATCACAGTGGTGGGTGTGGTGGTCATCACAGTGGTGGGTGTGGTGGTCATCACAGTGGTGGGTGTGGTGGTCATCACAGTGGTGGGTGTGGTGGTCATCACAGTGGTGGGTGTGGTGGTCATCACAGTGGTGGGTGTGGTGGTCATCACAGTGGTGAGTGTGGTGGTCATCACAGTGGTGGGTGTGGTGGTCATCACAGTGGTGGGTGTGGTGGTCATCACAGTGGTGGGTGTGGTGGTCATCACAGTGGTGGGTGTGGTGGTCATCACAGTGGTGGGTGTGGTGGTCATCACAGTGGTGGGTGTGGTGGTCGTTATGATCATTCTTTTTAATTTATAGTTGAGTATCGTCTTCTCTTCCACCACCACCTCTTCCACTACCACCTCTTCCACCACCACCTCTTCCACCACCACCTCTTCCACCACCACCTCTTCCACCACCACCTCTTCCACCACCACATCTTCCACCACTACCTCTTCCACCACCGCCTCTTCCACCATCACATCTTTCACCACCTCCTCTTCCACCACTACCTCTTCTACCACCTCTTCTTGAACCTCCTTCTCTTCTAACTCCTCTTCTTCAATCACCTCATCTTTTATCAATTCCTCTATCACCCCTTCCACCACCTCCTCTTCCATCACCTTCTTTTCCATCACCTCCTCTCCTCCATCACCTCCTCCTCCATCACCTCTTCTACCACCTCCTCTTCCATCACCTCTTCCATCACCTCCTCTTCCACCACCACCTCTTCCTTTGCCTCTTCTACCACCTCCTCTTCTATCACCTCTTCCCTCACCCCTTCCACCATCACCTCTTCCATCACCTCCTCTCCTCCATCACCTCCTCTTCCATCACCTCCTCTTCCACCTCCACCTCTTCCACCACCTTTCCATCACCTTCTCTTCCATCACCTCTTCTACCACATCCTCTTCCATCACCTCCTCTTATACCACCTTCTCTTCCATCACCTCCTCTTCCAACACCTTCTCTTATATCACCTCCTTTTCCACCACCTCCTCTTCCATCACCTCCTCTTCTATCACCTTCTCTTCCATCACCTCTTCCATCACCTCCCTTTCCACCACCTCCCCTTCCATCACCTCCTCTTCTACCACCTTCTCTTCCATCACCTCCTCTTCCAGCACCACCTCTTCCATTGCCTCCTCTTCCATCACCTCCTCTTTCATCACTTCCTCTTCCATCACCTCCTCTTTCATCACCTCCTCTTCCATCACCTCCTCTTCCATCACCTCCTCTTCCACTTCCTCAACATCTCATGTGTCACGATACTGTCACTTACATTAATGTGATATATAAGACTTGTTCTACTTAACTCAACTTGTCTTTGTGGCCAGACTCAGAAAACTTCACAGATTTTTTACTGAATGAGTCTATCTTGTTTTGAATATTAGAAGTTCTTTTGTCAAGTTTAAAAGTCTAAATATCAGGTTTAAAAATCTTATAAGGAAACTTGAAAAAGAAAGCATTTGATCTTTTTATAAATAAAATTAGAATCAATGGCTATTTCTTCAAAGTATCGGTAAGAACCCCTTTTTCTCGATTAAAAGCTTTTAAAACCATGCACCATTAAGTGTATATCTCTACATGAATAAACGTGAAAATTGGATTTACTTTTGCTTTAAGAATTTAAGTAACTAGTGGTGAAAAGGTAACATGTCTGTATTGTTGGTTTTCTAAAATGCTCTTGTGGAGATCCCATTCATATTTTACAGACGTATATTTTGTCTAGTGGCTTTGCTTTGAAGGAGGTATCATGTGGCCTCGTGTAGCCGATAGGCTACACGAGGCCACACGAGGCAGTCAGCCCTCTTGAAAGGGTTCACCTGTAGCTCTTAGATCTACTCCGAGAATATAGATGAAGCTTCTCTTTGCCTCCTGCGTGGGTTTCGGTAGATGGGACGGGAGAGATGTATAGGATACCGTGATACTTTTTTCAGATCGCGCAGCGATGAAAATCTATCTAGTTACCTCGGGCTTTACCATATTAACCCACGATTTTACGATTGGTGTATACACAGAGAGGTGAAAATCTCTGTAATTATACCGATAATATATTCTAATCCCATTTGTTTGGATTAAGGTATTATTGATTGTGCGCGGTTCAAATACAGCTTCCATGACCAGTGTGAGGTCGCTAGGCTTTAAATCTGATTAACCAACCCGTCGATCAAGAAAATTACACATTAATATTTTTACTTCAATATTTCAAGAGTCGTGATCATCTTAACGACGTGGAGACCGTCTCCAGGAGGAAGGTCACCCTCAAGTACTGAGATGATCGCGTCGAAGGCAAAAATATTTCTTTATTCATATCTGGCTGTGGCCTGCAGGCAGGTGAACTTTAAGCAGGTCTCGAGAAATACAAACTTTGTGCATATTTAAGCATGGCCTGGAGAGAAGGGGGGAGCAAGATTATGCATGCCGAGCCTTAAGATTGAAAAGACGAAATACTGAAGCACCGCCCCCAGCCAGAATCTCGCTGGAAGTCTTGTGTTAAGGAGGAGTCACGCGCTCGGTTCATAGGTGATTGCTAGAGGCCATTAACAGGTTTCAGGTATCGCCTCTCACTCTCTCTCTCTCTCTCTCTCTCTCTCTCTCTCTCTCTCTCTCTCTCTCTCTCTCTCTCTCTTTTCTCTTTCTCTCTCTCTCTGCTTCTTCCTCCTTCAGGATTTGTCCCTTTCATACCCTCCTTCAGAGCCTTCACTCACTCTCTTTAGAGTTAGTCCCTCCCCCTCCATCCCATCCAGCAGTACCACCTTCCTCTCCCCACTCACTTTAGCCAAGATCTCTTCCTTGTCTCCTTCACTTCTTTTAGATAAATTCTTCCCTGCATCGCAGCTTCCATGGCTTTCTTCTTTCCTCTCTCTGTCTTTTCCTGGTTAACCCCTTTCCACTATTCCATAACCTCTCTCTTCCTCCTGCAGGAGAATGAACTCTTGAAGAATAATCGTTTTTAAGCAATGCTACGAGAGTAGAAGAAATTTCGAAACCAGTCACAATTGAGTCACAAGTTCCTCAGTTTCCTTCGTACCAAAAGGAGAGTAATTATTTGAGAAAACGCATAACTTGCCGTGTACCTTTAGGTATCTATCTGGTATTCAGCTAACGAAGGATCGACTCTCCACTACGCCTTTTACCGAGTGATTCACTTGTGTTTAGCATTTTGTTAATAATAATGATAATTCTCAAGGAGAGAGAAAACCTGTAAGAACCACCCTGTCTGTCCTCTATCCTCTTCCCTCTCCCTTTCTGGCCATGATTTTCTTTCTACTTCCGGATCAAGTTTTTATTGATGGGTCGAAGAGCGAAGCTGCAGGCTGGCTTCGCGGTGATCTTTGATAAGGACTCGTATTGTGCAAAGTTACTGACGGTCCTCATTGTTCATCGTGGAGCTTGGTGCTATCTTCGCTGCTATCTGTTTAACTTCATGTTATCCTCACTACTATCGGTGGAGCTTCAAGCTATCTTCTCTGCTTCACACTATCCTCACAGGTATTTGCAGAGCTTCACGTTATGTACGCTGTTCTCGTCCTGGCTGCTGGCCTTGATGCATCCTAGTTTATTTTACACTGAAGATTCGGAGTGCCATTCTGGCAGTGACGCAGAATGAACCTGTCCATACGATGGTCCCGATGCTGCAGTGGTTAACCCATATTAACGCTCGGTAAATAGACACGGAGCCTGGAACATGTTGGGGTCTCGGGTAACGAGTGAGATAATGCCATAGCAAAGGCTGCTACCTCATATATGCATTATAAACACATTTCTCACAGTAACCTCACTGTAAACACACTTCTGACAGTAGCCTCACTATAAACACTTTTGACAGTAGCCTCACTATAAACACTTCTGACAGTAGCCTCACTTGAAAAAAGCCCACTGTGTGGGCGAAACGTAGTCAATAAAGGATCACATTATACTGCATTTGTGTTTATATTGCCATTGTGTCGGTATTTTATACCATTTATTTCCAGCCTCACTATAAACACTTCTGACAGTAGCCTCACTATAAACACTTCTGACAGTAGCCTTACTATAAACACTTCTGACAGTAGCTTCACTATAAACACTTCTGACAGTATCCTCACTATAAACACTTCCCACAGGAACTTCACGGACCTGGCATTGCAACAGATCTTACGAAGAGGGAGTTCCAGTGGACCACACAGATAAACACTAAATTGAACAAGATTAATCATATTTGGCCCATCCTCTTTCCTCACGATTCACCAGAAATAAAACAAACTGGGGATTAAGGACAGCGTATCACACCATAACAACTGCTGGTGGGTGATTCTCCTCCTCTCTTTGCAACATGTGATGTGCCGCAATGCTCTGCATTATTTTTTTCTTTACACTCTGTCTATGGCTTTAGTCTTACCGAATACCCGAACTTGTATTGGTGGCAGTAGCTGTACCATTTACGAATCACTTTTGCCATGTTGGTCACTCAGCGTCCAGAACCACAAAAAAGAAGTATACACAGTGCAATAAAACAAAGATAAAATCAACTAATACTAAAAGAAAGGAACATAAACATTCAACGCCAATAAATACTATCATACAAGGTTAATGTAGCCAGCATCAATTAAAAAAAATATATCAAAAGATTTCTCTGAAAGTTCCCTGAGGTCCCGACAGGCACCCCGGCAATTATAAAAACCAAAGGGAAAGAGTTAAAATGTGAGCTATAGTCAGCTGTACGTCATAAGCCACGCGGGGGGGGGGGATGAATTTATGTGTAGCAGGAGTACCTGCAAACAGCTGGTAACGGGAGAGTTTTAATCATGTTGGAGGGAACATGGGTTCTTTTTTTTTTTGAGCTAGTGAGTAGTTAGACTAGATGAGAGTTTGAACTGCTAGTATTCTTTCTGATGTTTTGATCCCCCCATTAAAAAAATTAAATAATCGCTGCCATCCTTCTTCCCTCTTTCCCTTTGCTCTCTCGCTTCTTTTATTGGGAAAGTCAACTCCTGAAGTCAAATCCCGAGGTCAACTTCTGAAGTCAACTCCTGAAGTCAACTACCGAAGTCAACTCCTGAAGTCAACTACAGAAGTCAACTCCCGAAGTCAACTCCCGAAGTCAACTCCCGAAGTCAACTCCCGAAGTTAACTCCCGAAGCAACTCTTGACGCAACTCCTGACGCAACACCTGCCAGTCGCGACCCCGCAAACTCACGCTAATTCCCTGCGTCAATATGGCGGCTCCTCAGCATGAATATTTAACACTCGACCCAACACTGGTTGTCGACGACCCTGCCAAGGGTGAGTGGGAGAGTGGGAGAGAGAGAGAGATGGAGCGTGGGAGAGGGAGAATGGGTGAGAGTGAGTGAGGTGGAGAGAGAGAGAGAGAGAGAGAGAGAGAGAGAGAGAGAGAGAGAGAGAGAGAGAGAGAGAGAGAGAGAGAGAGTCAAGAGAAGGCGGACCTCTTTGCTGAACACTTTGCTACCAAAATGCAAGTTCCTGATCCAGCAAGGGACCCTCCTTGGCTAGCTGCAAGAACTGTGTCAAAACTGTCAGTGGTGACAATAAGGCAGGAGGAGGTGCATTTCCTTCTTAAATCACTTGACCAAGAAAAGGCTGTGGGCCCAGACAAGTTGAGCCCAAGATTGTTGAGAAGATGTGCAGACCAGCTAGCAGCACCTCTAACTCGCATCTTTCAGCACTGCCTAGTACAGTGTAAATGGCCCTCTCCATGGAAAGAGGCAAATGTAGTCCCTGTTCACAAAAAGAAGAGCAGAGCAGAAATCAGCAACTACAGACCAGTGTCACTCCTGTCAATCACTGGTAAGATCCTTGAGACAATAATCTCAAGACAAATGACAGATTTTTTTGACTACCACTCACTACTTTGTGATCGTCAATATGGCTTCAGGAAAGGTTACTCTGCTGCTGATCTGTTGTTAAACCTCTCCACTAAGTGGCACCAGTCACTGGATGAATCCAAAGTCAGCTGTGTGGTAGCACTGGACATTGCTGGCGCTTTCGACCGGGTGTGGCACCAGGGCCTCTTAGCAAAACTTCAAGCACTGGGAATTGCAGGCTCTACGCTATGTCTCCTCAGTGATTACCTTCATGGTAGATCTCTAAGTGTAGTCCTCAATGGAACGGAATCAGCAAGGCATCCTATTGGGGCAAGCGTTCCACAAGGAAGTGTGCTGGGTCCACTGTTATGGAATGTCTACTTCAACGACCTTCTTCATCTCATCCCAGAATCACATGCATATGCAGACGACTGTACACTGACATTCACTTATCCAAGAGAAGAAATGCCAGCTGCTCTAAGCTACATCAATCACCAGCTGAGAGCTATATCAGCTTGGGGAAATAGATGGCAAGTAACATTTGCACCTGAAAAAAACGCAAATGATGTTCGTCTCTAGGCACCATGATGGTAATGCTGGCGCAGTAGTAAGGATGAATGGGACGATGTTGGCACCTGGAGAAGAAGTTGATATCCTTGGGGTGAAATTTGACTCCAAACTAACCATGAAGAACCATGTTGTAAATCTTGCAAACAAGGCAGCCAGGAAGCTTACAGCACTTCGCCGTATCTCGCATCTGCTTGACAGTAGGGGTTGCAAGATCCTGTACGAGGCACAAGTACGCTCACACCTTGAGTATGCTCCACTTTCTTGGTTTGCCTGCCCCCCCTCTCATCTGCGACTGCTTGACAGAGTAGAGAACAGAGCAAGACGTCTCATCTCTCGCCTGGACCCATCCTGGATAGATCTGTCATTTCAGCAGAGCCTTCAACATAGGAGGGATGTGGGTGGCCTTACTGTTATGTACAAGGCCAATATTGTCAAAATACCACACTTGGATCCACTTCGAGGACAGCGTGAAACAAGCTTTTATGCCACAAGACGGGCAGAAAGCAGCAACTTCACTCTGGCTGTACCCTTCTCCAGAACATCACTCCATCTGAGATCATACATACCCAGGATGACTCGAGTATGGAACACATTCGTACAGCATAATGATGTCAACGAGATAACGTCAGTTGATCAAATGAAAATGCTGGCCCACAGATGGCTCCAACTTCGTCCTGTTCCCTACTTGTATGTCTCATAACAAAAATGCTTTCAAATGAGCTGATGTAGGTAACAGCTCTTAGCTTGCCAATAAAGTTAGGAATCCTTAACCTGTAAATAGCTGTCAATAAAGCTAGGGATCCTTAACCTTGTCAAACCCTGTGTAAAAAAAAAAAAAAAAAAAAAAAAAAAAAAAAAAAAAAAAAAAAAAAAAAAAAAAAAAGAGAGAGAGAGAGAGAGAGAGAGAGAGAGAGAGACAGAGAGACAGAGAGAGAGGAGCGTAGGCGAGAAAGAAAGGGAGAGGTACAGGGAAAGGAGTTAGGAAAGGACGAGAGGAAGAACGAGAGCAAGAAAGCGAAATTCATATTGGGAATTAAATCAATTAATTGGATCAATTGATGGAGAGAGAGAGAGAGAGAGAGAGAGAGAGAGAGAGAGAGAGAGAGAGAGAGAGAGAGAGAGAGAGAGAGAGAGAGAGAGAGAGCGTGAAGCAAGCTTCTTTACCACAAGACGGGCAGAAAGCAGCAACTTCACTCTGGCTGTACCCTTCTCCAGAACATCACTTCATCTGAGATCATTTATCCCCAGGATGACTCGAGTCTGGTACACATTCGTACAGCATTATCATGTCAGCGAGAGAAAGTCAGTTGATCAAATGAAAATGCTGGCCCACAGATGGCTCCAACTTCATCCTGTTCCCCATTTGTATGTTTCATAAGAATAAAAATAATTGTATGTCTCATAACAATAAAAATGCTTTCAAATGAGCTGATGTAGGTAACAGCTCTTAACTTGTCAATAAAGTTAGGAATCCTTAACCTGTAAATAGCTTGTCAATAAAGCTAAGGTTCCTTAACCTAACCTTGTCAAACCCTGTGTAGGAGAGAGAGAGAGAGAGAGAGAGAGAGAGAGAGAGAGAGAGAGAGAGGGGGGGCTATAAACAATACACTGCAACAACACCAAATACTCGCCCTTCTCCTTACTCATAACTTCACACCAAGAGAAGAACAGAAGCTGATAAAGCACTAAGTAAACATTTAATTAGAATAAATCCAATAACCAAAAAAAAAAAATAAAGACCACGAAGCAAAAATAGAAACAAAAACCACCAGAATCATGGTGCAGAAAATAGAAAGAAAGAAAGCTAGCAAATGTTGCTGCTTTCCCCTGGCTTAGTTGAAATTATTCCAGTTAATGGGGTTCAATACCAGGCATTACTCAAATGGGACTCCCTGCATAATAGGTAAGGGATCGTTAACTACTAATTACTTTGGTAATTAAGATGGTAATGTAGAGAGACACACAGGAGATACAGTGTGACTCTCACAGACAGTGAAACAGTGTGACTCTCCCAGACAGTGAAACAGTGTGACTCTCCCAGACAGTGAAACAGTGTGACTCTCCCAGACAGTGAAACAGTGTGACTCTCACAGACAGTGAAACAGTGTGACTCTCCCAGACAGTGAAACAGTGTGACTCTCCCAGACAGTGAAACAGTGTGACTCTCACAGACAGTGAAACAGTGTGACTCTCCCAGACAGTGAAATAGTGTGACTCTCCCAGACAGTGAAACAGTGTGACTCTCCCAGACAGTGAAATAGTGTGACTCTCCCAGACAGTGAAACAGTGTGACTCTCCCAGACAGTGAAACAGTGTGACTCTCCCAGACAGTGAAACAGTGTGGCTCTCACAGTGCAACAGTGACTCTCACAGTGAAACAGTGACTCTCACAGTGAAACAGTGACTCTCACAGTGAAACAGTGACTCTCACAGTGAAACATTGATTCTCACAGTGAAACAGTGACTCACAGTGAAACAGTGACTCTCACAGTGAAACAGTGACTCACAGTGAAACAGTGACTCTCACAGTGAAACAGTGACTGTCATAGTGAAACAGTGACTCTCACAGTGAAACAGTGATTCTCACAGGGAAACAGTTACTCTCATAGTGAAACAGTGACTCACAGTGAAACAGTGACTCTCACAGTGAAACAGTGACTCTCACAGGGAAACAATGACTCTCACAGGGAAACAATGACTCTCACAGGGAAACAGTGACTCTCACAGGGAAACAGTGACTCTCACAGTGAAACAGTGACTCTCACAGTGAAACTGACTCTCATAGTATAACAGTGACTGAAAGTGAAACAGTGATTCTCTCAGGGAAACAGTTACTCTCATAGTGAAACAGTGACTTTCACAGTGAAACAGTGACTCTCACAGTGAAACAGTGACTCTCACAGTGAAACTGACTCTCTCAGTGAAACAGTGACTCTCACAGTGAAACAGTGACTCTCACAGTGAAACAGTGGCTCTCACAGTGAAACAGTGACTCTCTCAGTGAAACTGACTCTCACAGTGAAACAGTGACTCTCACAGTGAAACAGTGACTCTCACAGTGAAACAGTGACTCATAGTATAACAGTGACTGAAAGTGAAACAGTGATTCTCTCAGGGAAACAGTTACTCTCATAGTGAAACAGTGACTCTCACAGTGAAACAGTGACTCACAGTGAAACAGTGACTCACAGGGAAACAGTTACTCTCATAGTGAAACAGTGACTCTCACAGCGAAACAGTGACTGTCACAGTGAAACAGTGACTCTCATAGTGTAACAGTGACTCTCACAGTGAAACAGTGACTCTGATAGTGTAACAGTAACTCTGAAAGTGAAACAGTGACTCACAGTGAAACAGCGACTCTCACAGTGAAACAGTGACTCTCATAGTGTAACAGTGACTTTGAAAGTGAAACAGTGACTCTCACAGGGAAACAGGGCTCTCACAGTGAAGCAATGTGACTCTCAAAGTGAATCAGAGTTGTAGAGAAATTTTCTCCAACAGAGGGAACAACGGGGGGGAAGGGAGTCATGACCCTCCCCAGGGCTCGAGGTGAGGGAGAGGGAATATATCACTCTCACGTACAGTCTCAACAACTCAGATCTGTCCTGATGATACGACGTGCCTAAAACACAGAAAGACTTTTGGTATTATCATACCTGAAGTGAAGGACGATATAATCAGTCCATCACCCTTGAAAACGTAGTTTTAAGGTGGTCAGTCCCTCAGTCTGGAGAAGAGTTTTGCTTCACAGTTTTCACTAACTGTGTAGGCGAATCGAATCGTAATAAAGATACCTAACTGTTGCACATATGTCTTACTTATCAACTTGTCTGTATTGTATACCATCAGCATATTCAAGGTAAATCCCATTTATTCCTTACCTTGTCCATTAAACAGAGTGCAATCCATAACTTTGCACAAGGCAGGGTGGGATAGAACTGAGATACGGCAGTGTTGGTTTTGCAGTGCAAGAGGGAAAAGTGTCACATCAACGTGTCTGTATTTACCCTCGCGTCAGTCTAATGGTCAAGTTTTCCGGATTATTTAACCTGGTAATAAGCAGGTATCGACTGGGTCTCATCCTGGTAAATGTACAGTGTCCAGTGTACTTATTATTAATGGGTTTCTGTAGAAGAAAATGCTAACTAAATCTGCGGCAGTGTTTGTGTGTGTGTGTGTGTGTGTGTGTGTGTGTGTGTGTGTGTGTGTGTGTGTGTGTGTGTGTGTGTGTGTGTGTGTGTGTGTGTGTGTGTGTGTGTGTGTGTGTGTGTGTGTGTGTGTGTGTGTGTGTGTGTGTGTGTGTGTGTGTGTGTGTGTTGTGATGGCATGTTCTTGGTTGAAAGACTCACACTAATAATGTCAGTCAAGCAAGTTTACACAGCTCAACGTGAACCCCAAGCTTTCTTTTAATAAATCCCTCCAACGGTGAAAGTTTGAAGCCGATCCGAAAAGGCATTCTCCAGTAACTAATCTGATTCCAACGATTCAAAGTGTAACAATTTCAAAAGTTCAAATTTGCACCTACTCAGACTAGACTTATGAGGCACCGTCTTTTTTTTTTTTTTTTTTACAGAATACATTATCATCAGTATTCTGAGGCCGATCAGAAGCACTCATTAGTTATTAAATAAAAATGTAGTTATTTATTCAGTAAAAATTGAAAAAATCAGGACTTTTGCTAAACAATAACAGAAACTTGCCTTCAGAAAAACACATCAGTGGTGAAAATTTGAAGTCCATTAGGTGAGTCATGGATTCCAACGATTCCAAAAATCTACTACATCAGCAAATTTTCCTGTACGCAGAAGAGGTAAGCCAAAATTTATTTAACGTAATTTAACGAGAATAAAATATCTCACACCACTTTCTGTAAAATGGTCAGATCTGCATTTCCACATCTGAATTTCACTCTCCGCTATCGCCAAATTAGAAGGAACCTTTTTTATTTTTTGAATGAACCTACGCCACTGAGAGTTTTATAAGTCATTCGGGTCACTCCAGGATGTGGGGAATGGGTTCAGTAACTCTGGTCATAGGGCACCTTCACATGCCAATTGTTCCAAGAACATGACCCTGCAATTTTGAATTCGACTGGGCGAAGCTTTCTCGAGTTATGTGCAGAATAAAAACGAAAAGTGGGAGAAAAAAAAAATAGGCAACCACCTAAAGAATCCCTCTTCGGGGATTCCTAATTATGAACATAACTAACACAGGTGAAGTCCTGTGGTCTCCACACCTCGTCGTAGCATGATGCAAGTAGCATGCAAGTATATGTACATAATATATGTACAAAGCAAGTATTTGAGTAAGAGACACAGTGTGAACTGTGGGCGACCAGACTTTAGGGCAGTCTGCCAATGTTACTTCACGAGTCACCAACATCTCTTCACAACTGTGGGCCAGCATTTTCATTTGATCAACTGACGTTATCTCATTGACATCATTAATTCACATTATTTCATTATCTTCACAACGTTGGTGGACTTCCTTGTGACTGGCTGGGCTGGACCAAGGTGCTAGCATGACATGGGAACCCCCGCTTGTTACACTCTTAGCATCAGGCGCGTTGGTCGGGAGAATATGCTTATGTGAGTGTGTGACATACGCCCAAAAAAACATGCAACGTACTCTTAGCATATGCCACAATGCTGGTAGACAATGACAAAAGCCGATGTGTAGAAATAACGACAGTGGTATCAGAGGAACCCTTTAGTACAACGTTTCGCCCCAGGTCTGGGCTTGATATTATTAAGTGAATCACATACTTGACAAAGTCTAGTCTTGGGCGAAACGTTCCACTAAAAGGATTATTTGCTGCCAGTGTTATTATTTTCATTAATTTTACTGTCTGAGGCGAGATAAGAATACTGTGCATGTGGAGTGGTAAACCAGTGTGGGTCAGTGTTAGGACAGGTACCAGCTCGATACTCCGTCCGCTAATCACTGTGATGAATGGTTTGAAAAACCGACAAGTTGAAGATTGAGACACTTATGCAGCATATGGGAATCTTTATTCAGGAAATGTCTCGCCACACAGTGGCTTCATCAGTCCAATACAAAGAGGAAGGCGTAAGGAGAGGAGGAGAATGAGGTAATCAGTCCCTCAACCTGGAGTCGATGTGTTCAGTCCATCAATCTTGTAGAATGTACAGCATAGGGCCGTAGACGTGGCTTATATACTGTAGTGAGGTGACGTGAAGCAGATGGAGGCGGGGTCATAGTGGTACCATCCACTAGTCGAAGTAGGTCTTCGTCCAAAGGTTGAACAAGTGTTGAAGAATTCTTTGTAACAAGACCCCATGATGCTGCCGTGTCTGACAGTTGTGATGAATGGTTTAAAAAACCGACAAGTTGAAGATTGAGACACTTATGCAGCATATGGGAATCTTTATTCAGGAAACGTTTCCTGAATAAAGATTCCCATATGCTGCATAAGTGTCTCAATCGCTAATCACTGGAAAATAAGAAAGGAACTCGATTACTTTCTTAATTATTTTCTAACCTCCCCAGACCCTTCAGCTTGTGAAGTTTTTACTGAGAGGAACGTGGTTTGTATGTTTAAGCGGAAGCGCTAAACCCGTTGGGGTCATACAGCGCTTGGGGAATTTAAGATAATCAGGGTTGATCAAAGGGAAGGAGGGGGGCAGAGTCGGCTCCAGTTCCTTGGATCACAAGCTGATGAAATTAAAGGAAAGTATGAGTGTGTTGAAGTATGAGACACTTGTGCAACATTGGGGATCATTATTGAGGAAACGTTTCCCCAGTCAGTGACTGATCTGAGTCGACACTGAGGCTGCAGTACGCAGCTGGTCACACTGCAGTCAACTCAGAGTTCTCATTTTCAGTTGTGTTCAAGCCCTGGACACTAGAGCGTCGTGTGACGCACTTGGCAAAACGCTGGTTTATGCTCACTTTACATGTTAAGTAATCAGATTAAAAAACTGTGTCACGGTAAGGAAGGTAACAGATAACCTGCACATAGGAAAGAGGAGCTTACGACGACGTTTTGGTCCGATTTGGACCATTTACAAATGGCCCAAATGGGACCGAAACTTCGCTGTAAGCTTCTTTCTCTTATGTGCGGGTTATTATTCCAGTCACGGTATTGTTCTTTCTCGTAGGGAAGGTACAATAATTAAATCAGCTGAAGGAATATTGTTGATATAGTTTGGCCTTGTAGAAAGAGTGGAGAAATTTAGACTGAGAGTGCGCATAAATCTACGAGTGAATACAAGTTGGAGAAATTTGAGAAAGATTAAAAGGCAAAGTGAGAGAGTTTTTGAGAGACATAAGCATCCTACATGTTTGTTTGAACATTACAAATCAGGGTGAGTAGAAGCAAATGGTCTTTGTGATTTGATGTACTTTTGGAGTGTAAGGTAACTTCTGTGAAGGGCCTGGTCATGAACAGGGCCGCGGGCGCGTTAATCCCCAGAACAGCCTCCAGGTAAGGGCACTCCGAAACACCGTTTAGCAGGAATCGTGTTGTAGAGTTTGATGGGTAGGAATGATGCCAAACAATGGATAATTGGAACTGTGATGTCTGTGCTCTTCTGGTAAGACCGAATAAAAAAAAAAGACCTAAGGAATAAACTTGCTGTAATTCAGATTAGCTCAACCTACCTTGGCTCAACCTACTTTGGTTAATCCCTACTTTGCTAGGAAATGGCCGACATGTTAAACGAACTTAAGCATATGTTGATTACATATTATAAACGAGCAACAGTGCTCGTTGAACGGTTTTTTTTGTACATTAATCCTCAAAAAAAAAAAAATCCCACAAAGTGCAAACAGGCAGGTAGACAGACAGACAATCAGACCAACAGACAGGCGGAGACCCCCACTCATTCATTGCTGCAAGCCAGACGCAGATATGCAAATGTTCAGAGGGTCAAATCAAGCGAGAGGGGTTAATAAGTCAATTAGAAATCGTTCGTTTCCTCCGTGCGTTCATGACGAAATTTGACGGTACTCTGCCGGAAGGGCTCATGCATTTTTATGACCAAAATCTGGCTGCCAGTGAGTTTCAAAGGAATCATGAAAGTGATGATTCCTGTTATGGTGGCCTTCATAAAATTTTCTTTTCACTATTCCTCAGCAGCCTTGAAACTGCATAGTTTTTATTTATTAATTTTGGTATTTTTTCAGCTTTTTTAATTGTATTTAAAATACTGATAAAAAGTTAAAATATTTTAAATGTATTTAGGTTAACTAAATCCGCTATTTTACGAAAGGGAAATATACGTGTAAGCCAGGTATACAGGTGTATGCCAGGTATATACGGGTATGCCAGGTATACACGTGTATGTAAAGTAAAAGGACACAAGTGCAACTAATGTGACATTTCATTGTGGCCACGTTCCGCTCTCCAGGAGCTTTGTCAAGCGTTACAAACAGTACATGGACATAGAGGGTATACTGTCTGCAACGGCTTGACAAAGCTCCTGGAGAGCGAAACGTTGCCACAATAAAATGTCACATTAATTGCACTTGTGTCCTTTTACTTTACATATTGTCGGTAATTCCACTAACTTTATACACATGTAAGCCAAGTATCTACACGTGAACGCCAGGTGGATACATACACGACAGGTAGATATATATATATGTCAGGTAGAGGAACTTGTACAGTTGTGGAAAAAAGTTCTTATACTCCTTTGCTGTTAAGAAGTGACATCTGGCAACTCAGACGTGGTAAACAGAGGAGTAAAGACTAGTTTCATGAATGTAACGACGTTGGTGACTGATTGACAAAATTAATTGCCGGAACTTTCTGTGTATCAGTATAAAAGAAGATTTATGAATACAGAAATGAATTAATTACTTTCAGATATTATATCCAATAATATAAAAAAAAATATTTTAAAAGATGACCCAATACATTGAAAGGGAAGTACGTATTATGATGGCAGGTCCGTAATCATTATTCATCAGCCACATCTACTGCTGTTGGGTGAATGTGTGAGGCTTGATTTTCATAAGGTATTACAGAATATTGGTAATTTGTATAATATATAATTTAAAATAATGTTTTACTAATCAAGACGTGCTACTTTTATGCTATTGTATAACACATAAATAATAGCATTCACCCGTTCTGTCACTTTATAATGAAACTAGCGACATACACACATATGCACGGAGAAAGAGAGAGAGAGAGAAAGAGATACCGGTATAAGCCTTCTGGTAAATGCCAGAAGGGTCACTGTTCAAATAAACAGTTCGGTAGTTCTTATTTCACGTAAAAACTCTGCAGAAAGAAACTTAAACAAACACTAACATACTATGCATATACTACTGGAAGATACAGTAGTGTGTATGTACCATGTTGCTGTACCAGGTCCTAATAACAACAGCAATTAGCTTCTCCGCAGTGGAACAGTCTAGTTTCGCGATCCTGCTTTTGGTTATTGCCCATAGATTCTCAATTGGGTTGAGGTCAGGAGAGTTTAGAATGCTTAGCCCACTTTCTTCAAACAATGTCAGCATTTTTATGGAAGTGTGGCTTGGAGCAAGATTCTGCTGGAAAATAAATTCTCCATCAGGAAAGCCTCCAACCACAATGGGAAGCAAATGAGTTGCCAGGACTGCCTTGTATTTGTCACAGTCCATCTTTCCCTCAACAATAACAAGTCGTCCAGGATCTTTAGTAGCAAAACTACCCGAAAATATCTTCGTAGGAGGGTGTGTTGGCCCTTGTTAATGCGTCCCTTCCGACGAGGTTTGCTCTGTGTCACTGCCACCAACCTGTATTCATTCATCTGTCATCCACTCTTTATGACTGAGCTTCCACTGCAGCCATTTTTATTTCATAGCAGCAGTCAGTAATTGTTTCTTTACTGGCTTTCTGGCAGTTCTGCTAACTTCATGGAGCCTTTGTCGAACAGTTGAAGAGTCAGCATTTACGACAGCTGAAGCCAAATCTCTCTGTATTATTATTATTATAATCAAGTGGGAAGCGCTAAACCCGGAGGATTATACAGCGCCTGGGGGGGGGATGTGGAAGGCATTCAGGCTTAATTCGGGGAACTGGAGCACAGATCCAATTCCCTAAATCAAGAGCCCCTCACCAACATCAAGGAGCCTTCCTTGAGGGGAAATCTCTCTGTAGATCTTTGCTGGTTTTCTGGATCCTTCACACTATTTATGATAGCCTCTTTATCGCAAGGTGTTGTCTTGTGTTTTCTTCTACATCTTTCTCCACAATCACCCGTGTCGTCAGCTCTCTTCAGAATCTGACCAATAGTTGACTTTGTTAGGCTCAAATTTTCGGCTACCTGATACTCAAATCAGAATGTTTTCTATGAGCTACAATGCTTGCACACTTCTGGGTGTAACATCCATCATAAACTTCAGCAGCAATTGTGAGTAAGGGAGAAGTTGGTGAAACCACAATCACTCACGGTGCACGATTGCAGGAATAGCCTTACAAAACAACAGCTGTTGTAACATTGACGAGAGTCGCAGGTTAACAACACAGCTGGATGGTTGCCTGAAACTGGTAGTAAACTCTTCCAAAAAAGAAAATAATCCAAACTACATTAAGCTGGAGACTAAGATACAAGACGAAATTTACTCTCGCCCCAGTTAATTTGCACACTACTGTATATATAATATTTATTGACCATTGATTAGAACCTGTTGTTATTCAAATCGGATATTTATGTTTGCTCCCCAAAACACACCACCAGTCAAGCGCTAAAAAAATTGTCTTCTTAAAATTAAAGTTTGATATCGACTAAATTCTTGTCTAGACTTCTAAATCTTTTTTTTTATGCTACATTCCTCTGTTTTCACATGAAATACCGAAATTCAAATTGAAGATGAGTGACGTGAATGACAATTAACTTTTTTTCCCTTCATGCAAGGGAATTGTGTAATAATGTTAACAGAATTACTGACAATATGACAGGTAAATGAACACATTCGCAACTAATGTAACATTGTAGCAATGTTTTGCTCCCCACGAGCTGAGTCAAGTCATTATAAAAAATACAGGAATACAGAGGATATTTATAGGTAACAACGTGTAGTGAAAAATTATATGCACAAAATGCCTTGAATCCCCCTTAATCGCCATTTCAAATATTATTAAACAGAATAAAGGCAGAGTCGTTATCTCTCGAGTGCGAGTAACTCTCATAGAACTGAACTCGGCCATAATATAATCAAAATTTGCATCCAATACTACTACTACTTCTGCTGCTACTATTACCTATTACTACTACTATTAATATTACTACTACTATGACTACTACCATTACTAATTCCACTTTTACTACTAAAGCTACTACTACTACTAGTACTTACCACTACTACTATTCTTACTACTACTGCTACTACTACTACTTCTAGTCCTACTACTACCATTGCTCTTCTAATGCTGTTGCTACTACTACTCAGAGAACTACTACTACTACTACTGCTATTACTGCTATTATTACTTCTACTACTACTACTACTACTACTACTACTACTACTACTACTACTACCACCACCACCACCACCACCACTATTACTACTACTACAGGCTTTCTGGAGATCTGAACTGGGGCTTTTACAATGACAGGCCACTCTGCAACTCTCTAATGCTACAGTGTGTGGCGGGGTTGGAGAGAATCCTATCAGGAGTATTGCTGCCCCAGTAGTTTGGACGGTGGACGGTGGAAAGAAGCGCTAAACCTACAAGGGCGTCCAATTCTAAAGGTGCTACAATATGGGGTATGTTTGCGGAGTATATTGTTAAAATATTTCAGATAGAAACTAATATACTATGAAGCTAATATGTCTATACTATTTCTAAAAAGGAATATGTAATAACCATTGCTTATGGCCTATCACGATTTAAATAAAAATTATGTTTACGCCTGAACATACACTTTTTGTTTAAATTAGGAAAAAAAATCCTGCTCAGACAAGACGGAAATGAGCGAGATACTGAAATCTCAAGATGACTCTGTGTTCAGCGAGCCACTGATCAGTCTGAAGATAGACAATCCAAACAATTTCTTCATGAATGAGCCTCAAAACCCTGCCAATGTATGCCAAATTTCTGACATAACCCTAACTCCACTAGACTTTGAGAAAGCCATCGACATGCCCATGCACTCAGCCCCGGGCCCAGACTCGTGGAACTCTGTGTTCATTAAGAACTGCAAGAAACCCCTCTCACGGGCCCTAAGTATGCAATGGAGAAGGAGCATAGACACAGGTGAGATTCCACAATCACTAAAAACAACAGATATAGCCCCACTCCATAAAGGTGGCAGCAAAGCAGTAGCTAAGATCTATAGACCAATAGCTTTAACGTCCCACATAATAAAAATCTTTGAAAGAGTTCTAAGAAGTAGGATTGCAAACCACTTCGACTCCGAAAAATTGCACAATCCAGGGCAACATGGTTTCAGAGCAGGTCGCTCCTGTCTCTCGCAACTATTGACCACTATGATACGGTGTTCCATGCGCTGGAAAACAAACAGAATGCAGATGTAGTATACACAGATTTTGCTAAAACCTTTGATAAGTGCGATCACGGAGCAATAGCACACAAAATGCGTGCTAAAGGGATAACTGGCAATGTAGGCAGATGGAGCTTCAACTTTCTAACCAATCGAACACAAAGAGTAGTGGTAAACAGAGTTAAATCGGAAGCTGCCATAGTGAAGAGCTCTGCTCCACAAGGCACACTAGCCTACTCGCCCCCATCCTGCTCCTCATCCTCATATCAGACATAGACAGAGATGTAAACCATATCACTGTATCATCCTTTACAGATTATACTAGGATCTGCATGCGAGTGTTATCCATTGAGGACACGACAAATCTCCAAGAAGATATAAACCAAGTTTTCCAATGGGCAACGGAGAACAATACGATAAGATAAGAGATAAGAGATGTTCAGTGAAGACAAATTCCAACTACTCCGTTATGGAAAACTGGAGGAAATAATAGCTAGGACTGAGTATACTACAAACTCTAATCACACAATAGAGCGGAAAAGTAATGTGAAGGACCTGGGTGTGGTAATGTCCGAAGATCTCACCTTCAAGGACCACAACAATGCCACTATCACATCTGCGAGGAAACTGATGGGATGGATAATGAGAACATTCAAGACAAGAGATGCTAAGCAATTGATGATCCTTTTTAAATCACTTGTTCTCTGTAGGCTGGAATACAGCTGTACACTAATGTCCCCATTCAAGGCAGGTGAAATCGCAGATCTAGAGAATGTACAGAGAACCTTTACTGCACGTATAAGTTCCATTAAACACCTTAACTACTGGGAACACCTGGAAGCACTTGACTTGTATTCACTGGAGCGCAGGCAAGAGAGATATATCATAATCTACACCTGGAAGATTCTGGAGGGACTAGTTCCTAATCATTCCCTACGAAAGCAAAAGACTTGGCAGGCGATGCAACATACTCCCAGTGAAAAGTAGGGGCGCTATTGGTACACTAAGAGAACACACAATAAGTGTCCTGGGCCCAAAACTGTTCAACAGCCTCCTATCAGCCATAAAGGGCATTGCCAATAGACCCCTGGTTGTCTTCAAGAGGGAGCTGGAGTCGGTTCCGGATCAGCCGGGCTGTGGTTCGTACGTTGGATTACGTGCGACCAGCAATAACAGCCTCGTTGATCAGGCCCTGATCCACCGGGAGGCCTGGTCGTGGACCGGGCCGCGGGGGAGTTGATCCCCGGAATGCTCTCCAGGTAGCCTCCAGGTAGAATTTTAAGTCCTCTGTCATGAGTTCATTTAAGGCCAGGTGATATACTGACAATTAATGATGAGAGAGGTGAATGACAGTAGAGGATTGTTTTCTTTCCCTTATGCAAGGGATTTGTGGAATATGACTCTTTTACCGCAGTTGGCCAAGTGGATTCCCCCAATTTGTGCCTTAACGGTCACTTTCCTTAAATGAGAAGGGTTTTAAACAATGTGTCACCCATTTGAATTTGATTTATGAGTTGTCACCTTGCAACCATGATATAACTCATAAATCACGGCTGCAAGGTGACATAACTCATAAATCACGGCTGCAAGGTGACATAACTCATACATGGAATTTAAATGGCCAACGCTTCTAACACGTTTGAGTTCTGCATCACTTCCTACGCGTCTATTTCCTCACGAAATCTTTCGTTAACACCTTCATACAAGCCTACAGAGAAGCAGTACTACTATGATACCAAACACATCTATTCTTTCTCACTTCCACCTTTGTTGATGGAATTGAAAGGTGGAAATGAGGTGAGACAAACTGCAGTAGATAAAATATTATAAATACATAGAAAGTTTGCTACAACTGTCAGCCTCAGAGTTATTTCTGAGTTACCAGGCCCTGCCTAGTAGAGGCCAGTGGTTGATCTGGATCCACCCACCCACTTACTGTGTTTTTGATGCTCTTCCTAGGTCCATGTATCTAGGAGTCCATCTGTGTTCCCTCTGATATTCTCCCTTCCACAAAGTCTGCCTCAACAACCAGTATCCTCGCTGTCCCCAGGTTCACGTGTCCAGGAATCCATCCTTGGGCCCCCGGATGTCTCCAATTCCTCAGTTCCTAAAGGTCGGCCTCGCATCTCTCAGTAGCCTCACTTCTGGCTTCCAATCTCCAGCCTTTCCCACGTTCATGTACCCAGGAATCCATCCATCTGCCCACAGATGTTTCCACTTAATCACTACCACAAGGACTGCCTCAATAACACTGCCTTCCTCAAGTTCATGTATCCAGGAATCCATCCGTTCGCTCCCAGATGTCTAACCTTCCCCACTTCCTCGAAGTTAGCAGTTTTTGCCATCCCCAGTGACATTGTCGGATGGAAACTTGGTCTTGTCTAGCTTGTCTATGGTAAAGACTGTCCAGGTGAGAGGAATTACAGGAGGAGGCACACAGAAAACTGCGTCCAGTAATCACACCCACCAAGACAGCCAGGACCGTAGGTCAGCTAGACGAGACCAAGTTCCCAACCAACTCACCCAGCAAGGAGAAGTTAGTCAATGAAAACTTTAGACTCTATTATTTTACACTATGAATCCATATTAAATAAACCTTATTTCTAGTTTTCAGGCTGTATAAGTGTATTTGTCAGTTTATGTGTGTGTATAGACGAGTGTCCATGTACTAATCTTGTTCTCCACGTCACTGAACATAAAAAAAATATGAATAAGATTTCTTTTCTTCTGTTATTCCTCTATTTTTATCTGCAAGGCACGCAAAGATCCACAAGTCCTTGTTCACATGTATGTATTTTCACACATTTATATATTTCCACACAAACACAGGCATACAATCCACATAATTAACTCCTCTTACTGTAAAATGTAAATTCGTATATTATGCAACCGCACACACACACATTTCACACTGAACTCCATTTAGAAGGTATTTAGAAGGTGTATGTATTTATTATGACAGACGAAAATCATACTGAGACTGCGGTCAAAATCTGCAAAGGTGATGGTGGAAAAAAGATCAAGAAACAAATAAATCATTTGAGGAGAGGTATGAGCTGAATAAGACTGTGATTGTATTAACTAAAGTAAATAATAATTCTTGTAATACCACATACATGCTATAAAAATTGAATACTACCTTAGTAATAATAATTAAAAAAATTACAACTAATGCAAAAAAAAAAAAAAATCAAGAAATTCAATTTACATAGTAAATGTTTAATGATAGTCATGATGAAGATGAAGACGAAAATGAAGAAGGAAAAGAAAAAGAAAAGAAAAAGAAGAAGAAGAAGAAGAAGAGAAAGAAGAAAAAGAATAGGAAGTAGAAGTAACTAGAATATTAAAAATAACGAAGCAATATTAACACTATGAAAAATCTAAAAATACAATAAAATTCGAATAAAAGTCTAAAAAAATAATTATAATAATTGAAAGTCATGTCTCTCGGTGTATATAAATACTGAGAGTTTAATTTAAACGCTATTTCAGAGATTAAAACTTTCTTGACTGGACTGGTGGTGACAGTCTCATACAGTCTTCATGACTCTCGTAGAAACTTTACATACAACACAAAACATAGGATGGTGAAACACACTTGTAGAGAGAAACTTTACTGAGAGATTTTACCTGGGTGAAGCAGGAAACACCTCTCACTTAGTAGTTCCTCTCTGCAGTTTATAGCACTTTACTGGCAGTGTTGGAGAGTAATCATGAATTTCTAATTAGATTAGTAATAGGCCCTAATCAATGGTTAATAAACATTATATATATCCTCCAGTATAGGAACTTTTTTCCGCAACTGTAGGCCATATAGAAACGTGTACATCTGATAGAACTTGTTCACATCTGGTAGACACCTCTATGTAGAGACACGTGCACACCAGACAGACACACGCACGTATGACGGATACGAGGAAAGGTTAAGGACACTGGAGGAAAGGAGGGATAGAGAATATATGTGATAACGTAGAAGAAACTGAGAGGAATTGACAAGGTGAACAGGGACAGTGTGTTTCAGGATCGGAAATAGAATCAAGAGGGCACAACTGGAAGTTAAAGACTCAAATGAGCCTGTTGAGAAATATGGCTGTTGAGAAATATTTCTTCAGCCTTAGAGCAGCCAGGAAGTGGAACAATCTGGAGTGTGCAGCGGTAGAGGAGGGAGCCTAGTCGTACCTCTACAAGGTACGACAAATCTCTTCAAGCAGGGAGAGAGTGGACCTAGCAGCGACTAGTGAAGAGACTAGGCCATGAGCTGTAAATCAACTCCTGCAACCACATTTAAGTCAGTACACACACACACACACACACACAGTGGAGTGGAGCAGTCGCTCCTGATTGAGCTTGTGTATTGGCTGTAGTTTCTGACTGTACCATTGGGATTAGAGTGTGGGATATAGGCGTGTGCAAGCATAAGAGTGCATATAATCACTTAAACCCCCAAAAAAGGAAATATAAGTGATCACAGAAGAGAAAACATAGATAATAGTACCAAGTGTTAAGTGCCGGCCTGGATCAAGGAAGGGGAACGGTTGTGTACCAGGCCTAAATAGCATTGCCACACATTGCATAGTGGAGTATTTGAAGAATAAGTGCGACTTAAGACCAGGGAGATAAGAGATAAGTATAGATGTGTCAGTAAATACAGTGAGTGCAGTGAAAAAAGTTAGATGAGCTAGTGACTACAGTGACTACAGGAAGGTAGTATAAAAAAAAATTACCGAGAAGCATCAAACATCTTCAACTACGTGGGACCCAGGTACTGGACGGACCGGCAACGTGATACTTCAGCACCACTGCCAGCCGCACGTAATATTAACCTAGTTGAGTTGCATGGGGTCAACAGTACCAGTCTCTAGCTGGAAACTGGGGGTCACTCTCCTGTAGCTACCAGAATTAGAATAAGCAGCACTTACTAGCATTTAATAGAGTTTACTGAGGTGTAGGAGAGTAAAGCAGTTAATGAGAGGTAGCTAGTGTGGACACGCGGTTTCCCACATAGGCACACACACACACATACACATACACAGTAGAATAGATACCTAGAAGTAGAACTGATAAGTGTTCGAAGTACTATTGGTAAGCTTTAGAATTACTGGTATTAGTACCGGTATTTATTAGCAGTATGAATACTTAGAAGTGGGGGCACACACACACACACACACACACACACACACACGCACGCACGCGCACACACACACACACACACACACACACACACACACACACACACACACACACACACACACACACACACACACACACACATACACAGGATTTCACACCTTCCTATGAACTGACCCTCTAACCCTCCCTCCCTCTCTCTCTCTCCCTCTTTATCTCTCTCTACCTATTTCTCTCTCTCACTACCTATCTCTCTCTCCACCTATCTCTCTACCTATCTCTCTCTCTCTATCTCTCTCTCTCTACCTATCTCTCTCTCTCACTACCTATCTGTCTCTACCTATCTCTCACTGCCTATCTCTCTCACTACCTATCTCTCTCTCTACCTATCTCTCTCTACCTATCTCTCTCTCCCCTCTCCCATCTCTCCCCTCTCCCATATCTCCCCTCTCCCATCTCTCCCCACTAACGTCTCTTCCCTCTAACACCTCCCCCCTCTAACATCTCTTTCCCTCTAACATCTCTCCCCTCTCATTATCTCTCCCCTCTCCCTTTTCCCACCTCTCTCTTCTCTCTCTCCCCTCTTCCCCTCTCTCTCCCCTCTCTCTCTTCCATCTCCCCCCTCACTACCCCTTCCCCCCTGTCTCTCTCCCTCTCTCTCCCCCTCTCTTTGCCCCCTCTCTCTCTCCCCTCTCTTTACCCCCTCTCTCCCTCTCTCTCTTTTTTGGAGAAATCAAGGGAGAAAATGACCACGTGCAGACAGGAACCAGAATCACAGAGGGAGAGGCAATGGGAGGAGGAAAGGGCAAAATCAGTGTTTATCCATGGGTTTCGGGAGAGAGAGGAAAGGACACATTGAAAGACGGCAGGCAGAAAGAAAGGAGATTGAGAAAATCATCATGGAAATAGGTGGAGAAGACATGGATGAGATTGTAAATTTTCAGAGAATAGAGGGGTACTTGAAGGGAAGAAAACGACCATCAAGCTGATTCTCAGGACAGAAACAGTGTTGAACAAGATCCTCCAAGAGAAACCACGGTTGAAATACTCAGAAGAGTACAAGAGGGTGTTCCTAGACAGAGACAGAACACAAAAAGAACGACAGCAGCTGAGGGAGAGAACAAAAAAGCGAAAGGAGCTAGGAAAGGAGACAAGGATGGAACCAGCAGAGGTCAATCAGAGCAGAACAGAGCAGCAAGGGCAAGCACACACACAACTATCCTCAGAACCCCACAACCTATCACACCATCCCAACACAAACTACAATCCATACCCACAGCTTCCACCCAACACCCAGCTATAGAATCCCAGTACACTACCAAGTCTCCCACCCTCACAGGCCCCCCCCCCAAACCACAGTGTTGGAAAAGAAACTGAAGGTATGGTACACAAACGCTGATGGAATAACAAATAAGTGGGAGGAGTGGCACGAAAGAGTATAAGAGGCATCACCGGACATCATAGCTCTCACAGAAACCAAGCTTACATGTATGATAACAGATGC
Organism: Cherax quadricarinatus; assembly: GCF_038502225.1. Taxonomy (NCBI): domain Eukaryota; kingdom Metazoa; phylum Arthropoda; class Malacostraca; order Decapoda; family Parastacidae; genus Cherax; species Cherax quadricarinatus. The sequence continues at coordinate 21,944,580 of NC_091301.1, read as the reverse complement.
TATCTTTCCAACGGGATACCAGATCCTGAGGAAAGACAGAGGGAACAGGGGGGTGGAGGAGTGGCACTGCTGATCAAAAACCGATGGAATTTTGATGAGCTGGAGAGAGGAGAAGCAAGTGATTACATAGTGGGAAAGCTTCACTCTGGAGGTCCCAAGGTGGTAATTGCAGTGATGTATAACCCACCACAGAACAGCAGGAGGCCAAGGCAAGAGTATGACGAGAGCAATAGAGCGATGGTTGACACACTGGCTGCAGTGGTCAGAAGAGCTCATGCATGTAGGGCAAAGCTCCTGATCATGGGTGACTTTAACCACAAGGAGATCGATTGGGAGAACTTGAAGCCACATGGGGGCCAAGATACATGGAGGGCTAAGATGATGGAGGTGGTACTGGAAAACTTCATGTGCCAACACGTAAGGGACACTACAAGAGAGAGAGGAGAGGATGAACCAGCAAGACTGGACTTAGTATTCACCTTGAATAGTGCAGATATTGAGGACATCACATATGAAAGACCTCTTGGGGTCAGTGATCATGTGGTATTAAGCTTTGAATACACAGTAGAGCTGCAAGTGGAGGGGGAAGCAGGAAGGCCAAGACGAATGAAGCCAAACTACAAGAGAGGGGACTACACAGCAATGAGGAACTTTCTGCACGGGGTTCAGTGGGACAGAGAACTGGCAGGGAAGCCAGTTAATGAGATGATGGAATATGTAGCAACAATGTGCAAGGAGGCTGAGGAGAGGCTTGTACCCAAGGGTAACAGGAATAATGCAAAAGCCAGGACGAGCCCATGGTTCACCCAAAGGTGAAGGGAGGCAAAAACCAAGTGTGCTAGGGAATGGAAGAAATATAGAAGGCAAAGGACCCAGGAGAATAAGGAGAGCAGTCGCAGAGCCAGAAATGATTATGAAGATAAGAAGGGAGGCCCAACGACAATATGAAAACGACATAGCAGTGAAAGCCAAATCTGACCTGAAACTGTTATACAGCCACATCAGGAGGAAAACAACAGTCAAGGACCAGGTAATCAGGCTAAGGAAGGAAGGAGGAGAGACAGCAAGAAATGACCATGAAGTATGTGAGGAACTCAACAAGAGATTCAAAGAAGTGTTCACAGAGGAGACAGTAGGGGCTCCAGAAAGACGGAGAGGCGGGGTACACCACCAAGTGCTGGACACAGTACATACAACCGAGGAAGAAGTGAAGAGGCTTCTG
>NC_091301.1:21880858-21938358 GCF_038502225.1 Cherax quadricarinatus | reverse complement strand
CTAAGTAACTACATTATAATTTGTGAGTTTAGCAATGTGAATGCTTTTGTTTTGACACAATACAAAGTGTCTATATTGGAGTATCATAGGCAAACTTATGACTAGTTAGGATTCATTATTTTAAGATTAAGATTAGTATTTCTGTGTTTATAGTCAGTGGGTGAGTGAGTGTAATTGTGAACCACCAGGTGGTTATCATGTAGTTAGTTGTCGGGGTGTATCAGGGAGATAGATGTTTTCTAACTGTAGTTTTGAAAGTGATGAATGTGTCTGCAGCTCTAGAGTTTTCAGGTAGGGTGTTCCAGATTTTAGGTCCTTTGAAATACATTGAATTTTTGTAAAGGTTTAGTCGGACACGGGGAATGTCATAGAGATGTTTGTGTCTGGTGTTATGCCTGTGGATCCTGTCACAACTATCAAGAAAGCGTTTTAGGTCAAGGTTAATATTGGAATTTAAGGTCCTGTAGATATAGATTGCACAGTAGTAAGTGTGGATGTTCTCAACAGGGAGTAAGTTTAGATCTATGAAGAGTGGAGGGGCGGGTGTTGCCAGGGATGGGATTTAGTGATTATTCTTACTGCGGCTTTTTGCTGGGTTATTATTGGCTTTAGGTGTGTTGCTGCAGTTGAACCCCAAGCACAGATAGCATAGGTGAGGTATGGATATATACGTGAACGGTATAGTGTGAGAAGGGCAGTTTGCGGCACGTAGTATCGTATCTTGGAGAGGATCCCCACCGTTTTGGATACTTTTTTTGTTATGTGTTGGATGTGGGTGCTGAAATTTAGGTTGTTGTCGAGGTATAGGCCTAGGAATTTGCCCTCATTATGTCTGGCAATTAGAGTGTTGTCGATCTTAATGCTAAGTTGCGCAACACCTGCTCTGCTACCAAACATAATATAGTAGGTTTTGTTAGTGTTAAGTGTAAGTTTATTGGCTGTCATCCAAGTCGATATTTTGAGCAGCTCCTCGTTAACAATGGTATTGAGGGTGGCAAGATTAGGGTGGGAGATGACATAAGTCGTGTCGTCAGCAAAGAGAATGGGTTTCAGGTGTTGGGATATGTTTGGGAGATCATTGATGTAAATGAGGAAGAGCAGGGGTCCAAGGACACTTCCCTGCGGAACTCCAGTATCAAGTGGCCGTATTGATGAGGCTATGTCTTTAATGGTGACATACTGATACCTATTAGAAAGGTAGGATTTGAAATATGCAAGCGCATGACCTCTTATACCATAGTGGTCAAGTTTGTGGAGTAGGATGCCGTGGTCTACTGTGTCAAACGCTTTTCTTAGGTCAATAAAAATTCCTAGCGGATATTCCTTATTTTCCAATGCTGTGTAAAGCAGGTCTAGCATTTTTATAATTGCATCATTAGTGCTTATATTTTTCCTGAATCCAAACTGGCAGGGGTTGTGTATGTTTTGTGACGTTATAAATGAATATAGTCTCCTGTGCACGAGTTTCTCGAAGATTTTGGATAGCAATGGTAAGTTTGATATTGGCCTATAGTTGTTTACGTCTGTAGGGTCACCACTTTTATGTATTGGTGTAACCCTTGCTGTCTTGAGTAGTGTCGGGAAAGTGCTAGTTTCTAGTGACTTGTTAAAAAGTAATGTAATAGCATGCGAAAGGACATGGGCCGCTCGCTTGTACAATAATGATGGGACGTGAGACAGATTCCCCGAGTTATTTTTAAGTGACTTTATGATCGCGGTGACTTCCGTGGGCTCAGTTCGTACAAGATAGAAGGAATTTGGGAAATTCCCATCTAGATAGTCCCCGGCACGGGCATTGGTACGTGTGATTTTACTGGCGAGATTAGATCCTATGTTTGAGAATAGTCGTTTATCTTGTTAGCTGTATCAGTGGGATGCAGTGGTGTTTCATGAGGCTTAGTTAGGACAATATTCTTGTTTTTTTTTCAGTTTGTGGGTCCCCAGAATCTGGGAAAGTGTTTTCCAGGTCTTTTTTATATCTCCTCTTGTGTCAGTGAATCTGCTGGAGTAGTACAGTTGTTTGGCTTTCTTTATTAATTTGGTGAGAACTGTTGAATATTGTTTAAGAATATCATTGTGTATTAAGCCCTGTCAATATTGCTTTTCATATTGGTGTTTCTTATCAATGGATTTCAGAATGCTGCTGGTTAGCCATGGGCAACCGAGCCGTTTATTCGTGATCTGTTTCGTTTTTATAGGACAATGTTTGTTGTATAGTCTAAGTATTTTGTTAAGAAAAATGTCTGTCCAATCGTCAATACCATTGGCATTGGAGAATTCTGTAGGCCAATCAACAGTCTCTATGTCTGCTGTGAAATTCCTTATTGAGGCCTCGTCATGGAGTTTAAATGAAACTTTGTTGTATTCGAGTGGTGGCTTACTAATGTTTGTTAAGAGGAAGGTTGGGTCGTGGTCAGTAGTGCTGTCTGTGATTATCCCTGATTTAAGGGGGGCTAGTATATTGGTCCATATGCGGTCTATTATGGTTGCACTTGTCTCAGTCAGCCTGGTTGGTTTAGTTATTGTTGGTATGAGAAGTGCGTTGTTCATATTGTTGATGAAATCAGTTACAGTCTGATCATCTGGTAGGCCAAGGTTGATATTGAAGTCTCCAGCTAAAAGAAGGTGGTGCTTGTTCATTTGTCTGTTTGTTATTAGTGACTTTAGATTCTCACTTAAGTTTGGGATGTTTGTGTGGGGTATCCGGTAAATGGCACCGATTGTTATAGGCGTCTTAACGTTTTTTACAGTAAAATTAGCAAAAATGTATTCCCCATATTCATCACTAAAGCAATTGGTGCTAATACAAGATAGTTGGTTAGTGTAATAGATTGCAGTACCACCCCCAACTTGGTGAAGAGAAAAGACAATGTAAACGAAGTGACAGAGGGAAAAGAAAGTCTTCTGCGCTTGTATCCTAGAATAAAGTAAATGATAAGAATACAGAATAAATGTTACAAATGAGTAAGAAGAGTGTAAGAATGTTATAACTAAGGTTGGCAGCATTTTAGCACGTCAGAGTAAACACGAAATATATGTCGTGCCGAATAAGTAAAACTTGCGGTTTTGGCTTAAATAGCAATGCTCTTCTTGCCGAATAAGGCAAGCGAAAATTTGTGTATGCAATAATTGTGCAAAAATCCTTTTGAACCTAATGAAAAAATATATTTCACTGTGTTTATTGCTAAATTTTAGCAAATTTAACCAAAATATATTTAGTTGCATTAGGTTAGATTAAATTGCTCTTGTTATAATAATGTTAGGTAAGTTTTCTAAGGTACTTTTGGTACAAAATCATTAATTTTCCCATTAACATAAATGAAAAAATATATCTTTAAACGTATATGAGAAAATTTTAGAAAGGACTTAATTTTAAATGAGTTCTTGCTAATTGACCAGTTTTTCTTATTCGGCATAATATATATATATATATATATATATATATATATATATATATATATATATATATATATATATATATATATATATATATATATATATATATATATATATAACAGGGATATCTTGCTACTCCTACTTACACTTTGGTCACACTTCATAGACACGCACATGCATATATATATATATATACATACATCTAGGTTTTTCTCCTTTTTCTAAATAGCTCTTGTTCTTTTTATTTCTTCTATTGTCCATGGGGAAGTGGAAAAGAATCTTTCCTCCGTAAGCCATGCGTGTCGTATGAGGCGACTAAAATGCCGGGAGCAATGGGCTAGTAACCCCTTCTCCTGTATACAATTACTAAAAAAGAGAAGAAGAAAAACTTTATAAAACTGGGTTGCTTAAATGTGCGTGGATGTAGTGCGGATGACAAGAAACAGATGATTGCTGATGTTATGAATGAAAAGAAGTTGGATGTCCTGGCCCTAAGCGAAACAAAGCTGAAGGGGGTAGGAGAGTTTCAGTGGGGGGAAATAAATGGGATTAAATCTGGAGTATCTGAGAGAGTTAGAGCAAAGGAAGGGGTAGCAGTAATGTTAAATGATCAGTTATGGAAGGAGAAAAGAGAATATGAATGTGTAAATTCAAGAATTATGTGGATTAAAGTAAAGGTTGGATGCGAGAAGTGGGTCATAATAAGCGTGTATGCACCTGGAGAAGAGAGGAATGCAGAGGAGAGAGAGAGATTTTGGGAGATGTTAAGTGAATGTATAGGAGCCTTTGAACCAAGTGAGAGAGTAATTGTGGTAGGGGACTTGAATGCTAAAGTAGGAGAAACTTTTAGAGAGGGTGTGGTAGGTAAGTTTGGGGTGCCAGGTGTAAATGATAATGGGAGCCCTTTGATTGAACTTTGTATAGAAAGGGGTTTAGTTATAGGTAATACATATTTTAAGAAAAAGAGGATAAATAAGTATACACGATATGATGTAGGGCGAAATGACAGTAGTTTGTTGGATTATGTATTGGTAGATAAAAGACTGTTGAGTAGACTTCAGGATGTACATGTTTATAGAGGGGCCACAGATATATCAGATCACTTTCTAGTTGTAGCTACACTGAGAGTAAAAGGTAGATGGGATACAAGGAGAATAGAAGCATCAGGGAAGAGAGAGGTAAAGGTTTATAAACTAAAAGAGGAGGCAGTTAGGGTAAGATATAAACAGCTATTGGAGGATAGATGGGCTAATGAGAGCATAGGCAATGGGGTCGAAGAGGTATGGGGTAGGTTTAAAAATGTAGTGTTAGAGTGTTCAGCAGAAGTTTGTGGTTACAGGAAAGTGGGTGCAGGAGGGAAGAGGAGCGATTGGTGGAATGATGATGTAAAGAGAGTAGTAAGGGAGAAAAAGTTAGCATATGAGAAGTTTTTACAAAGTAGAAGTGATGCAAGGAGGGAAGAGTATATGGAGAAAAAGAGAGAAGTTAAGAGAGTGGTGAAGCAATGTAAAAAGAGAGCAAATGAGAGAGTGGGTGAGATGTTATCAACAAATTTTGTTGAAAATAAGAAAAAGTTTTGGAGTGAGATTAACAAGTTAAGAAAGCCTAGAGAACAAATGGATTTGTCAGTTAAAAATAGGAGAGGAGAGTTATTAAATGGAGAGTTAGAGGTATTGGGAAGATGGAAGGAATATTTTGAGGAATTGTTAAATGTTGATGAAGATAGGGAAGCTGTGATTTCGTGTATAGGGCAAGGAGGAATAACATCTTGTAGGAGTGAGGAAGAGTCAGTTGTGAGTGTGGGGGAAGTTCGTGAGGCAGTAGGTAAAATGAAAGGGGGTAAGGCAGCCGGGATTGATGGGATAAAGATAGAAATGTTAAAAGCAGGTGGGGATATAGTTTTGGAGTGGTTGGTGCAATTATTTAATAAATGTATGGAAGAGGGTAAGGTACCTAGGGATTGGCAGAGAGCATGCATAGTTCCTTTGTATAAAGGCAAAGGGGATAAAAGAGAGTGCAAAAATTATAGGGGGATAAGTCTGTTGAGTGTACCTGGTAAAGTGTATGGTAGAGTTATAATTGAAAGAATTAAGAGTAAGACGGAGAATAGGATAGCAGATGAACAAGGAGGCTTTAGGAAAGGTAGGGGGTGTGTGGACCAGGTGTTTACAGTGAAACATATAAGTGAACAGTATTTAGATAAGGCTAAAGAGGTCTTTGTGGCATTTATGGATTTGGAAAAGGCGTATGACAGGGTGGATAGGGGGGCAATGTGGCAGATGTTGCAAGTGTATGGTGTAGGAGGTAGGTTACTGAAAGCAGTGAAGAGTTTTTACGAGGATAGTGAGGCTCAAGTTAGAGTATGTAGGAAAGAGGGGAATTTTTTCCCAGTAAAAGTAGGCCTTAGACAAGGATGTGTGATGTCACCGTGGTTGTTTAATATATTTATAGATGGGGTTGTAAGAGAAGTAAATGCGAGGGTCTTGGCAAGAGGCGTGGAGTTAAAAGATAAAGAATCACACACAAAGTGGGAGTTGTCACAGCTGCTCTTTGCTGATGACACTGTGCTCTTGGGAGATTCTGAAGAGAAGTTGCAGAGATTGGTGGATGAATTTGGTAGGGTGTGCAAAAGAAGAAAATTAAAGGTGAATACAGGAAAGAGTAAGGTTATGAGGATAACAAAAAGATTAGGTGATGAAAGATTGAATATCAGATTGGAGGGAGAGAGTATGGAGGAGGTGAACGTATTCAGATATTTGGGAGTGGACGTGTCAGCGGATGGGTCTATGAAAGATGAGGTGAATCATAGAATTGATGAGGGAAAAAGAGTGAGTGGTGCACTTAGGAGTCTGTGGAGACAAAGAACTTTGTCCTTGGAGGCAAAGAGGGGAATGTATGAGAGTATAGTTTTACCAACGCTCTTATATGGGTGTGAAGCGTGGGTGATGAATGTTGCAGCGAGGAGAAGGCTGGAGGCAGTGGAGATGTCATGTCTGAGGGCAATGTGTGGTGTGAATATAATGCAGAGAATTCGTAGTTTGGAAGTTAGGAGGAGGTGCGGGATTACCAAAACTGTTGTCCAGAGGGCTGAGGAAGGGTTGTTGAGGTGGTTCGGACATGTAGAGAGAATGGAGCGAAACAGAATGACTTCAAGAGTGTATCAGTCTGTAGTGGAAGGAAGGCGGGGTAGGGGTCGGCCTAGGAAGGGTTGGAGGGAGGGGGTAAAGGAGGTTTTGTGTGCGAGGGGCTTGGACTTCCAGCAGGCATGCGTGAGCGTGTTTGATAGGAGTGAATGGAGACAAATGGTTTTTAATACTTGACGTGCTGTTGGAGTGTGAGCAAAGTAACATTTATGAAGGGATTCAGGGAAACCGGCAGGCCGGACTTGAGTCCTGGAGATGGGAAGTACAGTGCCTGCACTCTGAAGGAGGGGTGTTAATGTTGCAGTTTAAAAACTGTAGTGTAAAGCACCCTTCTGGCAGGACAGTGATGGAGTGAATGATGGTGAAAGTTTTTCTTTTTCGGGCCACCCTGCCTTGGTGGGAATCGGCCGGTGTGATAATAAAAAAATATATATATATTTATATATATATATATATATATATAATGTTAATGTAATTTTTTTTTAATTTTACACCAAAAGAATCTTAGAAAACTTACCTAACCTTATTATAACAAGAGCAATTTATTTTAGCCTAATCCAACTAAATATATTTTAGATTTGTTTACAATAATTTAATACTTAACAAACCAAGTGAAAAATATTTTTTTTGTTAGGTTCAGAATGATTTTGGCGAAATTATTGCATACACAAATTTTCACTTGTCCTATATGGCAAGACGAGCGTTGCTATTTAAGCCAAGATCGCAAGTTCTGCCTATTCGGCACGACATATATATATATATATATATATATATATATATATATATATATATATATATATATATATATATATATATATATATATATATATATATATATATATATGTCGTGCCGAATATGTAAAACTGGTTAATTAACAAGAACTCATTTAAAATTAAGTCCTTTCTAAAATTTTTTTCTGATAGGTTTAAAGATATATTTTTTTCAATAATGCTAATGTAAAAATTTTTAATTTTGCTCCAGAAGAATCTTAGAAAACTTACCTAACCTTGTTATAACAAGAACAATTGATTTTAGCATAACCCAACTAAATATATTTTAGATTTGTTTACAATAATTTAATACTAAACAAACACAGTGAAATATATTATTTTTCGTTAGGTTCAGAATGATTTGGGCGAAATTATTACATACACAAATTTTCACTTGTCCTATATGGCAAGATGAGCGTTGCTAATTAAGCCAAGATCGCAAGTTCTGCCTATTCGGCACGACATATATATATATATATATATATATATATATATATATATATATATATATATATATATATATATATATATATATATATATATATATATATATATATATATATATATATATATATATATATATATATATATATATATATATATATGTCGTGCCGAATATGTAAAACTGGTCAATTAACAAGAACTCATTTAAAATTAAGTCCTTTCTAAAATTTTCTCATATATGTTTAAAGATACATTTTTTTCATTAATGTTAATGTAAAAAATTTTAATTTTGCTCCAAAAGAATCTTAGAAAACTTACCTAACCTTATTATAACTAGAACAATTTATTTTAGCCCAACCCAACTAAATATATTTTAGATTTGTTTACAATAATTTAATACTAAATAAACACAGTGAAATATATTTTTTTCGTTAGGTTCAGAATGATTTTGGCGAAATTATTGCATACACAAATTTTCACTTGTCCTATATGGCAAGATGAGCGTTGCTATTTAAGCCAAGATCGCAAGTTCTGCCTATTCGGCACGACATATATATATATATATATATATATATATATATATATATATATATATATATATATATATATATATATATATATATATACGTTATATATATATATATATATATATATATATATATACGTTTATATATATATATATATATATATATATATATATATATATATATATATATATATATATATATATATATATATATATATATATATATATATATATATATATATATATATATATATATATATATATATGCATGTATATATACATTTCTACTAAGCTTATTTTAAGCTCATAATTAAAAATTTAAAAGCATAGGTTGAGAAAACTTTCTACGCGGCAGCAGGAGCCGTGAAAATACTGCAGTGACTATATTGTCTCCCGGTTGTACCATTATGTAAATTTATTCTATACGTAAAAATACAATACCATGTGAAAAGAAAGGTAAAGAAACGGCAGAAAAGGCGAAAATAGATACTTCTCTATATGTAGTATTGCACTTTCACAAACACGATATATACATACATACATATATATATATATATATATATATATATATATATATATATATATATATATATATATATATATATATATATATATACATATATATATATATATATATATATATATATATATATATATATATATATATATATATATATATATATATATATATATATATATATATATATATATATATATATATATATATATATATATATATATATATATATATATATAAATTTTTATACATATATAATTATATATATATAATATATATATAATTTTTTTACTAGTAGGTTGGTAGACAGCAACCACCCAGGGAGGTACTACCGTCCTGCCAAGTGAGTGTAAAACGAAAGCCTGTAATTGCTTTACATGATGGTAGGATTGCTGGTGTCTTTTGTCTGTCTCATAAATATGCAAGATTACAAGTACGTCTTTCTACTTCTACTTACACTTAGATCACACTACACATACATGTACACGTTTATTTATACACACTCATCTGAGTTTTCTTTGATTTTATCTTAATAGTTCTTGGTCTTATTACTTTTCCTTTTATATCCATGGGGAAGTGGAATAAGAATCTTTCCTCCGTAAGCCATGCGTGTTGTAAAAGTCAACTAAAATGCCGGGAACAATGGGCTAGTAACCCCTTTTCCTGTAAAGATTAATAAAAAGAATAAGAAGAAGAAAATTGTCAAAGTGGGAAGTCTGAATGTGCGTGGATGTTGTGCAAATGATAAGAAAGAGATGATTGTGGATGTTATGAATGAGAAGAAACTGGATGTCCTGGCTTTAAGTGAAACAAAGCTGAAGGGGGTGGGAGAGTTTCAATGGAGAGGAATAAATGGGATTAGGTCAGGGGTTTCTAATAAAGTTAGAACTAAAGAAGGAGTAGCAATAATGTTGAAGGATAAGCTATGGCAGGAAAAGAGGGACTACAAATGTATAAATTCAAGGATTATGTGGAGTAAAATAAAGATTGGATGTGAAAAGTGGGTTATAGTAAGCGTATATGCACCTGGAGAAGAGAGAAGTGTAGAGGAGAGAGAGAGATTTTGGGAAATGTTGAGTGAATGCTTGGGTAGTTTTGAACCAAGTGTGAGAGTATTGGTGGTTGGGGATTTCAATGCTAAAGAGGGCAAAAATGTTGTGGAGGGAGTAGTAGGTAAATTTGGGGTGCCAGGGGTAAATGAAAATGGGGAGCCTTTAATTGAGCTATGTGTAGAAAGAGGTTTGATAATAAGTAATACATATTTTAGGAAGAAGAGGATAAATAAATATACAAGGTATGATATAGCACGTAATGAAAGTGTTAGATTATGTATTGGTGGATAAAAGGTTGATGGGTAGGCTCCAGGATGTACATGCTTATAGAGGGGCAATTGATATATCGGATCTTTATTTAGTTGTAGCTACAGTTAGAGTAAGAGGTAGATGGGAAAAGAGGAAAATGGCAACAACAAGCAAGAGGGAGGTGAAAATGTATAAACTAAGGGAGGAGGAAGTTCGGGTGAGATATAAGCAACTATTGGCAGAAAGGTGGGCTGGTGCAAGTATGAGTAGTGAGGGGGGGGGGGTTGAAGAGGGTTGGAATAGTTTTAAAAAATGCAGTATTAGAATGTGGGGCAGAAGTTTGTGGTTATAGGAGGGTGGGTGCAGGAGGAAAGAGGAGTAATTGGTGGAATGATGAAGTAAAGGATGTGATAAAAGAGAAAAAGTTAGCTTATGAGAGGTTTTTACAAAGCAGAAGTGTTATAAGAAGAGTACAGTATATGGAGGGTAAAAGAAAGGTGAAGAGAGTGGTGAGAGAGTGCAAAAGGAGAGCAGATGATAGAGTGGGAGAGGCACTGTCAAGGAATTTTAATGAAAATAAGAAAAAATTTTGGAGTGAGTTAAACAAGTTAAGAAAGCCTAGAGAACGAATGGATTTATCGGTTAAAAACAGAGTAGGGGAGTTAGTAGATGGGGAGAGGGAGGTATTAGGTAGATGGCGGGAATATTTTGAGGAACTTTTAAATGTTGACGAAGAAAAGGAAGCGGTAATTTCATGCACTGGCCAGAGAGGTATACCATCTTTTATGAGTGAAGAAGAACAGGATGTGAGTGTGGGGGAGGTGCGTGAGACATTACGTAGAATGAAAGGGGGTAAAGCAGCTGGAACTGACGGGATCATGACAGAAATGTTAAAAGCAGGGGAAGATATAGTGTTGGAGTGGTTGATATTTTTGTTTAATAAATGTATGAAACAGGGGAAGGTACCTAGGGATTGGCAGAGAGCATGTATAATCCCTTTATATAAAGGGAAGGGGGACATAAGAGATTGTAAAAATTATAGAGGAATAAGTTTAATGAGTATACCAGGAAAAGTGTACGGTAGGGTTATTATTGAAAGAATTAGAGGTAAGACAGAATGTAGGATTGCGGATGAGCAAGGAGGTTTCAGAGTGGGTAGGGGATGTGTAGATCAAGTGTTTACATTGAAGCATATATGTGAACAGTATTTAGATAAAGGTAGGGAAGTTTTTATTGCATTTATGGATTTAGAAAAGGCATATGATAGAGTGGATAGGTGAGCAATGTGGCAGATGTTGCAAGTATATGGAATAGGTGGTAAGTTACTAAATGCTGTAAAGAGTTTTTATGAGGATAGTGAGGCTCAGGTTAGGGTGTGTAGAAGAGAGGGAGACTACTTCCCGGTAAAAGTAGGTCTTAGACAGGGATGTGTAATGTCAGGGATGTGTAACGTCACCATGGTTGTTTAATATATTTATAGATGGGGTTGTAAAAGAAGAAAATGCTAGGGTGTTCGGGAGAGGGGTGGGATTAAATTATGGGGAAGTAAATACAAAATGGGAATTGACACAGTTGATTTTTGCTGACTATACTGTGCTTAAGGGAGATTCTAAAGAAAAATTGCAAAGGTTAGTGGATGAGTTTGGGAGTGTGTGTAAAGGTAGAAAGTTGAAAGTGAACATAGAAAAGAGTAAGGTGATGAGGGTATCAAATGATTTAGAAAAAGAAAAATTGGATATTAAATCGGGGAGGAGGAGTATGGAAGAAGTGAATGTTTTCCGATACTTGGGAGTTGACGTGTCGGCGGATGGATTTTTGAAGGATGAGGTTAATCATAGAATTGATGAGGGAAAAAAGGTGAGTGGTGCATTGAGGTATATGTGGAGACAAAAAAACGTTATCTATGGAGGCAAAGAAGGGAATGTATGAAAGTATAGTAGTACCAACACTCTTATATGGGTGTGAAGCTTGGGTTGTGAATGCAGCAACGAGGAGGCGGTTGGAGGCAGTGGAGATGTCCTGTCTAAGGGCAATATGTGGTGTAAATATTATGCAGAAAATTCGGAGTGTGGAAATTAGGAGAAGGTGTGGAGTTAATAAAAGTATTAGTCAGAGGGCTGAAGAGGGGTTGTTGAGGTGGTTTGGTCATTTAGAGAGAATGGATCGAAGTAGAATGACATGGAGAGCATTTAAATCTGTAGGGGAAGGAAGGCGGGGTAGGGGTCGTCCTCGAAAAGGTTGGAAGGAAGGGGTAATGGAGGTTTTGTGGGCGAGGGGCTTGGACTTCCAGCAGGCGTGCATGAGCGTGTTCGATAAGAGTGAATGGAGACGAACGGTATTTGGGACCTGACGATCTGTTGGAATGTGAGCAGGGTAATATTTAGTGAAGGGATTCAGGGAAACAGGTTATTTCTGTATAGCCGGACTTGAGTCCTGGATATGGGAAGTACAATGCCTGTACTCTAAAGGAGGGGTTCGGGTTCGGGATGTTAGCAGTTTGGAGGGATATGTTGTGTATCTTTATACGTATATGTTTCTAAACTGTTGTGTTGTGAGCACCTCTGCAAAAACAGTGATTATGTGTGAGTTAGGTGAAAATGTTGAATGATGATGAAAGTATTTTTCTTTTTGGGGATTTTCTTTCTTTTTGGGTCACCCTGCCTCGGTGGGAGACGGCCGACTTGTTATATATATATATATATATATATATATATATATATATATATATATATATATATATATATATATATATATATATATATATATATATATATATATATATATATATATAAAATATTACTGATTGAAAGAAATAATTTTCTCATTGTCAGAGATGTAGAAAAAATAATTTTTGGATAGATATAAAGTATTTACTCCCATATTGTTGGCTAATATATGTGTAGATGGCACCTTGAGCAATTGCTCCTTACATATGCATAGACAGTACTTGTGTGCATTATGGGTCGTGTATGTATGTACGTGTATAATTACAAATATTTGAGTACTCGTAGGATTTTGTATGATAAATTAATGTTTAGTAACGCAGCTCAAACCTTCGTGATGTAACAATTTATTAATTCTTTCCAGTTTTTTTATTAAATTTTTTAGCCATTACTTCATCCCAAGCACTTTCAACCTTCTTTGCTTCTTGTATTAAAAAAATTCCCCTTATTGTAAGGCGTGATACCAAACCTAGTGGATGGAAGCATTTGGAAATCTCAGCAAGCAATGTTCTCTTTGTCACTTTATTAGGCATACCATAATCGTTAGGCTTTAACAGTAATGAAACTTTTTGGGTATCCCATGTTAATCCTAGTATGTTACTACATCTAGTTATTCGATCTCCATGGTATTCCTTATATATTTTGTCCTTTAATTTGGATAAATTACTATTCCATTCTCTCAGAGGCATGTTTGCACTATGTATTACCTTATTACTTTCCTAATGTGTCCTCATTAGTTCCTCTTCAGTTGACGTCACACCTCGGAAATTGTCAACATAAAACTGTTCACTCTTAGATTCACTGAATGGACTTCTGGAACGTTTGAGTTGAGCATTTACCGTCGCCTGAAGCAGAAACGGACTAGAGGTAGAGCCAACTTATTTTCGGTCAACCTACGTTGCATAGCACAAGTTGATATAGGGTTTGTTCATGATGTTCAGGTTGGATATCACTAGACTAATGCAAGTATGCATTCTTAGGCACATAATGTAGATCTGAAATGTTTAGAGGCTATTGCAACGATAAATCTACAATGATTACGTATTTAAATATTCTTAAATACGTAATGTAAAATTTCTCTCTGCCCGGCCCTTCCTTCTTATTCTTTCCTCTTTTAATATACTTTGTGTAATCTCGTCCTGTACTGATAAAGATAACCTCTTAAAAAATCACTTGTCTTGTGTATGGGATAGGCCATGCTGAGATTAGTAATTCCAAAGAAATAGTAACTCTAGCTCTGCTAGAACGAAACCTTACAAATTGCTGTAACTGTTGGACACTAACTAGAATGCTGGACGATATTCACAAGTCAATTGTGAAGACTCCCAGCGGAGACTAACAGATTTCAACACTATGTATGCAACCCATCCTGCCTTTTTGAAAATGACAAGGAAACAACTAGCTTTTTTCCCATTGTGTAATCACTGTATAGAATACTGTAGGAAAGCAACACACTGTAGATGTATCTCTCTCTCTCTCTCTCTGTCTCTCTCTCTCTCTCTCTCTTTCTCTCCGTGAAAATACAAACTTTTATGAACTAGAGCGTCACCTGCAGAAAGATTTATATCATAATTAACTCAAGTTCGCAACTGTATTTCAATCTTTTTTCTTTTTTAGAAAGAGAATTCATCATGGCCGCGAATACTTTTAATTTGAAGTCGCAGCATAAGCATTTAATTGCCTCCCTCATATTCTCTTTTGAGTCATTTTAATACCGGAAAGTTTTCCAGAGACCCGTTTGTCCGAGACCCATTTGTCCAACGTCGCAATCCCATTTATCAGACATCCCCAATCCTGTTCGTCCGACTCTCTAATCCTGTTTTTCCCGACGCCCCAATCCTGTTTGTCCCAGGCCAGAGTTCCGTTCACCTGACGCCAGAATCATGCTTGTCAATGTTTCATCCTTTGTATGCTGCTGTAATCCTGGGTGAGAATTGAATTGCAATTGTTTGTAAGTGCTGACAAGTGGAGCAAATGACACTTGCATGCAGTGGGTGCCTCTGTTAACGACGATGATCGCCCTCACAGCGTTTGTGACAAGTCACTCACTGACTTGACGCAACTCGGTGGGTGAATGTGGTCGTGAATAGAAGTATTCACTTCTAAGTGTCGTGTATTACACCGGTACCACTCATAGTAGTTTCACACCATTCATTTTGTTATGCATTTCCAGGTGTCGTTGTCTGATGGTGATAACGCAGTATCGAGGCTGGACCAATTCCCAAGTAACCCATTGGGGATATATCTTCAAAAGACGTTTCAGCCAGTCCAGGACAAAACGAAACTTTGTTTTTTTGGAGGTAGGTTATTGAAAGCGGTGAAAAGTTTTAGGAGGATAGTGAGGCTCAGGTTATAGTATGTAGGAGAGAGGGAGATTATTTCCAAGTAAAAATAGGCTTTAGACAAGGATGTGTGATGTCACCATGGTTGTTCAATATATTCATAGATGGGGTTGTAAAAGAAATGAATGCTCGAGTGCTGGCAAGAGGTGTGTGGTTAAAAGATAAACAATCTCATACAAAGTGGGAGGTGTCACAGTTGCTCTTTGCTGATGACACTGTACTTTTGGGAGATTCTGAAGAGAAGTTGCAGAGGTTGGTGGATGAGTTTGTTAGGGAATGTAAAAGAAGAAAATTTAAAGTGAATATAAGAAGGAGTAAGGTGATGAGGATAACAAAAAAAACTAGGTAAGGAAAGATTGGATATCAGATTGGAAGGAGAGAGTATGGAGGAGGTGAATGTATTCAGATATTTAGGAGTGGACGTGTCTGCAGATGGGTCTATGAAGATGAGGTGAATCATAGAACTGACGAGGGGAAAAAGGTGAGTGGTGCACTGAGGATCTGTGGAGACAAAGAACTTTGTGATGGAAGCAAAGAGGGGAATGTATCAGAGTATAATTATACCAACACTCTTATATGGGTGTGAAGCACGGGTGGTGAATGTTGCAACGAGGAGAAGGCTGGAGACGGTGGAGATGTCATGTCTGAGGGCAGTGTGTGGTGTGAATATAATGCAGAGAATTCGTGGTTTAGAAATTAGGAGGAGGTGCGAGATTACCAAAACTTTTATCCAGAGGGCTGAGGAAGAGCTGTTGAGGTGGTTCGAACATGTAGAGAGGATGGAACAAAACAGAATGACTTCGAGAGTGTATAAATCTGTAGTGGAGGGGAGGCGGGATAAAGGTCGGCCTAGGAATGGTTGGAGGGAGGGAGTAAAGGAGGTTTTGTGTACGAGGGGCTTGGACTTACAACAAGCATGCGTGAGCGTGTAAGATAGGAGCGAATGGAGACAACTGGTTTTTAGGACTTGACGTGCTGTTGGAGTGTGAGCAAAGTAACATTTATGAAGGGAGTCAAAGAAACTGGCAGGCCGGACTTGAGTCCTGGAGATGGGAAGTACAGTGTCTACACTCTGAAGGAGGGGTGTTAATGTTACAGTTTTATAACTGTAGTTTAAGCGCGCCTCTGGCAAGACAGTGATGGAGTGAATGATGAAAGGTTTTCTGTTTTGAGGTGGTGTAAAGTTTAGTCCTCTGATTCATATTTTCTTTTATATATTTGTGAGCATATGTGTTTTTATTTTATGAAAACCAATGCAAAAAAATACTGATTTGGGGAGGAGCCTCGTGTGGGGATATTTTTTTTTGTTCAATTCCACTACATTGAGCAACATATTATATTAAAGCTCTTTTATACTGATTTCAAAAACATATTCAGTGCATTAGAATTTTTATTTGGCGTGCAGCTTTCATATTACTAGCATCAGTTTTAATTAAAAAACTTAGCCCAAATGGAATCAATTATATTAAGACACATACAACACCTGGTGAGCCAAGTGCGGGGGCACGAGCCCCCCACACTGGCCTCCTGATAAGGCAGGTGCAGGGGAGTGATTCCCCTACACTCACTTCCTTGTGAAGCAGGTGTAGGGGGGTGAATCCTCTACACTCACCTGGTGAGGCAGGTGTAGGTGAGTGAGTCCCCTACACTCACCTCCTGGTGAGGCAGGTGTAGAGGAGTGAGTCCCCTACACTCACCTGGTGAGGCAGGTGTAGAAGAGTGAGTCCCCTACACTCACCTGCTGAGGCAGGTGTAGAAGAGTGAGTGTCCTACACTCACCTGGTGAGGCAGGTGTAGAAGAGTGAGTCCCCTACACTCACCTGGTGAGGCAGGTGTAGAAGAGTGAGTCCCCTACACTCGCCTGGTGAGGCAGGTGTAGAAGAGTGAGTCCCCTACACTCACCTGGTGAGGCAGGTGTAGAAGAGTGAGTCCCCTACACTCACCTCCTGGTGAGGCAGGTGTAGGGGCGTGAGTCACCCACACACACCTGATAAGGCATGTGTGGGGAACCGAGTCCCCCACACTCACCTCCTGATAAGGCAGATTCGAAGCTGGAGTCCCCCACCGGAGTCTCCTGAAGGTGGGTGGGGGAAGCATGAATTCTTCACACATGCTCCCTGACAATTTATGAATCTCTCCCTGAATCCCCTATACTTGCTTCCCGTCAAGGCGGGTTTGAGGACATGAGTCCCCCACATCCGCCTTCTGACGAGGCAAGTGCAGGGAAGAAATCCATTGAAGCCATGGAAGATATACCTGATCAGCGCCTGGCTACTCTTCTGGTGATACATAAACAGGGAAATTAAAAAGAAAAAAAAAAGCAGCTGTGATACGTCTGGCTGTGCGGTGTATGGGGTTTAACTACAACGTTATAGTCAGTACGTTTTTTTTCCAAGCACAGTGAGAGGTTTGACGGGTTGACTAAATTAACGTAAAATCTTAATATATCCGAGAAAATGAAATTCGTTTAATTCCTTTCTCCTTCCCCCCCAATCCCCCCCCCCAAAATAGTAAATGAAACCATTATTTTCCAATAATCACCTCGAATATATTTTTTCTTAATTTTCCGGAATAAAAAAAAAATATCTCAAAGTCGCGTATTTTGAAGAATATGAAACACTTTCGCAAATTATTTCCCCAGGGCAAGTGTTGTGCAAAAGTGTACACAAAAAATTATTTCCCCAGGGCAAGTGTTGTGCAAAAGTGTACACAAAAAATTATTTCCCCAAGGCAAGTGTTGTGCAAAAGTGTACACAAAAAATTATTTCCCCAAGGCAAGTGTTGTGCAAAAGTGTACACAAAAAATTATTTCCCCAAGGCAAGTGTTGTGCAAAAGTGTACACAAAAAATTATTTCCCCAAGGCAAGTGTGTAAAAATCTACAAAAAAATTACAATAGCATCAAGAGAGAAAGCAGAAAATTTTCTTCCAAGAGAATGAGAGTGGAAGAGTAAGAAAGTGTGTATGTGTGTGTGTGTGTGTGTGTGTGTGTGTGTGTGTGTGTGTGTGTGTGTGTGTGTGTGTGTGTGTGTATGTGTGTGTATTCACCAATTGTACTCAACCTAATTGTGGTTGCAGAGGTCGAGACTCAGCTCCTGGCTCCGCCTCTTCACTGATCGCTACTATGTTCTCTCTCTGCTCCATAAGTTTTGTCATACCTCGTCTTAAAGCTAGAGTATTCCACTTCCTGACAACTCTATGACTGAAGAAATATTTCCTAACGTCCCTGTGACTCGTCTGAGTTTTCAGCTTCCAGTTGTGACCCCTTGTTTCTGTGTCCCCTCTCTGGAACATCCTGTCTCTGTCCACCTTACCCATTCCACGCAGTGTATGTGTGTGTGTGTGTGTGTGTGTGTGTGTGTGTGTGTTGATGACTAAGACACGTGTGTAACATATGGTCAGGTGTATTACGGTCAGGTTTCGCCTGCACAACACAGCAACAGATAGATAAATGGTTCAGATAAACGACAAGTTGGTAAACTAGACACATGTGAAACTCTTGAGTATCTTTATTGTACAAAGGTTTCTCGCCACACAGTGGCTTCATCAGTGAAATGCAAAAGAGAATGGTTGAAGGTCAAAAACAGTTTGAAGTAACCAGTCCCTCAGGTTGGAGTCGATGTAATCAGTCCATCAATCCTGGTGTTCTTTCCATGACTGATGGGTTGATTACATCATCTTGAAAATAATACCAAGATTGATGGACTGATTACATCGACTCAAGGCTGAGGAACTGACTACCTCAAACTCCTTCTGACCTTCAACCATTCTTCTTTGTACTGGACTGATGAAGCCACTGTGTGGCGAAACGTTTCCACAATGAAGATACCCAAGTGTTGCATATATGTCTAATTAATCAACATCCAAGTCTTTTGGCACAGGGAACATCATCTGTAACTCCTCCACTAACCAGCTGTAAATTTAGCATGATCTGCTTCTACTATAGGGCCACGCTAACCTACAACGTCACCTCCAACTGCTACACCTCACTTCTACTGCAGTATACAAGGTCTGGCCACAAAATGCTTCTTCAGGCTTAAGAGACTGACCACCTGCTAAGGCTGAGGGACTGATTTTCTCCTACCCCTGAGAGACTGATAACCTCAAAAATATTACTACTATTGCATCCAATATTATATCTGACATTATTCGACTGAAAAAGCCTGGAAAAAAAGATAACCAAGTGTAGCACATGTGTCTTATTCATCAACTTGTTAGTACTGTTTATTGTCAATAATATGATCACTTGCATGCATTTACATATGTCTATTCATATATACTTTTCCCCATATTCTACGTATATCTACTTATTTTGAAACTTTGAGTAGTGTGTTACTACTCACTCCCGGGACAGCAAATATATATTTTAACGTCACTATCGCTCACCAAGGCCATTAGTTTATCTAGGTCCCCTCTCTCTCTCTCTCTCTCTCTCTCTCTCTCAGGCAATTTGTCCCTGATCATATATACCTTGCTACACCTACCTACCCTCTATCCACTCTTAAGAACATAAATTCGATATGGAATTGATCAATTATTATTATCATAGTCAAAGAAAGCGCTAAACTGACAAGGGTCATAGAGCGCTGCAGGACAGAAAATAGTGCTGGGGCTATAAACAGCTAGGTGGAGAGAGAATCAGAGGTGAGGGGAGAAAAGGGCTGAAAGGGACGCTAAGGGCTATGTGCCAAAGTTTGTACAGCAGTTGCTGGCATAAAGTCAAAAAGTGATTGTAAGTCGAAGATAGGGCCGTCTGCAAGAAGGAAAGATAAGAGTGGTAGGGCGGCGGTGGCGTTGGAGATAAATCCTACGAGCTCGCTGGTAAACCGGGCAATCCACAAGAAATTGAAGAACCGAAATAGGGACCCGACAAACCTCCCCGAAAGGAATAGGGTGTCGTTCCATGAGATACCTATGAGCAAGGCGAGTATGGTAAATGTGGAGATGGGAGAGCGCAGTCTCCCGAGTACGGCAACGGTGGTAAGATGGCCACAAACCTACAAGCGATTTAATAGAGTGCAATTTGTTATGGTGCATGTCTGACCACCGTTGTTGCCAATGGCCGCGAAGACGGGCAGGATGACTTGAAAATAACCTCCGAATCTATAGGAAACTGGAAGATCATGTTCCACTGACTCCTCAGCAGCATCCACTTGTTCATTGATCTGCACATCAACATGTCCAGGGAGCCAACAGAAAACGACGTCTTTGATCTTACTAGCCACACGGCACAACCATAGTTGAATACGAAGGATTAATGGATGAGGGGAATCAAATTCACAATACACAGATAATCCACACATAGAAGAGAGGAGCTTACGACGACGTTTCGGTCCGACTTGGATCATTTACAAAGTCACGCTGAAATGATCACAAACGTCGAAGGAGACATATGTTTAATACGGAGAAGCACTATGAGGATGGCATACAACTCGGCAGTAAAAATACTAGCTGAGTCTAACAAATAACCTCAGACAACATCGTCAGGGAACACCGCCGCGAACCTAACACCGTGAGAAGATTTAGAACCATCTGTATAAACAGCGATGGCATGAGCATGAGACTGGAAGTGATCAAGAAAAAGAAAGCGAGAAGCAGTCGTAGGTAGAAGAGCTTTTGCGCACGGCATAGGGAAGAACAGACACGAACTGTCGGAACCTTCCAAGGAAGAAGGGAAAAGGTAGATTAAATGAATATACAAGGGAGGCAACTGGAGAGAAGATCGGAGTGAGTGAAGACAAAGAGAAAATGGTCGGAGTAAGTAGGGGCATCGACAAATAATGAGCTTCTACTAACGTCTGAGACCAATCTGTACGTAGATGGAGGTGAACATCAAAATGGTATACAATACCGACAGGTTGTTAGGTAAGACACATATGCAACAGTTAGACAACTTTATTTCGAAACGTTTCGCCTACACAGTAGGCTTCTTCAGTCGAATACAGAAAGTAGGCAGGAACAGTAGAGATGTGAAGACGATGTAATCAGTCCATCACCCTTGTAGTCGTAGAATTTGAGGTTGTCAGTCCCTCCAGGCCGAGGGACTGACAACCTCAAATTCTACGACTACAAGGGTGATGGACTGATTACATCGTCTTCACATCTCTACTGTTCCTGCCTACTTTCTGTATTCGACTGAAGAAGCCTACTGTGTAGGCGAAACGTTTCGAAATAAAGTTGTCTAACTGTTGCATATGTGTCTTACCTAACAACGTAGATGGAGCACGAAAGTCACGAGAGTGGACAAAGTATCGAAGGTATCACGACGATCATCTAAGGAAGGAACATTCACCTCAGCATAGAGGCTTTCAACAGGGGATGAACGAAAGGCACCACGGCATAAACGTAGACCCTGGTAGTGGTAGGAATAGTAGAAGCTGCAGAATAGACTTGGTCGCCATAATCCAGCTTGGACAAGTCTAGGGTGGAATGCAAACGAAGGAGAGTCCAGCGATCTGCTCCCCATGAACGATGCGCAAGAAGTTTAAAGAGATTCAGCAGACCATGGCAGGCTGCCTTCAAAGAGGAAATGTGAGGTTTCCATATCAACCGGCGATTGAAGAGAAGGCCAAGAAACTTGATCGTATCACATTCTGGAACACGTGAGCCGTGTAAATACAATGGAATGTCTGGGACAAGAGGACGTCTAGTGAAGGTAATGAAATGGGTTTTCGTACTAGAAAAATTAAATCCATTAGAAGTGGCCCAATTGGAAACTCGGTCAATCGCATCCTGAAGGGAGGCCACTACCAGGGAACAGTCAGCGCCTGCTGCGTAAGCTATAGTGAAGTCACCCACATAAGTGACGACCAAATATGCGATGGAAGAATGGAAGGTAGGTCCTTATAGCCAAGAGAAAAAGGGTAGTGCTATGGACAACCTTGTGGGACGCCCTCGGCCTGAACGAAGTCTGAGGAAAGCTAGGTGCCAACACGGACACGAAAATGTCTGTCGGATAAGAAAGCAGTAAGGAAAGCTGGTATATTATTGCGGAGGCCTAAGGAGTGGGCTTGCGCTAAAATGTTGTACCTCCAAGTGGTGTCATATGCCTTCTCAAGATCATATAAGACTGCTAAGACAGAGTGTTTGTTAGCAAAGGCATTTCGCACATACGTATCTCAGTGGAGCAAGGGGTTCAAAGTAGAGCAATCCTTGCGAAAGCCATATTGGCGAGAAGAAAGATTATTGTGAGTCTCCAAATACCATATCAGACATCTATTCACCAATCGTTCCATCATCTCACAGACAACACTGGTCAGGGCAATGGGACGATACTGAGAGGTATCAAGCCCCGAGGTGCCTGGTTTGCAAAACGGTAGTACAATGGTAGATTTCCATAGTTGAGGGAGAACCCCTTATGTCCAGATAATATTGAAAAGACGCAAAAGTACTGTAAGGGCTGTATAATGCAGATGTAGCATACTGATATGAATATCATCAGGCCCAGCTGCCGATGACTGGCAAGCAGAAAGCGTGGACTCTAGCTCTAGGAGAGTGAAAGGTATGTTATATGGCTCCATTCCATTAGAAGAGAAATCCAAGGGCAATTGCTCCTTGGTAGATTTAGACGCGAGAAATGAGGGACAAAGTTGAAGCCTTGGGAGACACGGACAAGATAAGTTCCCGATTTCCGTGGCAACTTCAAGAAGTTCCACAACACTCACACCAGCAATCCGCAAAACGGGAGCTGGATCTGGAGTGTACTTGCCACACAACTTCCGTACCTTCTTCCAAACCACACACATAGGGGAAGTCGAGGTAATGGTAGACACGTAGTCTTGCCACCAAGTGCGTTTAGCATCGCGAATGATGGGGCGAGCGACTGCCCTTGCCAGCTTAAAATCCAAAAGACGATCTAAGGTACGATTATATCGATAACGGCCCCACACCTCAAGTTTCAAATGCACTACATGGGCACACGCAGGAGACCAGCAAAGGCACACATGTCTGAGAATGCCTGCCTGAGGTTTTAGGAATATAACGTGATGTTGCAGTCAAAACTAAGGTCGAAAACTGTTGCACCAGCTCGTCAATAGAGGACGAAGGAGGGTCCCCACAAAAGGAGGGTATAAGTCTCAATTCGCTCATCCAAATTGCCAACGGGGGCTACGAGGCGGTCGGGAATACGTAGTAGAAGTAAGAAGAATAGGAAAGTAATCACCGTCGTGCAAATCCAGGAGAATAGACCAAGCATAATCAAGTGCAATTGACGAGGAGCAGATAGAAAGATCAATGCAAGATAGAGACTGGGTGTGAGAGTCAAAATGGGTGGGAGCACCAGTATTTAAAACATGAAGAGGATGAGATGTGAGTAGTCACAGTGGGACCCTCCCCACAAATGATGGTGAGCATTGAAATTACCTAACAACAAGATGGGCAGCGGTAGAGAAGAGATCAAGAACAAAATAGCCGAGATACAGAAACGGGAAAGGGAGATATATAGAGAGCAAACTGTATACCATCAGTGCAAATAAATACGGGCTAGCAGAGAACAAACAAAGACCTATTGATATAGTATACTAACGTGCACAAGACGCGCACTCACATTATATGATTCATCAGGAAAAGGATCAGAAGAATGCAACAGCACATATCCCAAAACGGGACAAATAACAGCTGAACGAATTTTGGACTCTTGTAACCCGACACATACTGGGGAAAACTGGGAGAGCAACATCTAGAGGCCACGAATATTCCATTGTAAATAAGTAATTATTCACAAAGACAGGTATGCCAACAATAATAAGCAATAAAATCTACGGGCAATTATTAGGGTCACTGAAGTCAATGTGTAGAGGCAGCAGATAGCGTGTAAGCAAGGAGGAATCAGAATGCTGTGAAGGAAAAGATTGCTGCGAGGGTCGTGCAAAATAAGACGAGGTAGAAGGAGACACGCCCGTGTCCATCAAGAGTTTCGTTTCCGCAACATAGTTGGAGATAGTGTTAAGTGTCTCAGCGGATAAGGAAGATGCCGATACCGTGACTTCAGAGAGCAAGTGGAGATCAAGGAAACTATGGAGGGAACCAAAGAGGTCTGAGAGGGAAGGGGAGTATGAACCTGGAGAGATGTGCCGGCGGGGACAAAAGAGTCCTGCGGTGGAACAGGAGAGGAAGGAGGCTGGAAGGTAATTGGGGAAGAAGTCTGGGAAGAACAGGAGAAGAGGGGACCACACGAAGGGGTGAACCCCCAGCTTCGTGTGAGAGTTAGAAACGGGGTGAGAATTAGGCACTGAAGCCGAAAAGAAAAAATGTTGGGGAATTGTAAACACTGGAGGAATGTGAAGAAATTTGGTCTTTTGAGAGAGGTTCAGCTTCACAGGTGATAGGCGTGAAGAAGATGCAGGCGTGGGAGGCCTTGCAGATTGAGAAACTAGTGGGTGAGAAGAAGGAATAGAGGTAGGAGTATGAAAGGAGGTGAGGGTTTCAGAGGGTGAGACACCGGAGAGGCTGCTAGGCGGGGACCACCAAGGTTGGAGGTCTCCTAGCTACTCGCAAATAAGGGATACGAGGAAAATTCCCCTGAAGGCGGAGCCAAGAGACAACCATAGCATAAGTAAGGCCTTCGCTCTGCTCAAGACAACGAATTTCTCGTTCATTAAGATAGACCTGATATTGGTGGGAAAAAGAAGGATGATGTTCATTCCAATTGAGACAAGTGGAGGAAAGACTTCAAGATGCATTGGCATGATCTGTGGCACCGCAAACCGGGCACTCCCCCGCAGATCTGCATTAATTAGCGGGTTGTCCAAAGTGCCAGCAATTTCGACACTGTTGGGAAGTAGGAACCACTTTACAGACCTCTAGGCCATGGCCCGCGATATAAATGGAGGACGGGAGTTCACGGCAGTCAGAGGCTAAGTGGGCGATGTTACTGGGAAAGAGCCTCTGCCCGTGAGCGGCCAGGACCTGTGTATCCACTTTGAGAATAGAAAGGTCCTGAAGGGTTAATTGCTCTAAAATATAACCACCGCAAGACAGAAAATTACTCTGTTCAATGGTACACAGTAAAACCAACGTACCACTGCAAGAATTGAGAGTAGCATGCTTGTGAAATGTGATTGGAATGTTATCAATGGAAGTAAGATGGGGAAAGATCATGAGCTTGTTCTGTATTTTGAACTGTAACTATGCATGCACCGCTTTGATATATTTTGGCCAGCATGTTGTAAAAGAGCTTTACCAATACTATGGTCAGAAAGCTAATCAGTCGGAGATGTCGGTTATAGGGAAAAGAATTTAGTCTACTGTGTACTTGTAAACATGGTGTGTAAGGTCGTTTTTGGGTGGAATGAGCAGACATCGAAGAACCGTCATCAGCAAATGGTCTGGAATGTTTAAGCATAGTAACACGGGCGGCCAGACCTGAGGTAGGTGGGCGATCTGAAAACTGTCGCATAGTATTCAGGGAAGCCAGAAGCATAGGTAAAGGCGTGCAAGAGGCAAAGGCACTAGAAGAAATGGGCGGAGCCTCAGCACCTGGAGCGGGTGACGAAGTGTTACCAGAAGGCACAGAAGAATGCGAAGTCTGGAGACTGGTTCAATAACGAAGCAGAGTCAGAGCAGGATGTAGTAACAGAAAGTGGCCTGGGAGGAGGGTTATCACGGAATGAGGACTCCATGATGATGGTACTTCTTTCTTCTTATTATTTTTTAAGAAAAAAAAAGAAAGAAAGAAAAAAAGAGGGACAGCGGAGGGACAGTCACTAGAAGGTATGAAAGGGCCATAAGTTCCCCCTTCTCATTCGAGAGAACCTCGAGACCGCTAGCAGTGCAGATGCAGCGTGGAACCCGTGCCATACCCTACCTGTCACGCAAGTAAACCAGCGCTCCGGGATAGCAACCTCACATGTACCTAGCCACCTCGATGGACAAAAGAGGATGGTCGGAAACCCACTACAAAGCATACCTCCTTTGGCTGCCACCTCCCAGAACCGACAGGCAGCCTCTGGAGATACAACCATCACTTGCAGGACACCCCGTTCACTTCTCGGAAATCCGGGAAGGGAGCAGGTGCCTCCAGATAATCCAGATTCCACGGCAAACTACACCACACCTGAGGAACCTCACAGAGGGGGATTAACCTCGGCATACTTCCCCCTACCTAGAAACCATAATGCCAGAGGGGAGGACCCCAGAGGCTACAAATGGGATGGGGAAAAGGGAGGGTTGGGAGGGAGGAGAGGGAAAAAAGGGGGGATGGGGAGGATTGGATAGGGAAGGGAGGACTGGATGATAATTAGGTTCGGTCTGAGGAAGGAGATCAAAGGAACTTCCTCGCCGCTATATCGAGTTCCGTTATATCGAGTTCCCGAAGACTCACCTCCATGTCCATCCTCGCAGTTCCCATACTAACTTCGGTGTGATCCTTTGGATCATTTTTTTTTTTTTAGTTTCTTTATATGCGTGGTCAGGTAAGCATTCCATGCTGGTGCTGCATACTCGAGGTGGACTTGACGCACGTCGAGAAATGATGCCCTGACAGCTCTGTGTCTGGTTAAGGAAAACTGTTTTGTGTCAACTAGTTTATGTATGCCTTACGTTGTGCTCTTCTGGTGATATATTGTGATAATTACTCCCTATTTTTCTTGTATGTTATTTGCAATGCCTCATCTACAATTTTCCATTTCCTGAGTCTAGTCTTCTCTCTCTCTTTCGTATATTAACTGCTTGGAGCTTAACAAGATTTAATTCAAGTAGCTACTTTGCAGTCTAATTAATCTTGGGTTCTCTTCCTGTCCTCTCTGGTTATCTTCCTTATTAGTCTGACATCATTTGCAAAGAATAATACATAATTATCCCCCGACAGGTTATTTACTGTATGTATATCAAAAACAGTAAGGGTCCGAGTAATGACCATTAGGGAACTCAACTCGTCACTCTTACCCACTCTGATACCTCATTCCCCCCTCTCTTTCTATTCTCAAGGCATTTATGTATTCGCTTGCTCCGGTACTAAAACTTGCTTCACCGGTTTGTATATCAGCCTCAGGTGCGCTACGGATTTGTTACTATGGCGAACTTTTTTTTTTTTTGGGGCATTACCCCAAAAGAAATTTGTGTACAGCGAAATTATCCATTGGACTGGAAAACACAAGGAACATGCAAATTCAAAATAATTTGTTTAATCCATTTCTGTGGAGAATACAAGCTGAAAAGTATGTATTATACTCGATAAAACAACTTTAAAATGAAACACAAGATGAACAAAATAATGAAACGAAAAATAAACTGCAAGCATATATATACATACCCCACTGGGTTTTCTTCTATTTTCTTTCTAGTTCTTGTTCATGTATATTTCCTCTTATCTCCATGGGGAAATGGAACAGAATTCTTCCTCCGTAAGCCATGCGTGTCGTAAGAGGAGACTAAAATGCCGGAAGCAAGGGGCTAGTAACCCCTTCTCCTATATATATTACTAAATTTAAAAGGCGAAACTTTTATTTTTCCTTTTAGGCCACCTCGCCTCAGTGGGATACGGCTGGTACGTTGAAAGAAGAAGTTTATTGAGCCCTCAATACCCCCGAGATTTTTATTTTTACCCCATTTGGGGTAATTTACCCCGGTTCCCCGATCTCTGAGTTAGATTTGTAAGACAGGATTTACCATCTCTGTACCAGTACTGATAGTCTTTTATGTACCCTCATTTCTAAGTGTTCTGTTATTATTTTCATATTTTTTTCCTTAGTCTCATAATCATTATGCTAGCCAGTAAAACTCGTCTCAAAGTCTGCGTTTCCTCTTTTGTACACAGGGATCAAATGATCTGTTTTCCATCAATTCGACGGCAGATGCTCAAGTATTTTGCTTTTTATAAATCCTTGGGAGTCGAGACATCCAAGGTGATATCGTCTCTGGTGCTTTTGTTATATCTGATTTTTTTTGGGATCCATTGGCTTCTTATTCAATTGTTTTAATTTCCTCTATATTGGTTTCCCCTTCATTCCCTTACTCTTGGCATCTTCCCTGAGTCCTCATTTAAGACCTACCTGTGGAAGCCTTTGGCTCAGTTCTTGTCATACTTGGTCTCATTCTTCGTCGATTATTCTCCTCTTTTTTCCATGAGTTTTATTACCTGGGTTCTGACTATGAACTTCCGTCTTCACATGACAACCAGCACATAAGAGAAAGAAACATGTGACGACGTTTCAGTCCGACTTGGAGCTTAACTCGTCACACACTAACACATGAAGGTAAGGGAACCGGTATATATATACGAGAGGAGGGGAGGGACGGGACACAAAGAGGAGGAAAAAGGAAGTGGAGATAGTAGTGGTAGGGGTAATGGTAATGGTAGAGTAGTAGTACTAGCAGCAGCAGCAGCAGCAGCAGCAGCAGCAGCAGCAGCAGCAGCAGCAGCAGCAGCAGCAGCAGCAGCAGCAGCAGTAGTAGTAGTAATAGTAGTAGTAATAGTAGTAGTAGTAGTAGGAGGAGGAGGAGGTAGGGGGAGTAGTGGAAGTGGAATAAGAGACAGAAGGTGGAGTCAAGCGAGGTCATAAATTCTGTCTTCTCACGTGCTAAACAGACTTTCTTCTCTCCCAAACTCTGCTCCGGAGAAATCTGCTGTTCTTTGCCTTTCCTATACATTATTTCCAATCTCTCTAATCTTTACAACTCTCTCTGTTCCTTAAACATCAAACTTACTTTTCGCCAAACTAGTTCGTACCTCTCCTCCTGCTATTGATGCTCACGAAATCTACTCTTTTTCCTGCTCCTCTTCTCCTCTCCAAAACTTTAGGGAAACTGGCCGCTATCTTTCTGACAGTCTTAAAGAGCACAAAAGATGTACTGGACACCAATAATGCTCTTTTCTGGCATGGTAGAGATCACAGTCATCCTCTTGTCTGGTCCTCTGCCAAAACTATCTACCCTTTTTCTGACCTCTTGGTTCAGTCCTGCAGCTATCAACATTTTCAATAAATACTTGTTGCTCATCATTTCTTCTCTTGTTCTTTGCCTGAGAGCCAAAGAGGTCGAGAGCGATTTATACAGTGAAATAGGCAGATACTTGCGTAAATAGTGATAACAGACCTCTCATTCATGCAGAGAAAGGCTTAGTCTTGATCGATCCATGGGTCACGAGAGGTCACCAGGGAACTTGTGACCTATCAACAGCAATGATGACATCCCATGATTGAGTGAGTACCTTTCTCAGCCAGTTCGACTCTCCTTTGAAAAGTCTGAGCCTGAGTCTGAGTCTTAATATAGACAGATAAAAGAGAAAGAGAGTGGGAGAAAAGAGAGAGAGGGAGATCGGCTGTACCTACCTTCATGTGTCTTGCCAAGAATGGAGTCACTCGGGTCGGCTAGAAGAGTTACAGTACAGAAGAAGTTTTAGTAAAGATCAGGGAATGCCAAGTCTGAAGAAACGAGGGAGCATCTTAATACTTGCGGTGCTTTACAGTCCCTGAAAGAGAGAGAGAAACAGAGAAAGAGAGAGAGAGGGGAGGGAGGGGTGAAGAGGCAGATGAAAATACACCCACGGCAGCATAATATCTCCTTCACCCTCCGCGGACGAAATCGAAAGTGGCCACCGCTCGCTACTCAAGGACTCATCTTCCTCTGGCTCTAACGAACGAGCACAAAGAGCATTACCTACTTCCAAGGAATGAAAAACTCTCTAAAATTTTGGCCCGGCGAGGGTATCAAAGAGGCGAGACAGGCGAGCGATGCATTCTTCTCCGGGCTGTCTCTTGTCTCGCGTCCTTTGACGAGCTATTACCCGCCTGTCTTCCGCTTGCGGGCGGCGAGACTCGCGTAGAAAAGAGGACAGAAAAAAAAATATGAGAAGCATACACTTCAATATCCCTAATGGTCAGGCTGGTCTAAACCAAGGGGAGGGGGGGAAAAGGGGAAAAAGGGGTGGAAATTATTGCAAGTTTTACCCTTCTCTGGGCAGGAAGGCTGACCATTGTCCAGACGGGTGCACCTCCTCCTCCTCCTCCTCCTCCTCTGGTTCTTCTCGGCGCTCCCTCCTTCCCCTCCACCCACCTTTTCCGCTCCTCGGTGCATATATATTGTTATTCCTCGACTCCTCCTCTCACTGCACTCTGAGTAATTCTACTTTTATGTCTTAGACACAGAAACACACTCGTGCTCGCTGTCTGATCCTCTCCGGTTCAGAGTTGTTTTTCCCAGAATTTATCAGTCATACGTAGACTCACGGAAACATTCATATACACTTACACATAAAAGCACTCAAACATATAAGTAATCATATATAAAAGCACTTGCGTTTAAAAACACTCACACACATCACATATAAGCACTCACAGATAAAAGTACTTATATATAAAAGCACTCACACAACGTATATAAGATAAGATAAGATTTCGTTCGGATTTTTAACCCCGGAGGGTTAGCCACCCAGGATAACCCAAGAAAGTCAGTGCGTCATCGAGGACTGTCTAACTTATTTCCATTGGGGTCCTTAATCTTGTCCCCCAGGATGCGACCCACACCAGTCGACTAACACCCAGGTACCTATTTGCTGCTAGGTGAACAGGACAATAGGTGTAAGGAAACGTGTCGAAATGTTTCCACCCGCCGGGAATCGAACCCGGGCCCTCCGTGTGTGAAGCGGGAGCTTTAGCCACCAGGCCACCGGGCCCTCACTCACTCATTAAAGAACTCGCACATAAAAGCTCTTAGACATACTTTCACGTTAGATCACTCGCACAAACTTCTACTTAAAAACATTCTCACTACCACAAAAAAGTATTCACTCATAATAGCACAAATACTTCTACATATAATTACTCACACATACAGAAAAAAAAATCACAAACACACAAAAGCGCTTATACTCATTAATCATTCATATAAAAAACCAATCACACTTACATAAAAACACTTATACTCACTAAAAGCACTCATACTTCAACATAAAAGTACCCACCAAACATCCCCCCCCCACAAACACACTTTGACTGTTGAATGATTGTTTGAATATCTCTGGAATTTGCATGCACAACAGTCTGTAGAGTTTACAGAGAAGAGTGTGAAAAACACAAAACATCCAGCGAGTGGCAGTTCTGCTGGAGAAAATGCCTTGCTAATGAGAGAAGTTAGAGGAAAATGGCCCGACTAGTTGAAACTGACAGAAAGGCGACAGAAGCTCAAATAACCACGCGGTACGACAGTGGTATGCAGAAAAGTGTCACAGAATGCACAACTCTTCCAGCCTTGAAGTGGATGAGTTACAGCAGCAGAGGACCATTTAAGGTTCTACTCCTATTGGCTAAGAACAGGAAACAGAGACTACAGTGGACAGGTGAAGATTGGAAAAACGTCGGCTGGTCTGACGAATGGCGATTTCTTCTGCGACATGCAGATGGTAGTGTCAGAATTTGACGTAAACCATTGCGATGTGGTGGAACGGGAGATTAGCAACATGAATGTGCAGCCGACAGATTTACAACAACTGAGTGATCTAGTCATGTCAACATAGACTTTTGTGGAAAATTGCATTTACTTGGATGTATCATTATTTACATAACAGTAAATGAACAAAGATAATTATTATTTATCAGTTAGACAAGTAGGAATTTGGGACACCTAGGTCGCAAAAAATGTCCCCCTTCGATACCTACCACTGTCATATTCACAAGTTGCTCTGGACCTACATCACCAGGAATGCTGGTAAATATATAAATTTGTGGACTGTATATTAAATTAAAAAGTGATTATATATGAACACATATACATAACAGAAGGAGAATATCTTAAAATCATAACACTCACCAATTTGACTGGAGATTAATGTGTCATGTACAGGACCCCCTCTTTTGCCTACATTTATGAAAAATTTACTGGCCAGAATTTAAACATAAATTAGACAGCTTATCTGAGGTTCCTGGAGTTGTCCTGTCCTGTCGACTGATACTCAAGTTATGCAGGAATGCACATCCAACAATTTTGTCTCCTATTTGAGAGGTGTCAGCCCAATTTTAACCTCTAGAGCACGAAAAATTCTTCCCAATATTCACTAACAGTTGACCAGTTCAAACAGCAATGGCGAGTGTCTTCTGCGCAGACGCAGGCTTTCCGTTTTCTATGACATAAATATTATTAACTATAGTATGGCCATCTATTTACATATAACTACTGTATTTCTGGAAAATATATACAGTATTTTCCACAACTTCTATGAAGTTCACGAATATCAGTTCAAATTACAAACTTCTATACAAACCAAAGCCTCTATACACATCACAAATCTCTTTACAAATCACGAACCTTTATTCAAATCACAAACTTCTATGCGCATCACAAACATTTATAAAAATCACAAACTCTACAAATCACAAACAACTATACAAATCACAAACCTCCATACACATCACAAGCCACTATACAAATCACAAACCACAATAAAAATATCATACCTCTATACAAATCACAAATCTCTATACAAATCACAAGCCTCTATAAAAATTGATAACTTCAATGGAAATCACAAAAGTTTTGTACAAATCTCTCAAACGCTTGTTTGCAGTCCACAAATAAAACAATCAACTAACAACTATATATACTACAAGCAATGTCTCATATAAATCACAAGCAATAAAAAAATTAATTTTAGAAATGAATTTTTTTTTCAAGCAACCCCCCCCCCTAATAAAAACCGTAAATATGCATTAAAATGACATAAGCCAATTGCACAGACTATTAATTAATTCACTAATCTATGAATATTATCAATAAAGTGTAGCTCTCGAGGCACAATCAATTAAAATTTTAATCAGATAAATGGCCCGGTAAAATAAGAACATCGTTATTACACTATAGTTTATAAGTATGTCAATTAATCAACAGTGTGACATAGCTATATGCTAGTCATTGTATGTTAAACATATGTTAAATATTATCGAAGCACCACATGTTTTATGGAAGACGGTGCCCAGAGGCATATGATGGGGCCCACCTCTGGTGTAAATTGTGGGATCCATAGCCTCGGAGATGTGGATAAAAAGGCTTCAAGGAAGAATATTTGGATTTCTTCCTGAAGCCGTTTGAATGTTCCACTTCCCCTACCACCCCATCTTTTCATATTTTTTTTTTACCAATAGGATATATATATATATATATATATATATATATATATATATATATATATATATATATATATATATATATATATATATATATATATATATGTTGTCCAGAGGGCTGAGGAAGGGTTGTTGAGGTGGTTCGGACATGTAGAGAGAATGGAGCGAAGCAGAATGACTTCAAGAGTGTATCAGTCTATAGTGGAAGGAAGGCGGGGTAGGGGTCGGCCTAGGAAAACTTGGAGGGAGGCGGTAAAGAAGGTTTTGTGTGCGAGGGGCTTGGACTTCCAGCGGGCATGCGTGAGCGTGTTTGATAGGAGTGAATGGAGACAAATGGTTTTTAATACTTGACGTGCTGTTGGAGTGAGAACAAAGTAACATTTATAAAGGGATTCAGGGAAACCGGCAGGCCGGACTTGAGTCCTGGAGATGGGAAGTACAGTGCCTGCACTCTGAAGGAGGGGTGTTAATGTTGCAGTTTAAAAACTGTAGTGTAAAGCACCCTTCTGGCAAGACAGTGATGGAGTGAATGATGGTGAAAGTTTTTCTTTTTCGGTCCACCCTGCCTTGGTGGGAATCGGCCGGTGTCCTAATAAAATAAAAATATAAATATATATATATACTCGGGTAGATAATTTCCAGTAGATCCTTCATGTGTTAGCCCAAATCACCGACCAGTATGTTTTAAATAAGTGACCCACTGATCAGATCAGACTGGTTCCGAACCCTTGACTGGTCGAACCCTCGACTGGTCCGAACCCTTGACCGGTTTCAAACGGATTCGTTGGACAATAAAGCAGTCTGTAAACGGATGGAGTTGTAGGCGCCCTTATCAAACACAAACAATAAATATAAAATCAGGAACGTACACTGGTAAGCTGTCCTAATATACAAGTACAGTTAGAAATAGAATTACAAATAGCTAGAGCTTCACTTTAAGGAGGTTATTAATAGAGTATTCAAGAGGTTGCTAGTAGAATTACAGTAAATCAACCATTCAAATCATTATGAGGCACTGTGTAGTCTGCAGTCAAACAAACAAACGGGCTTCCACATGGATAAATTGTCATTTTTGTGGAAATTGGTGTCACGCCCCTTGTGCAGATATCCATGAACTAGCTACAAGCAGTATAAAATCAGGGAAGTGTTTTTGGGTATGCCCAAATGAGATAAATCTGTGGAATAAAATCACATTGGTATTAAAAGAGGATAACATCAAAGCTGCTTTCATAGAAAACCTGGAAGCATTCTACAACAGATGGGAACATAAAAAGTCTGGGCTGGATGGTACTGCCCTTGATGCTGGCCATATAGTCAGAAACTGTAAGGCTAGAGGTGCTGTCCTGGTAGTCAGTAAATGTGGGGCTGATAGTGCTGTCCTGGGAGACAGTAATGGTGAAGCTGGAGGTGCTGTCCTGGGAGACAGTAATGGTGAAGCTGGAGATTTTGTCCAGGTAGTCGGAAAATATACGCAGGAGGGAATGCATATAAATGACCCCATGGGAGATAGGAGCTGTAGTGGGGAAACATGTGTAGTCAAAGATAAGATAAAACCAATATTGCAAACTAGTAATACCACAGGAAATAGCAAACAAGAGGACTCCACTAGCAATAGTGAGGATTTATTACCAAAAACAACTGGTGAGAGCTCCATTGTTGGTGCTAGGGAGGATAGGAATAAGACAGGTAAACATGCACCAACAGGGAATACAGTCACAGAAACCCAAGGCAAACCCAAGCCTGTGCACATACTATGCACTTGGTATCTGCAGGCATGGGAAATCTGGAAAAACAGATGGGACGTGCAACTATGACCACCCTAGAAAATGCCGTGCCCATATGACAACAGGAAAATGCAAACTCCCTTCATGTAAGCTTTTTCACCCTGAAATGTGTACCTCTTCAGTACAGGAAAGACTGTGCTATAACTTAAATTGCCAGGGACACCATCTAAAGGGGACAAAAAGATACAAAATATCCAGGCCATGGGAAAACCTGGGTAGCCACAGCCACTCAAGAGGGAGAGGTTTTTTAGTGCCAGGAAGGAAAAAAAACTGGCAGGAAATGGCAGAAATCGTACACCAAATCCAGCCATTCCTGGAGTGGAACCACAGTCGATGGCCTCCACTCCAAACCAACAGATACAGATACTAATGCCGGAAAAAAAAATCCCCCCCCCCAGTACCAACAATACCACCAGTCCGATGACATTCTTCTTTGCAAATATACAGGGTCTAAAGCCAGCAACAAACAACAAAATACCTTTCATCCGTGGACTGCTTGCAGAGGCAAATACAATGTTCGCGGCTTTCACTGAGACCCACATAAAGGATCACTTGGACAACGAAATATGGATCCAAGGTTACAACCTCTACAGATGCGACAGAGTGAACAGGCAAAAGGGGGGGGGGTTGGCCTGTACATTGCAGAGTCACTTGTTTGCACAGAACTGCTTAATGCCTTAAATGATGTAGTGGAAGTTTTTGCAGTAAAGATCGAGAACCAAAACCTAGTCATTATGGTAGTCTACAAGCCTCCGGATGCAACATCCCAGCAATTCCAGGAACAGCTGTTAAAAATTGACCACTGTCTGGAAAATCTTCCAGCTCCTGCCCCCAACATCTTGCTCCTGGGGGATTTCAACTTAAGGCACCTAAAATGGAGGAATATAGCAAATAATGTTGTTGCAGTAATAACACCAGGAGGCAGCTCTGATGAAAACTCACACTCACACGAGCTTTTAAATCTCTGCACAAAATTCAATTTAAACCAGCAAATAATAGAGCCTACTAGACTGGAGAATACACTAGACCTCATCTTCACTAACAATGATGATCTGATACGAAATGTCACCATATCAAAAACAATATACTCAGATCACAACATAATTGAGGTTCAGGCTTGTATGCGCGGAGCCCCAGACCGACATAATGAGATTAGTCACGAGGGAGCATTCACCAAATTCAACTTCAATAACAAAAACATAAAGTGGGACCATGTAAACCAAGTCCTAACCGATATAAGCTGGGAAGATATACTAAGCAACACAGACCCCAACTTATGCCTAGAACAGATTAACTCGGTGGCACTCGATGTATGCACAAGGCTTATTCCTCTAAGAAAAAGGAGGAGTAGATGTAAAATAGAAAGAGACAGGCGCTCCCTTTACAGGCGACGGAAAAGAATAACAGAGCGGCTAAAAGAGGTCAATATATCTGAAATGCGTAGGGAGTCACTGGTCAGAGAAATAGCAAGCATCGAACTTAAGCTAAAGGAATCTTATAGGAGCCAGGAATCGCGGGAAGAACTAAAAGCCATAAAGGAAATCGAAAGAAACCCAAAGTATTTCTTTTCCTATACCAAATCAAAGTCGAGAACAACGTCCAGTATTGGGCCCCTATTTAAACAAGATGGGTCCTACACAGATGACAGCAAGGAAATGAGTGAGCTACTCAAGTCCCAATATGACTCAGTTTTTAGCAAGCCGCTAACCAGGCTGAGAGTCGAAGATCAAAATGAATTTTTTATGAGAGAGCCACAGAATTTGGTTAACACAAGCCTATCTGATGTTATCCTGACGCCAAATGACTTCGAACAGGCGATAAATGACATGCCCATGCACTCTGCCCAACGGCCAGACTCATGGAACTTCGTGTTCATCAAGAACTGCAAGAAGCCCCTATCGCGAGCTTTTACCATCCTATGGAGAGGGAGCATGGACACGGGGGTCATCCCACAGTTACTAAAAACAACAGACATAGCCCAACTCCACAAAGGGGGCAGTAAAGCAATAGCAAAGAACTACAGACCGATAGCACTAACATCCCATATCATAAAAATCTTTGAAAGGGTCCTAAGATGCAAGATCACCACCCATCTAGTAACCCATCAATTACACAACCCAGGGCAACATGGGTTTAGAACAGGTCGCTCCTGTCTGTCTCAACTATTGGATCACTACGACAAGGTCCTAGATGCACTAGAAGACAAAAAGAATGCAGATGTAATATATACAGACTTTGCAAAAGCCTTTGACAAGTGTGACCATGGCGTAATAGTGCACGAAATGCGTGCTAAAGGAATAACAGGAAAAGTTGGTCGATGGGTCTATAATTTCCTCACTAACAGAACACAGAGAGTAGTAGTCAACAGAGTAAAGTCCGAGGCAGCTACGGTGAAAAGCTGTGTTCCACAAGGCACAGTACTCGCTCCCATCTTGTTCCTCATCCTCATATCTGACACAGACAAGGATGTCAGCCACAGCACCGTGTCTTCCTTTGCAGATGACACCCGAATCTGCATGACAGTGTCTTCCATTGCAGACACTGCAAGGCTCCAGACGGACATCAACCAAATCTTTCAGTGGGCTGCAGAAAACAATATGAAGTTCAACGATGAGAAATTTCAATTACACAGATATGGTAAACACGAGGAAATTAAATTTTCGTCAGAGTACAAAACATATTCTGGCCACAAAATAGAGCGAAACACCAACGTCAAAGACCTGGAAGTGATCATGTCGGAGGATCTCACCTTCAAGGACCATAACATTGTATCAATCGCATCTGCTAGAAAAATGACAGGGTGGATAATGAGAACCTTCAAAACTAGGGATGCCAAGACCATGATGACACTCTTCAGGTCACTTGTTCTGTCTAGGCTGGAATATTGCTGCACACTAATAGCACCTTTCAGGTGAAATTGCTGACCTAGAAAATGTACAGAGAACCTTCACGGGGCGCATAACGGAGATAAAACACCTCAATTACTGGGAGCGCTTGAGGTTCCTGAACCTGTATTCCCTGGAACGCAGGCGGG
The DNA here is from genome assembly GCF_038502225.1 of Cherax quadricarinatus. Lineage (NCBI taxonomy): Eukaryota > Metazoa > Arthropoda > Malacostraca > Decapoda > Parastacidae > Cherax > Cherax quadricarinatus. Next base: position 21,900,325 of record NC_091301.1, on the reverse strand, counting down.
AGAGATACATGATTATATACACTTGGAAAATTCTAGAGGGACTAGTACCGAACTTGCACACGAAAATCACTCACTACGAAAGCAAAAGACTTGGCAGACAATGCAACATCCCCGCAATGAAAAGCAGGGGTGTTACTAGCACGTTAAGAGACCATACAATAAGCGTCAGGGGCCCGAGACTGTTCAACTGCCTCCCAGCATACATAAGGGGGGATTACCAACAGACCCCTGGCAGTCTTCAAGCTGGCACTGGACAAGCACCTAAAGTCGGTTCCTGACCAGCCGGGCTGTGGCTCGTACGTTGGTTTGTGTGCAGCCAGCAGTCACAGCCTGGTTGATCAGGCTCTGATCCACCAGGAGGCCTGGTCACAGACCGGGCCGCGGGGGCGGCGTTGACCCCCGGAACTCTCTCCAGGTAAACTCCAGGTATATATATATATATATTTAAATTGTGTTTGAAGAAATATAATTCTCAGCAGACTCGAAATATTTGCACTTTCTTAAATACTCTTACAGCAGTGCTGAACTACTACAAAATGCTCCCTGTACTTCAACATAAAATTGATGAATTGTATACATACACAAATACACCTCCCTCTTTCTTTCTGTCTGTCTGTCTCTCTCTCTCTCTCTGTCTTTTTTTTTTTTTTTTTTTTACACAGCGATTTACAAGCGATTTACAGGTTAAGGATTCCTAACTTTATTGGCAAGCTAAGAGCTGTTACCTACATCAGCTCATTTGAAAGCATTTTTATTGTTATGAGACATACAAGGTAGTAGGTTGGTAGACAGCAACCACCCAGGGAAGTACTACCGTCCTGCCAGATGACTGTGAAACAAAAACCTGTAACTGTTTTGCATGATGGTAGGATTGCTGGTTTCTTTTTCTGTCTCATAAACACGCTAAGATAACAGGGATATCTTGCTACTCCTACTTACACTTTGGTCACACTTCACAGACACGCACATGCATATATATATATACATACATCTAGGTTTTTCTCCTTTTTCTAAATAGCTCTTGTTCTTTTTTATTTCTTCTATTGTCCATGGGGAAGTGGAAAAGAATCTTTCCTCCGTAAGCCATGCGTGTCGTATGAGGCGACTAAAATGCCGGGAGCAATGGGCTAGTAACCCCTTCTCCTGTATACAATTACTAAAAAAGAGAAGAAGAAAAACTTTATAAAACTGGGTTGCTTAAATGTGCGTGGATGTAGTGCGGATGACAAGAAACAGATGATTGCTGATGTTATGAATGAAAAGAAGTTGGATGTCCTGGCCCTAAGCGAAACAAAGCTGAAGGGGGTAGGAGAGTTTCAGTGGGGGGAAATAAATGGGATTAAATCTGGAGTATCTGAGAGAGTTAGAGCAAAGGAAGGGGTAGCAGTAATGTTAAATGATCAGTTATGGAAGGAGAAAAGAGAATATGAATGTGTAAATTCAAGAATTATGTGGATTAAAGTAAAGGTTGGATGCGAGAAGTGGGTCATAATAAGCGTGTATGCACCTGGAGAAGAGAGGAATGCAGAGGAGAGAGAGAGATTTTGGGAGATGTTAAGTGAATGTATAGGAGCCTTTGAACCAAGTGAGAGAGTAATTGTGGTAGGGGACTTGAATGCTAAAGTAGGAGAAACTTTTAGAGAGGGTGTGGTAGGTAAGTTTGGGGTGCCAGGTGTAAATGATAATGGGAGCCCTTTGATTGAACTTTGTATAGAAAGGGGTTTAGTTATAGGTAATACATATTTTAAGAAAAAGAGGATAAATAAGTATACACGATATGATGTAGGGCGAAATGACAGTAGTTTGTTGGATTATGTATTGGTAGATAAAAGACTGTTGAGTAGACTTCAGGATGTACATGTTTATAGAGGGGCCACAGATATATCAGATCACTTTCTAGTTGTAGCTACACTGAGAGTAAAAGGTAGATGGGATACAAGGAGAATAGAAGCATCAGGGAAGAGAGAGGTGAAGGTTTATAAACTAAAAGAGGAGGCAGTTAGGGTAAGATATAAACAGCTATTGGAGGATAGATGGGCTAATGAGAGCATAGGCAATGGGGTCGAAGAGGTATGGGGTAGGTTTAAAAATGTAGTGTTAGAGTGTTCAGCAGAAGTTTGTGGTTACAGGAAAGTGGGTGCAGGAGGGAAGAGGAGCGATTGGTGGAATGATGATGTAAAGAGAGTAGTAAGGGAGAAAAAGTTAGCATATGAGAAGTTTTTACAAAGTAGAAGTGATGCAAGGAGGGAAGAGTATATGGAGAAAAAGAGAGAAGTTAAGAGAGTGGTGAAGCAATGTAAAAAGAGAGCAAATGAGAGAGTGGGTGAGATGTTATCAACAAATTTTGTTGAAAATAAGAAAAAGTTTTGGAGTGAGATTAACAAGTTAAGAAAGCCTAGAGAACAAATGGATTTGTCAGTTAAAAATAGGAGAGGAGAGTTATTAAATGGAGAGGTAGAGGTATTGGGAAGATGGAAGGAATATTTTGAGGAATTGTTAAATGTTGATGAAGATAGGGAAGCTGTGATTTCGTGTATAGGGCAAGGAGGAATAACATCTTGTAGGAGTGAGGAAGAGCCAGTTGTGAGTGTGGGGGAAGTTCGTGAGGCAGTAGGTAAAATGAAAGGGGGTAAGGCAGCCGGGATTGATGGGATAAAGATAGAAATGTTAAAAGCAGGTGGGGATATAGTTTTGGAGTGGTTGGTGCAATTATTTAATAAATGTATGGAAGAGGGTAAGGTACCTAGGGATTGGCAGAGAGCATGCATAGTTCCTTTGTATAAAGGCAAAGGGGATAAAAGAGAGTGCAAAAATTATAGGGGGATAAGTCTGTTGAGTGTACCTGGTAAAGTGTATGGTAGAGTTATAATTGAAAGAATTAAGAGTAAGACGGAGAATAGGATAGCAGATGAACAAGGAGGCTTTAGGAAAGGTAGGGGGTGTGTGGACCAGGTGTTTACAGTGAAACATATAAGTGAACAGTATTTAGATAAGGCTAAAGAGGTCTTTGTGGCATTTATGGATTTGGAAAAGGCGTATGACAGGGTGGATAGGGGGGCAATGTGGCAGATGTTGCAAGTGTATGGTGTAGGAGGTAGGTTACTGAAAGCAGTGAAGAGTTTTTACGAGGATAGTGAGGCTCAAGTTAGAGTATGTAGGAAAGAGGGAAATTTTTTCCCAGTAAAAGTAGGCCTTAGACAAGGATGTGTGATGTCACCGTGGTTGTTTAATATATTTATAGATGGGGTTGTAAGAGAAGTAAATGCGAGGGTCTTGGCAAGAGGCGTGGAGTTAAAAGATAAAGAATCACACACAAAGTGGGAGTTGTCACAGCTGCTCTTTGCCGATGACACTGTGCTCTTGGGAGATTCTGAAGAGAAGTTGCAGAGATTGGTGGATGAATTTGGTAGGGTGTGCAAAAGAAGAAAATTAAAGGTGAATACAGGAAAGAGTAAGGTTATGAGGATAACAAAAAGATTAGGTGATGAAAGATTGAATATCAGATTGGAGGGAGAGAGTATGGAGGAGGTGAACGTATTCAGATATTTGGGAGTGGACGTGTCAGCGGATGGGTCTATGAAAGATGAGGTGAATCATAGAATTGATGAGGGAAAAAGAGTGAGTGGTGCACTTAGGAGTCTGTGGAGACAAAGAACTTTGTCCTTGGAGGCAAAGAGGGGAATGTATGAGAGTATAGTTTTACCAACGCTCTTATATGGGTGTGAAGCGTGGGTGATGAATGTTGCAGCGAGGAGAAGGCTGGAGGCAGTGGAGATGTCATGTCTGAGGGCAATGTGTGGTGTGAATATAATGCAGAGAATTCGTAGTTTGGAAGTTAGGAGGAGGTGCGGGATTACCAAAACTGTTGTCCAGAGGGCTGAGGAAGGGTTGTTGAGGTGGTTCGGACATGTAGAGAGAATGGAGCGAAACAGAATGACTTCAAGAGTGTATCAGTCTGTAGTGGAAGGAAGGCGGGGTAGGGGTCGGCCTAGGAAGGGTTGGAGGGAGGGGGTAAAGGAGGTTTTGTGTGCGAGGGGCTTGGACTTCCAGCAGGCATGCGTGAGCGTGTTTGATAGGAGTGAATGGAGACAAATGGTTTTTAATACTTGACGTGCTGTTGGAGTGTGAGCAAAGTAACATTTATGAAGGGATTCAGGGAAACCGGCAGGCCGGACTTGAGTCCTGGAGATGGGAAGTACAGTGCCTGCACTCTGAAGGAGGGGTGTTAATGTTGCAGTTTAAAAACTGTAGTGTAAAGCACCCTTCTGGCAAGACAGTGATGGAGTGAATGATGGTGAAAGTTTTTCTTTTTCGGGCCACCCTGCCTTGGTGGGAATCGGCCGGTGTGATAATAAATAAATAAAAACATACAAGTAGGAAACAGGATGAAGTTGGAGCCATCTGTGGGCCAGCATTTTCATTTGATCAACTGACTTTATCTCGTTGACATCATTATGCTGTACGAATGTGTTCCATACTCGACTCATCCTGGGTATATATGATCTCAGATGGAGTGATGTTCTGGAGAAGGGTACAGCCAGAGTGAAGTTGCTGCTTTCTGCCCGTCTTGTGGCATAAAAGCTTGTTTCACGCTGTCCTCGAAGTGGATCCAAGTGTGGTATTTTGACAATATTGGCCTTGTACATAACAGTAAGGCCACCCACATCCCATCTATGTTGAAGGCTCTGCTGAAATGACAGATCTATCCAGGACGGGTCCAGGCGAGAGATGAGACGTCTTGCTCTGTTCTCTACTCTGTCAAGCAGTCGCAGATGAGAGGGGGGGGGGGCATGCACACCAAGAAAGTGGAGCATACTTTCTCTCTCTCTCTCTCTCTCTCTCTCTCTCTCTCTCTCTCTCTCTCTCTCTCTCTCTCTCTCTCTCTCTCTCTCTCTCTCTCTCTCTCTTTCTCTCTCTGACTTTAAACCTTCACTCCCGAGAAAGTGAGAAAATTCACTCCCATATGCGAGATACTCAAGAGGATGAGAGGTCTTGGGGCAACTAAAGCGGTTTATTTCAGTGAATTACTAAATTTATGGAGGTAAGTCCAGTAGAAGGGAGAAGTGGCAGGAAAAATAAGTGGGGAGGGTGGAAGGAAAAGTGGGGAGGGTGGAAGGAAAAGTGGGGAGGGTGGAAGGAAAAGTGGGGAGGTTGGAAGGAAAAATGGGGAGGGTGGAAGGAAAAGTGGGGGGGGGGGTGGAAGGAAAAATGGGGAGAGTGGAAGGAAAAGTGGAGAGGGTGGAAGGAAAAGTGGGGAGGGTGGAAGGAAAAGTGGGGAGAGTGGAAGGAAAAGTGGGGAGGGTAGAAGGAAAATTAGGGAGGTTTGAAGGAAAAGTGAGGAGGGTGGAAGGAAAAGTGGAAGGGTGGAAGGAAAGTGTGGAGGGTGGAAGGAAAAATGGGGAGGGTGGAAGGAAAAGTGGGGAGAGTGGAAGGAAAAGTGGGGAGGGTTGAAGGAAAAATGGGGAGGGTTGAAGGAAAAATGGGGAGGGTGGAAGGAAAAATGGGGAGGGTGGAAGGAAAAATGGGGAGGGTGGAAGGAAAAGTGGGGAGGGTAGAAGGAAAAATGGGTAGGGTGGAAGGAAAAATGGGGAGGGTGGAAGGAAAAGTGAGGAGGGTAGAAGGAAAAATGGGGAGGGTGGAAGGAAAAATGGGGAGGGTGGAAGGAAAAGTGGAGAGGGTGGAAGGAAAAGTGAGGAGAGTGGAAGGAAAAGTGGGGAGAGTGGAAGGAAAAGTGGGGAGGGTAGAAGGAAAATTAGGGATGTTTGAAGGAAAAGTGGGGAGGGTGGAAGGAAAAGTGGGGAGGGTAGCAGGAAAAGTGGGGAGGGTGGAAGGAAAAGTGGAAGGGTGGAAGGAAAGTTTGGAGGGTGGAAGGGAAAGCGGGGAGGGTAGAAGGAAAAGTGGGGAGGGTGGAAGGAAAAGTGTGGAGGGCGGAAGGAAAAGTGGGGAGGGTAGAAGGAAAAATTGGGAGAGTAGAAGGAAAATTGGGAAGAAAGAAAGGTGGGGAGGGTGGAAGGAAAAGTGGGGAGGGTGGAAGGAAAAGTGGGGAGGGTAGAAGGAAAAGTGGGCAGGGTGGAAGGAAAAGTGGGGAGGGTGGAAGGAAAAGTGGGGAGGGTGGAAGGAAAAGTGGGGAGGTTGGAAGGAAAAATGGGGAGGGTGGAAGGAAAAGTGGGGGGGGTGGAAGGAAAAATGGGGAGAGTGGAAGGAAAAGTGGAGAGGGTGGAAGGAAAAGTGGGGAGGGTGGAAGGAAAAGTGGGGAGAGTGGAAGGAAAAGTGGGGAGGGTAGAAGGAAAATTAGGGAGGTTTGAAGGAAAAGTGAGGAGGGTGGAAGGAAAAGTGGAAGGGTGGTAGGTGCTGATGTAGGTAACAGCTCTTAGCTTGCCAATAAAGTTAGGAATCCTTAACCTGTAAATAGCTGTCAATAAAGCTAGGGATCCTTAACCTTGTCAAACCCTGTGTAAAAAAAAAAAAAAAAAAAAAAAAAAAAAAGTGGGGAGGTTGGAAGAAAAAGTGGGGAGTTTAGAAGGAAAAGTTGGGAGAATAGAAAGAAAATTGGGAAGAAAGAAAAATGGAGAGGGTGGAAGGAAAAGTGAGATGAGAGAAAATTAAGGAGGGTGGAATTAAAAGTGGGAGGAAAGGAAAGGGGGGAGGGTGGAAAGAAGGAAAGGTGGGAGGGTGGAAGTAAAGAAGGAAAGGTGGGAGGCAGAAAGGAAAAATAATAAGCAGGAAAACTGGGAGAGAATGAGAAAACGTGAATATTTTCACTGGTGACAAAAAAATTATTTCGAGACAATTAACATTTTTTATTTTAATTATATTGCGACTAAAGTACGAAATCATTGTGACATACTCATATAAATTAAAAAAAAATGTGTATTAGTGCTGAAAAAACGTTTGAGCCGAAATATATTTCATTTATTTAACATTCAAATGTAAATACACAATTAAGCTCGATCTATTTCGGTTGATGGGTGAACCGAGGCCAGCATCCCAGTGTCTCACAAGCCCAGCCTCATTCACCTCATTGCTTGCAAGAGGAATAGTGCAAGGTGTTCTCGAAATTCTAACGCAATTAAACATAGTATGCGCACATGTATGCAGGTACCTATGTACACTTTTGCGTATATCTGTGCGCATTTATGCAAAGATGTATGGATTGGTGAGTAGGAATATATTTTAGATTCAGTTTGATATTTAATAAGTGTCGTAGACTTTATATCAACAATTTTTCTAAACTGCTGAAGGAAATCCCGTAAAAATGTTCATGGTGTTGGATTCAGACTTTTTTAATACCATATTATTTTTTCTCATGTTGTCAGCCCCATTTTTTAATATTCAAGAAGAATATGATTCTCCATATTTTTTTAGTTATGAAATTATTAGGGATTAAAAACCCCTCTAATAAATTATGTTTTCCATTTAGTAAGTTATCTATAAGTTGAAAGTTGACTAGAATAGATGAGGAATTTTCCAGCTATCCCACCGAAAGACCCCCATTTTTTTTTTAGCTTGCAATCATCAGGGGAAGAAATCTCTAAGTAAATCGCACCTATCTTGAAGAAGTGACAGAATGTTGACAAATTTGCACGTACCCAGACTATACTTAGAGAATTATATCTTTCCTTTTTAAGGTGTTCAGAGGAGTCACGGTCAAGACATCACTAGTCTACAAATTCTAAATAATTTTGTACTCGGGAAAGAAAAGGTATTTCATTCACTTTAATTAAGGTTTATGGTGCTAAAAGCAAGTATGACCATAATAACAATCGATTGGCTAGCATTTCCAAGGGATACTATTGACACTTTTTATGTCAGTGTAGAGAGTATATCAGTAAGATTCCTGATTCAACCCGGTGCTTCTTTGCTTATCTCATGTTTCCCATTTCTTCAGCATTTCTTATTGCTCAGCATTAATCTGCTAACAATGACGGCCTCCATTTCCCGTGGTGGAAACATTCGCTGTGTTCATCGCTAACAATTCACAAACAAAACAAAAGTTATTTGCATTGTTCACACAATTACGGAGTATGTTTGTCTAAATTTGGCTGAAAAAAACCAATGTCAAAAGCAAGCGCTAAAAAAAAAAAAGGTTTCACACGTGTGCCCTGAATGACTTCCGGGCATGAAATGATGCAGTCCAGTTATTAGGGTGACGTAATACCTGAATCATCCGTTTTTCCTCATTCGAGTTACCAAAAAAACAAAAAAAAAAAAACAAAGAGAGTGCAAATCAGGGTAAGTTGCCCATTCAGTACAAGCCTGACCCCCCCCCTCCCCCCCTCCAAAAACAAGAGAAATTATGAGAAATATAGGAAATTGTATGTATTTTTAAAAAATTGAGTATAGTGGGTTTGAATCAAGAGCCTATCCACTGTAGAGTTTATTACCCTCCTACGTTCTCAAGTCAAGGATTAATACCAACTGGCCTGAGTCCACATCTTTATAAATCGAGCCGATTTGCAATCTTAAGCATCATTTTCGTATTCACTGACCTGAAGTTAGTGATGAATTTCCATTTTTTTTCGAAGCATTTTCGATGTATATACATGTGTAATTTATGGAAAAAAATATATTTTGAAAATTAAATTGAGAAATTACCACCTACGCTCACCCGTGTGCTTGCACGTACACGTACAAACACACACACACACACACACACACACACACACACACACACACACACACACACACACACACACACACACACACACACACACACACACACACACAAAAGAGGGCGGAGACCCAAGGGTCTGGGGGATGAACCCGGGTGAGAAGAACCTTGGAGGAAGGATTAGGAGGTAGAGCTTAATAACATGAAGGAAGAGTGGGGAAGGAAGCTAGCAGAGCTTGGCAAGAAAATGGAGGAGAGGATAGCTGAGGAGAGCAGGAAGTGGGGACTACAAGTCTTAGCAGCAGACGATAAGATAAAGTGCTTAGATAAGGAACTAAAAAACCTGAAACAGAATAGAGGCAAATGACAATACAGACATGACATCAGGAACTTCTATACCAGTCACAGACAAGGGGACTGTAGGGATCCAGGAAAAGATGTGCACAATTGAGAGACCTGTAGACAATGAAGGAGCTATGATATATGCAGAGACTCCACCAGACAACTGCAGTGTCAAGGAATAGGTGAGCAGGAAAGACAGTCCACTGAGCATAGGGGCTGCAGCAAGGCAGGGATTGAAGGCAGGAACGTTTCGATGGAAGGAGCTAAAACACCTCATAGGATGCAGAGGGAGACACAGTGGGAGGAGGAAAGGGAGAGGTCAGTGTTTGTCTACGGGCTCCGAGAAGTCGAAGGGAAACCTACGCCGAAAGAAACCAGGGGGAGAAGAAAGCGATCGAAGGTATCATGAAAGCAATAGGTGACGGAAACATGATCCAGGTGACAAATTTTTGGAGAATTGGGTGGTTTGCGAGTGGAAGGAAACGGCCGGCCAAAGTAATATTCGAGGCGGAATCAGCTCGAACCAGGATCCTGCAGGAGAAAGCATGACTGAGGGTCAATCCAGAGTACCGGAGAGTGTACCCCGATTGTGACAGAACACAAGAAGAAAGGATGATACTGAAAGAGAGGGTGCAAAGACGTAAGGAGGAACGAGATGCATTGATGAAAATGAGCAGAACCCAGACTCAGGTGAAAGGGCAAACACACCTTACAGAAACACCCGTGGAAGGACTCCAACCACGATAACCTGAAAGTAACTGACCAATCTAAACCAAAACCCACACACTGTTCCCACTGCCCCCGCCCCCATGTCACAAACCCCACCCCTAGAGCAGCCCCCTATGGGCACTGTGCCCCACCCCTCATCACAAACCCCACCCAAACTGCGACAACCCCAATGCAACTGAACAATCTAAGCCAAAACCCACAACCTGTTCCCTCTCCCCCCACCCCCCAAATCACAACCCCCACCCCTACAGCAGCTCCCCATGGGCACTCTGCCCTCAACCCCCCATCACAAACCCCACCCACACTACAAACCCCCATAGGCCCCCTCTAGGGCTCCTGCTCCCCCAACCCCAATATTTTCCCAGGACCACCATGATAGATAAGAAGTTGAAGTTGTGGTACATGAACGCAGATGGATTATCCAATAAATATGAGGAGTGGCATGAAAGAATTAATGAGAAGTCCCCAGACATCATAGCAGTCACAGAAACAAAACTCACCGAGACAATAACAGATGCCCTCTTCCCACTGGGATATCAGATCCTGAGGAAAGACAGAAGGAGCAGAGGGGTAGGAGGGGTTGCACTAATAAAAAACCGATTGGGTTTTGAGGAAACGGAAGGCGTGGGCGAGATTGGAGAAAGGGACTACATAGTAGCTAGAATTCAGTCTGGGGAACATAAGGTAGTCATTGCAGTGATGTATAACCCACCACAGTACTGCAGGAGGTCAAGAGAGGAATATGAAGAGAACAACAGAGCGATGGTGGACACACTGGCTGAGGTGGCACGAAGAGCTCAATCGTGCAGAGCAAAGTTACTGGTTATGGGTGATTTCAACCATAGGGAGATCGACTGGGAAAACCTGGAGCCTCACAGGGGTCCTGACACATGGAAAGCCAAGATGATGGATGTGGTACTGGAAAACCTCAAGCATCAACATGTCAGGGACACTACCAGAGAGAGAGGGGGAGGATGAACTAGCAAGACTGGACCTTGTGTTCACCCTGAACAGTTCAGACATTGGGGACATCACATATGAGAGGCCCCTTGGAGCTAGTGATCACGTGGTTCTGAGGTTTGATCACATAGTAAAGCTGCAAGTGGAGAGGGTAACAGGAGTCGATTGGGAAAAGCCAAACTATGAAAGGGGGGACTACACAGGTATGAGGAACTTCCTGTGGGAGGTTCAGTGGGCCAAAGAGCTGGTAGGAAAGTCAGTGAACGAAATGATGGAATATGTAACAACAAAATGCAAGGAGGCAGAGGAAAGGTTTATTCCCAAGAGAAACAGAATTAATGGGAAGACCAAAGTGAGTCCTTGGTTTACCCGAAGGTGTAGGGAGGCAAAAACTAAGTGCATTAGAGAATGGAAGAGGTACATAAGGCAAAGGACCCAGGAAAATAAGGAGATCAGTAGAAGAGCTAGAAACGAGTATGCACAGATAAGGAGGGAGGCCCAGCGACAGTATGAAAACGACATAGCATCGAAAGTCAAGTCTGACTCGAAACTGCTGCATAGCCACATTAGGAGAAAGACAACAGTCAAAGACCAGGTGATCAGGCTGAGGAAAGAAGGTGGCAAACTCACACGAAACGATCAAGAGGTATGTAAGGAGCTCAACAAGAGATTTAAGGAAATATTCACAGTGGAGACAGGAAGGACTCTGGGATGACAGGACAGAGGGAGACACCAACAGGGATTACACCAACAAGTGCTGGATGACAACTGAGGAGGAGGTGAAGAAGCTGCTAAATGACCTTGATACCTCAAAAACAATGGGACCGGACAACATCTCCCCGTGGGTCCTTAGAGAGGGAGCAGAAATGCTGTGTGTCCCATTAACCACAATCTTCAACACTTCCCTTGAAACTGGGCAACTACCTGAGGTATGAAAGACAGCAAATGTAGTTCCCATTTTCAAAAAAGGAGAGAGAAAAGAGGCGCTAAACTACAGACTAGTGTCACTGACGTGTATAGTATGCAAAGTCATGGAGAAGATTATCAAGAGGAGAGTGGTGGAGCACCTGGAACGGAACAAAAGCATAAATGACAACCAGCACGGTTTCATGGAAGGCAAATCCTGTTTCACAAACCTTCTGGAGTTTTATGATAAAGTAACAGAAGTAAGACACGAGAGAGAGGGGTGGGTTGATTGCATCTTCTTTGACTGCAAGAAGGCCTTCGACGCAGTTCCTCACAAGAGATTAGTGCAGAAACTAGACGATCAGGCGCGTATAACGGGAGGGGCACTTCAATGGATCAGAGAATACCGGACAGGGAGGCAACAACGAGTCATGGTACTTGATGAGGTATCACAGTGGGCACCTGTGACGAGTGGGGTCCCACAGGGGTCGGTCCTAGGACCAGTGCTATTTTTGGTATATGTGAATGACATGATGGAAGGGATAGACTCAGAGGTGTCCCTGTTCGCAGATGATGTGAAGTTAATGAGGAGAATTAAATCAGATGAGGACCAGGCAGGCCTTCAAAGAGACCTGGACAGGCTGGACACGTGGTCCAGCAACTGGCTTCTCTAATTCAGAAAAAGGGCAAAGAAGACCGCAAACAGAGTATAGGCTAGGTGGCCAACGACTGCAAACCTCGCTCAAGGAGAAAGATCTTGGCGTGAATATAACACTGAATACATCTCCGGAAGTACACATCAACCAGATAACTGCTGCAGCATATGGGCGCCTGGCAAACCTGAGATTAGCATTCCGATACCTAAGTAAGGAATCTTTCAAGGCACTGTACACCGTGTACGTCATGCCCATACTGGAGTATGCAGCACCAGTTTGGAACTCGCACCGGGTCAAGCACGTTAAGAAATTAGAGAAAGCGCAAAGGTTTGCGACAAGGTTAGTTCCAGAGCTAAGGGGTATGTCCTATGAAGAAAGGTTGAGGGAAATCAGCCTGACGACACTGGAGGACAGGAGGGATAGGGGAGACATGATAACGACATACAAAATACTGCGTGGAATAGACAAGGTGGACAGAGACAAGATGTTCCAGAGAGGGGATATAGAAACAAGGGGTCACTCTTGGAAGTTAGACTCAAATGAGTCGCAGGAATGTTAGGAAGCAGTTCTTCAGTCATAGAGTGGTCAGGAAGTGGAACAGTCTGGCGAGCGATGTAGTGGAGGCAGGAACCATACATAGCTTTAAGATGAGGTATGATGAAGCTCATGGAGCAAGGAGAGAGAGAAGGCCCAGTAGCAACCGGTGAAGAGGCGGGGCCAGGAGCTGAGTCTCGACCCTTGCAACTACAATTAGGTGAGTACACACACACACACACACACACACACACACACACACACACACACACACACACACACACACACACACACACACACACACACACACACACCAATAACAATCTCATTTGAGATGCACTAATATCGAAAGTTTGAAACTTAGCAGAAGCTGCTTTCTAAACTTAAAGTATACTGAAATAAAATTCAGGAATGGCTTACACAAGCACTGACCATGGGAGCTCCTCAGCAGAATAACTGATGCATGAATCTTCCCCTTATTACTGGAAATTTCAAACTGATCGGAATAGGCGTTCTCAAATTATAAACTAAATCTATGTAATAGGTCGAGGAAATAAAAGCCTGAACACTAACTGAGAGTGTACCGGCTCTGGAATACAACCGAATGAAAATATGTTATTTAAGGGCTCACTAAACTCGTGAAAGTTAAAAAAGCCTTTTTTTCAGTATTATGAGTTTTTTTTTTATTCATATCCTGCTTAGAATTATGATCAGTTATATTAGATAAAAATGTTAGTTTTTTTTTAAGAAACCAAAATTTTGTAAGAGATCTTCAATACAACTAACAAACTGGTACGTACACTGTAACATAATGTATTCTATCCTGCAACACAATGTATTCTATTCTGTAACACAATGAATTCTATTCTGCAACATAATGTATTTAATTTTGTAAGACAATGACTTCTATTCTGCAACACAATGTATTCTATCCTGCAACACAATATATTCTATTCTGAAACACCATTTATTCCATTCTGCAACACAATGCATCAGTTTTATTTTTTATTTTTTTTGTGAGTTAATTTTTCATTGTTTCGACACTACTGCTCTTCTCTCTCTCTCTCATTTCCAGTATATTCTTCTCATTACATCTCTTCTCTCCCTCTCCCACACATCCAACCACTTCATCTCCTTTCCCACATCCTCTCCCCTTCTCCTCCTCTCTTCTTCTTCCTCCTCCTACCTCCTTCCCCAGCATCGTGAGATCACTGATGTAAACAGGTGACAAGAGGAATTTAAGAGAAAAAAAAGTGGAAAGTCGAGGACACGGTAAAAAAAAATAAAAAATCTCATTTTTGGGGGGCAAATTGCTGTAAAAGCCTACAAGTGGAAGTAAAAGCTACAGTAGCAAAGAAGCCTTTTAACAATAAAAATGCTTTCAAATGAGCTGATGTAGGTAACAGCTCTTAGCTTGCCAATAAAGTTAGGAATCCTTAACCTGTAAATAGCTTGTCAATAAAGTTAGGAATCCTTAACCTGTAAATAGCTTGTCAATAAAGTTAGGAATCCTTAACCTGTAAATAGCTTGCCAATAAAGTTAGGAATCCTTAACCTGTAAATAGCTTGTCAATAAAGTTAGGAATCCTTAACCTGTAAATAGCTTGCCAATAAAGTTAGGAATCCTTAACCTGTAAATAGCTTGTCAATAAAGCTAGGGATCCTTAACCTGTAAATAGCTTGTCAATAAAGCTAGGGATCCTTAACCTAACCATGTTAAACCCTGTGTAAAAAAAAAAAATACAAAATGGAACGTTTAAAATAAATAAATCGTGACTTTGAAAGAATCCCTTAGAGAGGAAACTCGTTTCAAGAATGGTCCAGGACGGAACGAAACGTCGTCCAGCGCCAGTGTAGTTCCAGCCACGGTACTGGTCCAGTCACGTTGCTGTTCCAGCCACGGTACTGGTCCAGTCACGTTGCTGTTCCAGCCATGGTACTGGTTTAGTCACGTTGCTGTTCCAGCCACGGTACTGGTCTAGTCACGTTGCTGTTCCAGCCATGGTACTGGTCCAGTCACGTTGCTGTTCCAGCCACGGTACTGGTCTAGTCACGTTGCTGTTCCAGCCACGGTACTGGTCCAGTCACGTTGCTGTTCCAGCCACGGTACTGGTCCAGTCACGTTGCTGTTCCAGCCACGGTACTGGTCCAGTCACGTTGCTGTTCCAGCCACGGTACTGGTCTAGTCACGTTGCTGTTCCAGCCACGGTACTGGTCCAGTCACGTTGCTGTTCCAGCCACGGTACTGGTCTAGTCACGTTGCTGTTCCAGCCACGGTACTGGTCCAGTCGCGGTATTGCTCCATCCATGCTGTCGTTAAAGTCAGGGTACTGATCCAGCCACGGTGCTGTTCCAGCCACGTGACTGTTCCATCCACGTAACTGTTCCAGCCACGGTACTGTTCCAGCCACGATATTGTTCAAGACAGAGTATTATTCCAGCCACAATATTGTTCAGGACAGAGTACTGTTTCATCCACAGCATTGTTCCAGTCAAGGTATTATTCCAGTCACGGTATTGTTCCAGCCACGGTATTGTTCCAGCCACGGTACTGTTCCAGCCACGGTATTGTTCCAGCCACGGTATTGTTCCAGCCACGGTATTGTTCCAGCCACGGTATTGTTCAAATCAGAGTACTGTTCCAGCCATGTTATTTTCTAGGCTACGGTATTGTTCCAGTCACGGTATTGTTCAAGACACATTATTGTTCCAGACAGGGTATGTGAATTTTTTTCTTCACTCCTAACTGGATGACTGGAGATTTTGTGTGAGAGAGAAGAGTGGGAGAGGCTGAACTGAAATAATAATATTAGTAACAATAATAATAATAATAATAGTAATAATAATAATAATAATAATAATAATAATAATAATAATAATAATAAGAAGAAGAAGAAGAAGAAGAAGAAGAAGAAGAAGAAGAAGAAGAAGAAGAAGAAGAAGAAGAAAAAGAATAACATAAGAACAAAAGAAAGAAGGAACACTGCAACAGGCCTACTGATCCATGCGGAGCAGGTCCATGACCCCATCCCCCCCGGGATTAGCCCAATGAACCACCCAGTCTGGTCACTTCCACTCAAGGATGGAGCACAACACCAGACCCAGCAGTATAAGCTAGTCAGGTCCAACTCACACCCACCCACACCCACTCATGTATTTATCTAACCTATTTTTAAAACTACACAACGTTTTAGCCTCAATAACTGTACTCGGGAGTTTGTTCCACTCATCCACAACTCTATTACCAAACCAGTGCTTTCCTATATCCTTCCTGAATCTGAATTTTTCCAACTCGAAACCATTGCTGCGAGTCCTGTCTTGGCTGGAAATTTTCAGCACGCTATTTACATCCTCTTTATTTCTTGTTTTCCATTTATACACCTCGATCATATCCCCCCTAATTCTACGCCTTTCGAGAGAGTGCAGATTCAGGGCCCTCAGTCTATCCTCATAGGGAAGATTTCTGATACATGGGATCATCTTTGTCATCCTCCTCTGTACGTTTTCCAGAGCATTTAGATTCATTCTGTAATACGGTGACCAGAACTGAGCAGCATAGTCTAAATGAGGCCTAACCAAGGATATATAGAGTTGAAGAACAACCTGAGGACTTCTATTATTTATACTTCTAGATATGAAGCCAAGAATTCTGTTAGCTTTATTGCGAACACTAATGCACTGTTGTCTTGGTTTTAGATTACTGCTAACCAGAACTCCTAAATTCTTTTCAAAATCAGTAGTATTAAGATCTACATTATTTAGTTTATATGTTGCATGGTTATTTTCCTGTCCAACATTTAGAACTTTGCATTTGTCTATATTAAACTGCATCTGCCACTTCTCCGGCCATTGCATCAGTCTATTCAAATCATCCTGGAGTGCTCTAGTGTCCTCATTAGAATGAATTGACTTGCCTATTTTGGTGTCATCAGCAAATTTGCTTATGTCGCTATTTATTCCCTCATCTATGCCGTTTATGTAAATTGTGAACAACGGGCCCAACACTGACCCCTGATGAACACCCCTTGTGATGATAATAATAATAATAATAATAATAATAATAATAATAATAATAATAATAATAATATTTTATTATTATTATTATTATTATTATTATTTTATCATTATCATCATTTTGAAGCGCTAAGTCCGTATGGGTCTTGCAGTGCCTGGGGAATAAGAGGCAATCAAGATCGATCCAAGGAGGGGGGCGAGGAACAATTCCATCTCCTTGGATCAAGAGCCCCTCACTGGCATCAAGGAACCTCCCTTGAGAGAGGAAGTTCATAAGCTGACTGTCACATCCATATCCATCTTTGTTAACCTTCTTACTCTCCTCTCTATCCCTGCTATTCTTCCCACCTTCTCACTTTCCTTTCTATCCCTGCTATCCTCCCAATCTTCTTACCATCCTCCCTATCTGTGCTATCCTTCCGACCTCCTTACTCTTCTCCCCATCTCTGCTGTCTTCTCCACCTTCTTACCCTCTTCCCCATCTCCGCTATACTCCCCACCACCTTACCCTCCTCCTCATCACTGATATTCTCCCCACCTTCTCACTCTCCTCCCTTTCCCTGGTATCCTCCCCACCTTACCCTTTTCCCTATCCCTGCTATCACTCCACCTCCTTACTCTCCTCCCCATCATTGCTATCCTCCCCACCTTCTTACTCTTCTCCCCATCACTGCTATCCTCCCCACCTTCTTACTCTTCTCCCCATCACTGCTATCCTCTCCACCTCCTTACTCTCCTCCCCATCACTGCTATCCTCCCCACCTTCTCGCTCTAATTTCCATCACTATTCTTACCCCACTAAATTTCACTCTCCACTTCTAATCTCCATTTCTATCTCTTGTCAGGACCATGTTCCTCACACCTATTCATGTGCCTCTTCCTTCCGTTGTATACCCTTTACATGTAACTGTCTGTCTCCTTGTTCCTTCTGTTGTTCAAGTTCCTATTCCATTCTCTATCTCGCGTTTCCTTACTTAATTTCGGAGAGACTGATCTTAGACCTGAACACTCAAAGGCAGGAACACGACGGCTGCACTAAGAGAGAACTGGATGAGTGTCAGAGGTCCTCGACTCTTTAGCGGCCTCCCTCCGTCTTCAAGAGGGAACTGGGACACGTCGCTCAAATCAGTGCCTGATCAGATGGGCTGTGACTCGTACGTTTGACTGTGTGGGACCAACAGTAACAGCCTGGTTGATCAAGCCTTGATTCTAAAAGATGCCTGGTCTGGGACCCTGCCGCGGAGGCATTGACCCCACCGGGAGCCATCATGTGGGTATCATTTAGGTCTCTCTCTCTCTCTCTCTCTCTCTCTCTCTCTCTATCTATCTCTCTCTCTCTCCCTCTCTCTCTCTCTCTCTCTCTCTCTCTCTCTCTCTCTCTCTCTCTCTCTCTCTCTCTCTCTCTCTCTCTCTCTCTCTCTCTCTCTCTCTCTCTCTCTCTCTCTCTCTCTCTCTCTCTCTCTCTTTCTCTCTCTCTCTCTCTCGCTCTCTCTCTCTCTCTCTCCCTCTCTCTCTCTCTCTCTCTCTCTCTCTCTCTCTCTCTCTCTCTCTCTCTCTCTCTCTCTCTCTCTCTCTCTCTCTCTCTCTCTCTCTCTCTCTCTCTCTCTCTCTCTCTCTCTCTCTCTCTCTCTCTCTCTCTCTCTCTCTCTCTCTCTCTCTCTCTCTCTCTCTCTCTCTCTCTCTCTCTCTCTCTCTCTCTCTCTCTCTCTCTCTCTCTCTCTCTCTCTCTCTCTCTCTCTCTCTCTCTCTCTCTCTCTCTCTCTCTCTCTCTCTCTCTCTCTCTCTCTCTCTCTCTCTCTCTCTCTCTCTCTCTCTCTCTCTCTCTCTCTCTCTCTCTCTCTCTCTCTCTCTCTCTCTCTCTCTCTCTCTCTCTCTCTCTCTCTCTCTCTCTCTCTCTCTCTCTCTCTCTCTCTCTCTCTCTCTCTCTCTCTCTCTCTCTCTCTCTCTCTCTCTCTCTCTCTCTCTCTCTCTCTCTCTCTCTCTCTCTCTCTCTCTCTCTCTCTCTCTCTCTCTCTCTCTCTCTCTCTCTCTCTCTCTCTCTCTCTCTCTCTCTCTCTCTCTCTCTCTCTCTCTCTCTCTCTCTCTCTCTCTCTCTCTCTCTCTCTCTCTCTCTCTCTCTCTCTCTCTCTCTCTCTCTCTCTCTCTCTCTCTCTCTCTCTCTCTCTCTCTCTCTCTCTCTCTCTCTCTCTCTCTCTCTCTCTCTCTCTCTCTCTCTCTCTCTCTCTCTCTCTCTCTCTCTCTCTCTCTCTCTCTCTCTCTCTCTCTCTCTCTCTCTCTCTCTCTCTCTCTCTCTCTCTCTCTCTCTCTCTCTCTCTCTCTCTCTCTCTATCTCACTATCTTTCTATTAGTCGTCATCGTTGTCTTTCTCTTCATCTTCGCTTACAACAAAAATCATAATCCTCTTAGTAGCATTTCTCTTTGTTTCTCCCGTTTCACTTACTGTTTTTATTCTGCTTCCTTCTCTTCCATCCTCCTTGCTCTTTCTCTTCCTTCTTCTCCACACCCCTCCGTTTTTTTCATATATTATCCATCTTCTTTTTCTCCCTCTTCTGCTGTTGTGTGTTACATGTACATATTGTTGTGTGTTACATGTACATATTGTTGTGTGTTACATGTACATATTGTTGTGTGTTACAAGTACATATTGTTGTGTGTTACATGTACATATTGTTGTGTGTTACATGTACATATTGTTGTGTGTTACATGTACATATT
>NC_091301.1:21853358-21873358 GCF_038502225.1 Cherax quadricarinatus | reverse complement strand
ACTAAGCTAATTATTTCCTCGTAATGCTGAAGGAATTATGCAAATGACCCACTGCGTGGACGATGGACACGAGGCTGCAAACTGCCGTATGAAATACTTGCGTTTATAATACGATTCAGAAAATGTGGGTAAAGCAACGTTGAAACCACTTAGGGCTTTCAGACTCTCTGATTAATAAAGACTTCCCTAAGTTCACACTTCAGGTTCGCTAAAATTAACCATATATTAAGATTACATACAACATATCGGGGGAATTGTATCTATTTATCACCAGCCTAGCAAACATGAATTCGCTTTATGACACTAAAACGTAAGAACAATACATTCTCGTAAGCACAAAAAAAAAAGTCATTTGATACAGTTTTTATTTTAAATCATTTCGATTATCTGTGATTATCCTAGGACAGGTCTGACCACTGACAGAGAGAAGTTCAGTAAGTAAAAGAGAGCAGATGAATCTTTCTGAATGTTTCCCGAGGTAGACAAAAGGGCGCTGTTACTGAGAACTGAGGCTCCAGCCAAGATCATCGTCAGAACAGACCCGTAAAAACTCGATTTGTGTTTTTTCAGAAATTTAAAGGAAATGAAAATTGAGGAAGACGATTAAAACGGAGAGGAAAGGGAAATAAAAAGTGAGTAAAATTATAAAAATAAAAAAAATAACGCAAATTTAATAATAATAATAATAATAATAATAATAATAATAATAATAATAATAATGATAATATCTTGAAGAGCAAACATATAAAACATAGACATAAATGAACCAAAAGGATAAGAAAGACAAACAAGCTCATTCACAGATACCATTCACAGATACCTTGGAAAAAAAAGTGAGATGGTCAGTCGCTCAGCCTGGAGAAGAGTTCCTCTCTGTGTGCGGAGGCCTTGCGACGTACCAGAGCTCAACAGAGCGATACGTTCCCTCCTCCAACAAAAGCTTGCTCCGCAGCGAACAAGAGGAAATGCTGCAAGCCTTAGCAAACGGAGTCAAGAATTGCAATCATCCACACTGACTGAGTCGACAGAGGCCGCTGCTGGCTCAACCACATGCAGTGGAATTACTGCAGAGATGACCAACTGGGAGTTGTGGTGACAGTTGTTGCAGACAGTAAACACGAACGATAGTGACGACAGTGACCACAACAAAACTTAAAGTAAGTCAGTGGCGAATAATAAGACAAAAATAAGTTATTGACGAAGAATAAGTCTGAAAATAAGACAACGGCGAAGAATAAGACGAAAATAAGACAATGGAGAAGAAGAGGAAGACCAAAAATAAGACAATGGAGAAGAAGAGGAAGACCAAAAATAAGACAATAGAGAAGAAGAGGAAGAACAAAAATAAAACAATGGAGAAGAAGAGGAAGATCAAAAATAAGACAATGGAGAAGAAAAGGAAGACCAAAAATAAGACAATGGAGAAGAAGAGGAAGAACAAAAATAAGACAATGGAGAAGAAGAGGAAGACCAAAAATAAGACAATGCAGAAGAGGAAGACCAAAAATAAGACAATGGAGAAGAAGAGGAAGACCAAAAATAATACAATGGAGAGGAAGAGGAAGAACAAAAATAAGACAATGGAGAAGAAGAGGAAGACCAAAAATAAGACAATAGAGAAGACGAGGAAGAACAAAAATAACACAATGGAGAAGAAGAGGAAGACCAAAAATAAGACAATGGAGAAGAAGAGGAAGACCAAAAATAAGACAATGGAGAAGAAGAGGAAGACCAAAAATAAGACAATGGAGAAGAAGAGGAAGACCAAAAATAAGACAATGCAGAAGAAGAGGAAGACCAAAAATAAGACAATGGAGAAGAAAAGGAAGAACAAAAATAAAACAATGGAGAAGAAGAGGAAGACCAAAAATAAGACAATAGAGAAGAAGAGGAAGAACAAAAATAAAACAATGGAGAAGAAGAGGAAGACCAAAAATAAGACAATGGAGAAGAAGAGGAAGTACAAAAATAAGACAATGGCGAAGAATAAGTCGAAGACGAAGACAAAGACAGCGACAAAAACGACATATCGCGTCATTTCCGAGAGATATTCCGACTCCACCAGTGACTATTACTTCTGTCCATCCTTCATTACCGGGTAATTGCATTCACCAGAGAGCTGTGAAATTACAAGCAACGTGCAAGATGCAATGTTAACCCACCAGCAAGTGCAATGTTAACCCACCAGCAGGTGCAATGTTAACCCACTAGTAGGTTCATTGTTAACAAACTAGCAGGTGCAATGCTAATCCACCAGCAGATGCAATGTTAACCCACCAGCAGGTGCAATGTTAACCCACTAGCAGGTGCAATGTTAACCCACCAGCAGGTGCAATGTTAACCCACCAGCAGGTGCAATGTTAACCCACTAGCAGGTGCAATGCTAACCCACCAGCAGGTGCAATGTTAATACACCAGCAGGTGCAATGTTAACTCACTAACAGTTGCAATGTTAACCCACCAGTAGGTGCAATGCTAACCCACTAGCAGGTGCACTGTTAACCCACTAGCAGGTACAATGTTAACCCACCAGCAGGTGCAATTCTAACCCACTAGCAGGTGCAATGTTAACCAACTAGCAGGTGCAACGTTATCCCACTAGCAGGTGCAATGTTAACCCACAAGCATGTACAGTGTTAACCCACTAGCAGGTGAAATGTTAACCCACTAGCAGTTGCAATGCTAACCCACCAGCATGGGCAATGTTAACCCACTGGCAGGTGCAGTGTTAACCCAATAGCAGGTGCAATGCTAACCCACCAGCAGGTGCAATGTTAACCCACCAGCCGGTGCAACGTTAACCCACTAGCAGTTGCAATGTTAACCCACCAGCAGGTGCAATGTTAACCCACCAGCAGGTGCAATGTTAGCCCACCAGCAGGTGCAATGTTAACCCACCAGCAGGTACAATATTAACCCACCAGCAGGTACAATGTTAACCCACCAGCAAGTACAATGCTAACCCAAAGCAGGTACAATGCTAACCCACCTGCAGGTGCAATGTTAACCGACAAGCAGGTGCAATGTTAACCCACCAGCAGGTGCAATGTTAACCCACCAGCAGGTACAATCTTAACCCACCTGCAGGTGTAATGCTAACCCATCAGCAGGTATAATGTTAACCCACCAGCAGGTGCAATATTAACCCACCAGCAGGTACAATGTTAACCCACCAGCAGGTGCAATGTTAACCCACCAGCAGGTACAATGTTAGCCCACCAGCAGGTACAATGTTAACCCACCAGCAGGTACAATGTTAGCCCACCAGCAGGTACAATGTTAACCCACCAGCAGGTACAATGTTAACCCACCAGCAGGT
This sequence comes from Cherax quadricarinatus, assembly GCF_038502225.1. Classification (NCBI taxonomy): domain Eukaryota; kingdom Metazoa; phylum Arthropoda; class Malacostraca; order Decapoda; family Parastacidae; genus Cherax; species Cherax quadricarinatus. The sequence continues at coordinate 21,870,039 of NC_091301.1, read as the reverse complement.
ACACACCAGAAGGTACAATGTTAACCCACCAGCAGGTACAATGTTAACCCACAAGCAGATACAATGTTAACTCACCAGCAGGTACAATGTTAACCCACCAGCAGGTACAATATTAACCCACCAGCAGGCACAATGTTAGCCCACAAGCAGGTACAATGTTAACCCACCAGCAGGTATAATGTTAACCCACCAGCAGGTACAATGTTAACCCACCAGCAGGCATAATGTTAACCCACCAGCAGGTACAATGTTACTTCACCAGCAGGTACAATGTTAACCCACCAGCAGGTACAATGTTAACCCACAAGCAGGTCCAACGTTAACCCACAAGCAGGTACAATGTTAGCCCATCAGCAGGTACCCAGCAGCAGGTACAATGTTAATCCACCAGCAGGTACCCACCCGCAGGTACAATGTTAACCCACCAGCAGGTACAATGTTAACCCACCAGCAGGTACAATGGTAACCTGCCAGCAGGTACAGTGTTAACCCACCAGCAGGTACAATGTTAACCTACCAGCAGGTTCCCACCCGCAGATACAATGTTAACCCACCAGCAGGTACACACCAGCAGGTACAATGTTAACCCACCAGTAGGTACACACCAGCAGGTACAATGTTAACCAACCAACAGGTACACACAAGCAGGTACAATGTTAACCCACCAGCAGGTACACACCAGCAGGTACAATGTTAACCCACCAGCAGGTACGCACCAACATGTACAATGTTAACCCACCAGAAGGTACAATGTTAACCCACCAGCAGGTACAATGTTAACCCACCAGCAGGTACACACCAGCAGGCACAATGTTAACCCACCAGCAGGTACAATGTTAACGCACCAGTAGGTACACACCAGCAGGTACAATGTTAACCCACCAGCAGGTACACACCAGCACGTACAATGTTAACCCACCATCAGGTACAATGTTAACCCACCAGCAGGTACAATGTTAACCCACCAGCAGGTACAATGTTAACCCACCAGCAGGTACACACAAGCAGGCACAATGTTAACCCACCAGCAGGTACACACCAGCAGATACAATATTAACACACAAGTAGGTACACACCAGCAGGTACAATGTTAACCCACCAGCAGGTACACACTAGCAGGTACAATGTTAACCCATCAGCAGGTACAATGTTAACCCACCAGCAGGTACACACTAGCAGGTACAATGTTAACGCATCAGCAGGTACAATGTTAACTCACCAGCAGGTACAATGTTAACCCACCAGCAGGTACAATGTTAACTCACCAGCAGGTACAATGTTAACCCACCAGCAGGTACAATGTTAACCCACCAGCAGGTACAATGTTAACCCACCAGCAGGTACAATGTTAACCCACCAGTAGGTACACACCAGCAGGTACAATGTTAACCAACCAACAGGTACACACAAGCAGGTACAATGTTAACCCACCAGCAGGTACACACCAGCAGGTACAATGTTAACCCACCAGCAGGTACAATGTTAGCCCATCAGCAGGTACCCAGCAGCAGGTACAATGTTAATCCACCAGCAGGTACCCACCCGCAGGTACAATGTTAACCCACCAGCAGGTACAATGTTAACCCACCAGCAGGTACAATGGTAACCTGCCAGCAGGTACAGTGTTAACCCACCAGCAGGTACAATGTTAACCTACCAGCAGGTTCCCACCCGCAGATACAATGTTAACCCACCAGCAGGTACACACCAGCAGGTACAATGTTAACCCACCAGTAGGTACACACCAGCAGGTACAATGTTAACCAACCAACAGGTACACACAAGCAGGTACAATGTTAACCCACCAGCAGGTACACACCAGCAGGTACAATGTTAACCCACCAGCAGGTACGCACCAACATGTACAATGTTAACCCACCAGAAGGTACAATGTTAACCCACCAGCAGGTACAATGTTAACCCACCAGCAGGTACACACCAGCAGGCACAATGTTAACCCACCAGCAGGTACAATGTTAACGCACCAGTAGGTACACACCAGCAGGTACAATGTTAACCCACCAGCAGGTACACACCAGCACGTACAATGTTAACCCACCATCAGGTACAATGTTAACCCACCAGCAGGTACAATGTTAACCCACCAGCAGGTACAATGTTAACCCACCAGCAGGTACACACAAGCAGGCACAATGTTAACCCACCAGCAGGTACACACCAGCAGATACAATATTAATACACCAGTAGGTACACACCAGCAGGTACAATGTTAACCCACCAGCAGGTACACACTAGCAGGTACAATGTTAACCCATCAGCAGGTACAATGTTAACCCACCAGCAGGTACACACTAGCAGGTACAATGTTAACGCATCAGCAGGTACAATGTTAACTCACCAGCAGGTACAATGTTAACCCACCAGCAGGTACAATGTTAACTCACCAGCAGGTACAATGTTAACCCACCAGCAGGTACAATGTTAACCCACCAGCAGGTACAATGTTAACCCACCAGCAGGTACAATGTTAACCCACCAGTAGGTACACACCAGCAGGTACAATGTTAACCAACCAACAGGTACACACAAGCAGGTACAATGTTAACCCACCAGCAGGTACGCACCAGCATGTACAATGTTAACCCACCAGCAGGTACAATGTTAACCCACCAGCCAGCAGGTACAATGTTAACCCACCAGCAGGTACACACCAGCAGGCACAATGTTAACCCACCAGCAGGTACACACCAGCAGGTACAATGTTAACGCACCAGTAGGTACACACCAGCAGGAACAATGTTAACCCACCAGCAGGTACAATGTTAACCCACCAGCAGGTACAATGTTAACCCACCAGCAGGTACAATGTTAACCCACCAGCCAGCAGGTACAATGTTAACCCACCAGCAGGTACACACCAGCAGGCACAATGTTAACCCACCAGCAGGTACACACCAGCAGGTACAATGTTAACGCACCAGTAGGTACACACCAGCAGGTACAATGTTAACCCGCCAGCAGGTACACACCAGCACGTACAATGTTAACCCACCATCAGGTACAATGTTAACCCACCAGCAGGTACAATGTTAACCCACCAGCAGGTACAATGTTAACCCACCAGCAGGTACAATGTTAACCCACCAGCAGGTACAATGTTAACCCACCAGCAGGTACAATGTTAACCCACCAGCAGGTACACACCAGCACGTGCAATGTTAACCCACCATCAGGTACAATGTTAACCCACCAGCAGGTACAATGTTAACCCACCAGCAGGTACAATGTTAACCCACCAGCAGGTACAATGTTAACCCACGAGTAGGTACAATGTTAACCCACCAGCAGGTACAATGTTAACCCACCAGCAGGTACAATGTTAACCCACCAGCAGGTACAATGTTAACCCACCAGCAGGGGTGGGCTTGTACATCACCTCTGAGCTAACAGTCTAGCTCTTAAGGTTCAATCTAATCATTATTTACAAACGATTGAGGAGGAAATGGTGCAGACACAGGAAAAAGCAAATGTGTGCGAGCTTGTGGAAGTGTGCGACTGTGGAAGTGTGAGGCTGTGGAAGTGTGTGGCTGTGGAAGTGTGAGGCTGTGGAAGTGTGTGGCTGTGGAAGTGTGAGGCTGTGGAAGTGTGAGGCTGTGGAAGTGTGAGGCTGTGGGAACAAGAGTGACCATAAGAGTGCGACTGTAAGAGTAAATATATGATTGTGAGTGCAAGTGCAATGCCGGAGTGGACAACCAACATCGTGGTGGCGTTTTGTTTTTTTCAGAACTATCACTGTTGGGGCCTCAACCAATAGGTAGCTGATAGGCTTGTTATTACTTTTTTTAATATATAACCGCTAATTCATTTTGGCAATCTGTACCCAATAATTGGCTTGTACTGTGTATCAAATAATTGGCTTGTACTGTGTATGGAATAATTGCTTTGATTTATTTCTAACGCGTACTCAATTATTGACTGGTTATGTGCATCCAGTAATTGCTTCAATCCTTTTATAGTGTATATACGAAGTAAGTGTTCCCAGAGATACAAAAAAAGTCCATCAGTGAAATTGAAATCCAGCAATATTTACACGTAAAATCAAAAGCAAGGTCCAACTTTAGAAGTGGATCCTTGATTGAGGGGAGGAAATGGAACCATCAATGATGGATGTATAAGGAAATGAGAGAAATACCAGGGATTCAATATGACTCGATATTCAACGGTCCATTACGCTGAGTAAAGGAATTTTTATAAACACTATGAGAATAGATCTCCCAGTATCTTCTCTGGCCCTCTAAAACTAGTGGCCAAACTGGCTCCGCAGGATTTCTAAAACTATTAACGTTTAAACAGGCGAAGAGAAGTCACACTAACATTACTTCAACAGTTCACAAGAAAAAAGGACACAAGTGCAACTAACCTGACATTTCATTGTGGCAACGTTTCGCTCTCCAGAAGCTTTGTCAAGCCTCACTCACTCTAAGCCTATATATACCCTGTGTCCATGTATTGTTTGTAACGGCTTGATAAAGCTCCTGGAGAGCGAAACGTTGCCACAATAAAGTGTCACATAAGTTCCAGTTGAGTCCTTTTACTTTACATATTGTCGATAATTCTACCAACATATATATACAGTTCACAAGGAATTTACAGGCTGGAAATATAAAGTGAACGACTGTGCTGTCCGTTCTGGTCCGTTATCAAGTCACTTGAGACTCACTAATGGACCGGTCCAGGACGAACCGAAACGTAGTACGGTTTTCATTTGGTACCTGAGGGTTTGTGGTGAAGAATATACAAACATGGTGGTAGAGCTCAGAAAGATATGGCCATAATGCATTACCACACAAAATGTGTAAGTAGGAGTAACCAAGTAGAGTAAGTCTATTTTCACGACATTTCACCCAGGGCGGAGCTTATCATTTACTGTCTGTTTTTTATAGTGTTCAGGAGTGTTCACATACTGTATTCGGTTCGATCATCATCTGTGTGTCTGCCAAACTTTGGGTCTTAGCAGCCCAGCTGCTAAGACCCAAAGTAACTGGCAGAATATGCAAGGAAAAAATTGGATTTTCGGATTTCGAACAACCCAGGTTCTAAAAAAACACCTCATAATCGATTAAGTAAACATTTGATGCACGACACCCGCTTCATCACTTTTAAGGGGGGAAGGGGAGGGGCAGAGGGAATGGGAGGAGAATGGGGAGGGGTAGGGGAGAGGGTAGGAGAGAGAAAGGGGGGGGGGGTTCTCGCAGCTGAGAACTGATACTAATTTGAGCAGTGAAAGAATTCTTTGCCGAAAGTGTGTGTATAATCAGCATCACTGCGAAGAACTAAATCTACAAGAGTTGTGTAGCTCCTGGGAGATAAATCTATTTGATCGAAGGGAAAGGGTAACTTAAATATCCAGGATCAAGAACCTTCACCACCACAAGGCAAATGGGAAGTAGAATATAGTATATCGCTAACAAAATTTTTTAATTGCATATGAGAATTTCCATAAGTTTCTTGTTTAGGAACATTTACTCAAAATTAATATTTTTCTGATCATAGATATATCTTAATTTTTTTCTGTCTCATAAACACACACGATAACAGGTATATCTTGCTACTTCTACTTACACTTAGGTCACACTACACATGCATGTACAAGCATATATATACACACCCATCTCAGTTTTCTTCTATTTTCTTAATAGTTCTTGTTTTTGTTTAATTCTTCTTATCTCCATGGGGAAGTGGAATAGAATTCTTCCTCCGTAAGCCATGCGTGTCGTAAGAGGCGACTAAAATGCCGGGAGCAAGGGGCTAGTAACCCCTTCTCCTGTATACATTACTAAAGTTAAAAAGAGAAACCATCGTTTTTCTCTTTAGGTCACCCTGCCTTAGTGGGATACGGCCGGTTGCTGAAAAAAATATGTCTTAATTTTAGTACAAAAACTGGGGTATATTAAGAGAGCAATTACTAAGAGTATACTGAAACATAACTCACTGGGACGAACCTCGGTTGCTGCGCGATCCGAGAAGTATATGCCAGCTTCCATCAGCCCGCCCCATCTGCCTCAATGCACACGATCTTAATATGCGTAAATGCGACATAAGTTCCTAAAGCAGTATAGCGCTGAAGATTTGAAGCTTTTCAAAAGAGGCCTTCTAAATTTATTGCATGGAAACTAATTTAAAGAATGGCCTATGTAAAACTAAGCAGAGCGCCAATACTTGCCAATTGTTCCACTATTCTTCATTTAGCGATATCTCGGTAGGGTTAAAAATTTAATGCCGATTTGATGAGGCGGATGATAGTGGAAGAAGACCATGACGCATGACTCATACGAAAAAAAAAAAAAAACAGTGACGGAAGGCTATCCTGCAAGTGACAGAATTTCCAGCTATGTTGGAGCGACACCTTTGAAGTTGCCGTAGCTGATGAACCCTTACTGGAATACCTGACGTTGCCTCACTGCCTTGCGGAAGTCTCCCAGCTCAGGCTGACAGATTTCAGCACCTTGCATGAGAACCATCCTGCGTGATGAAATATGACAAGGGAAACATGGTTAACTTTGCTCTCACTGCGTAACTACCAATTAGAATAGAGTAGCAGCACGCTGGCTATGTATCCAATTTTGCTATATCAAGAAGTGTGTTCTGTCTGGAAATCGTGACCAGTTTTATTCCTTCTTTATATGCAACATTCTCATACGTTTATTTTATCATCCACGTTAACCTTCAATCCGTCCATTAGATGTCCAGGTAATTTCTCAAACACAGTAACACTCTCTGGCCACAAATCTATTAAAACGTAAATCTCTCTTCTCTTACCCTCACCTTAACGACCTACTCCCCCTCCCTCTCGATCCAACCACCCGTCTCTCTCTCTCTCTCTCTCTCTCTCTCTCTCTGTCCGTCTGTCTGTCTTTCTCTCTCTCTCTAGTTCCTTCACTTCCATCTTTGTATCGCTGTTTTTCAACTCTCATCCTCGCCTCTCTCTCTTACTTCTCCTCAACTTTCACCCCCCCCCCCATCCCTCTCCACACCCTATCCCACTCCCTCTCCTTCACTCTCACCTCTTCCACTTTTCCCCGCCACCAAAACTACAAAAAAAAAAAAAAAAAAAAAAAAAAACCAAATAGAACGAATGTCCTCGTTTTCAATTAGCATGAAATTCGAGCGGATGAACTTGAAAATGAAGCCTCAGGGGCAAGAGTGAACCACCAGGAGATCAAGCCAAGACTGATGAGTGCAAAACACCTTTCCCCTTGTAACTCCCCTTCACCTTGCATCTCCTTCTCTCTCTTCCTCCCTCACTCTCTCTCTCTACCCCTCCCCCTTCTTCCTGTCGGTGTTTTCCGAGAATGCAAATGTTTGGGAAGAGAGACGAGAATGGTTAATGGATAAAAAAAAGGGGAAAAAAATCCTCGAAGGATGGGGGTACTGAGGTGATTTGAACCTGTTTGTGTGAAGATGTGGAGGGTTTGGACATGGTGTGGAGGGTTTGGACATGGTGTGGAGGGTTTGGACATGGTGTGGAGGGTTTGGACATGGTGTGGAGGGTTTGGACATGGTGTGGAGGGTTTGGACATGGTGTGGAGGATTTGTACATGATGTGGAGGGTTTGGACGTGGTGTGCAGGAGAAGAAGAGGGGGTTGGACATGGTGTGTGGAGAGGAATTTGGACAAGGTGTGAGGAAAGATGGTAAGGGTTTGGACATGGAGTGGAGGTGAAAGTGTAGAGGGTTGGTACTTGGTGTGAAGGAAGTGGAGAGTGTTTGGAAATGGTGTAAGGAAGGTGGGGGATAAATCTGGACATGGTGTGATGCTGGGAAAAAATTAGGATAAGTTGTGAAGCAAGGTTGATGGGCTACAGCAGGTATGAAGGAAGGTGTGTAAGCTAAACATGAGATGGAAGGGAAGGGTGAATAAGTAATAATAAAAGAAAGGTAACTAGGAGAAGGAGAGGCACAACTGATGCGTAAATAAGAGAGGAGGTTAAGGGGTTAAGATTTACCGAAAGGAGGGGAAGGAGGGGAAGGAGGGGAGTGACCGGTTCATCTAAGGAGGAGGATGGAATTAAAAATGTGAGGAGAGAGTAGGGTTACCTGCGGATTTCTTGAAAACAATTCCGAGAGTCACCGCCCCCGCGGCCCGATCTCTGACCAGGCCTCCTGGCTGTTGATGCCAGCAGCACGCAGTCCCGTAAGCACCACATCCCGGCTCATCAGCAAAAGACTTAAGAAGCCTATCAGATTCGCTCTTGAAAACAGAGGGATTTGTCAATAAATTCCCTAATATTCTAAGAGGAAGCATCGGATAGTCTCTATCCCTTTACACTTACTGGGGTTTTCCTTAGTGTACTCAACGCAATCTTGCTTTTCATTTAGAGTATTATGCACCGTCTAATAAACTTAATGTTTTGTGGAGCGATTTAGGTGTGCAGATCTGGGACCAGTTACTCCAGAATCATCTAAATTTAAATTATGATGTATCAGTCTCACCTACATTTCAAAGAATGCAGGTCGAGGTACACTTCAAGCGTTCCCAGTAATTCAGGTGCTTGCCTTTATAGTATATGCAGGTAGTGAAGGTTCTATGTACATTCTCCACGTCTGCAATTTTTGCTTGCATTCAAACGAACTGCTTGTGTAGAGCAGTGGGTTTCTCACTGGTTTTTTATCTGCTTTGAAGATTCTAGTTATCCACCCTATTATTTTCTCTGCAATTGTGATAACACTGCTGTGATCCTTGAGATCTGACATTATTTCCCCATAAGTTCCTCCCATTAAAAATTCGCTGTATTGAGTAATCTTGCTATATATTCCGTTCCAGTTTTTATTTTTCTCAACTTTTCCGTAGAGAAGTAACTGAAATGTCCTGACTGAACATCATTTTTTCTGCGGCAAACTGAAAGATCCGGTTTATATTAGCTTGGTAATTTGATATGTCCCAGTAGATATCTCTCTCATTTAAATTCAAGTATCGTCTGCAAAGGAAGATATGGCGATATGATTTATGTCTGTGACGGATATGAGACTGAGAGAGAGAGAGAGAGAGAGAGAATTGAGGCGAATACTGTGCTTTGGGGAACAGATTTGTTCATTGTGGCATTCTCTGATTTTACTTTCTCGGAAACGGAGCCTGAATAATCCTTCTTTTCAGGGATAGTGATGGGAGAGGGAGTCCAGTGAATAGATGAGAGATAAAAAGGAAGAGGAACAGGATAAAGAGAGAGAGAGAGAGAGAGAGAGAGAGAGAGAGAGAGAGAGAGAGAGAGAGAGAGAGACAGAGAGACAGAGAGAGACAGAGACAGAGACAGACAGACAGACAGACAGACCGAGAGAATGGGGTGTGTGTAGCGGAATGCAGATGAATTTAGCGCCGACTATCAATTTTAGAAACAAATAAAACGCTCGTGACCAACCACACACTCATCATTGTTCTCTGCTTGCTTAATAGTCATCAACCTATCATGCCATTACGTATGCATTATCAATCAATGATTTTTTTTTTCACCGCAGAACCATGCAGCTTACCTCCAACAACTAAGATCGAAGGTCAAATGGAAATGTTGCTTGTTGATACCCAGACATTCTTTTTTAATCACCATGCCCAGGGATTCACAGACGGGTACACGTACCCCCAGGGGCATGTGAAGGGATTTTCACGGGGTACATGAATGAGTTACAATAATTTGTGAAAATCAGAATGGTATACAATACCGACAGGTATTGTATACCTCGAATATTTAAGAGCATATCGTCCTGTCTGAATGTCTTTATCTCTGACAATATGTGTAGAAAGTTATTTTTCTTGCCCGTACAAGGTGATACTCGGCTAGATACTAAGCGTTAAGGGAGGCCACCACAGGAAGAAGTTTGGGAATCGGTGAGTCCATGAGGGAGGGATGTGGATAAATGGTTCAGAGAACCGACAAGTTGATAAATCTGACACATGAGCAACACTTGGGTATCTTTGTCGTGGGAACGTATCGCCACACAGTGGCTACATCAGTCCAATACAAAGAAGAATGACGAAGATCAGAAGGAGTTTGAGGTAGTCAGTCCCTCATCCTGGAGTCGATGTAATCAGTCCATCAGTCAAGATAAGAATACAGAAGATGCACGAACAAGGGATCTCTGTACGGGAGAATGAAAACTTAAATCAGGTAAAAAAAAAAGCATAAATAAGGTCAGGATCCTCGAAGATAAAGTCTGACTGAAAATAACCTATACTCTAGAAGCAATTTTTCTAATCAGAGAAACGTTCACAAGAAAGGAACATTTCTCTCAGCGTAGAGAAAAGTTGGATGCAAATTGTGCACTGCAGATGACAGTAAACACATTGGTCACATAACTAGCTAATTGCAAAGCTTTATCAATTCTGTATGCAGAGCTCTATCAAGTCTCTATTGAGAGGTTTATCAAGTTTCTATGCAGAGGTTTATCAAGTCTCTATTGAGAGGTTTATCAAGTTTCTATGCAGAGGTTTATCAAGTCTCTATTGAGAGGTTTATCAAGTTTCTATGCAGAGGTTTATCAAGTCTCTATTGAGAGGTTTATCAAGTTTCTATGCAGAGGTTTATCAAGTCTCTATTGAGAGGTTTATCAAGTTTCTATGCAGAGGTTTATCAAGTCTCTATTGAGAGGTTTATCAAGTTTCTATGCAGAGGTTTATCAAGTCTCTATGCAGAGCTTTATCAAATCTCTATTGAGAGGTTTATCAAGTTTCTATGCAGAGCTCTATCAAGTCTCTATTGAGAGGTTTATCAAGTCTCTATGCAGAGGTTTATCAAAACTCTATGCAGAGCTTTATCAAAACTCTATGCAGAGCTGTATCATGTCTCTATGCAGAGCTTTATCAAGTCTTTATGCAGAGCTTCATCAAGTCTCTGTGTAGAACTCTATCAAGCCTATATACAGAGCTTTATCAAGTCACGACGAAACAGAAATATATAAAGAATAAAGCTTTATCACAGTCAAAGCTCGCTCTGCAACGCGTGACGTACCGTCACACAACGACGGTCATATTAAAATTGCGTTTTTTTTCCCTAAACACAGGAAAAACGCCCATGCGAGAAAAATAAGAGAAGAAATCCGCAGGAAGGACGGGGAAGGTAAGCAGAGAAACTCAGCTTAAAACCAATTTTCTAGTTTTGAAGAAACGTTTATTACCAGGCAAGAAGGCAGACGTAAGTGCTATTTTCCTACCATCCAAGGAGATAAAAACGCATAATTGACACGGCCGAAAAGAGGAAAGAAAGAGAGAGAGAGAGTGAGGCGCTCGAAAACATGTTTCCCGCACACAACGAGGATCCTCGCTCCTCGTGAATCCTTAACTCAAAGGATCGCTAACCCTGAGAATCCCTAACCCTAAGGACCCTTAACCCCGATAATTCCTGACCCCGATAATCCCTATCCCCCAGCGATCCCTAACCCCGAGGATCCCTGCCCCGATAATCGCTGACCCCGATGATCACTGACCCCGATGATCCCTAACCCCAAGGATCCCTAACCCCGAGGATCCCTAACCCTGAGGACCATAACCCCGATGATCCCTACCCCGATAATCCCTGACCCCTAAGGATTCCTAATCCCGTGGATCCCTAACTCCGAGGATCCCTAACCACCCAGAGAGGTAACAAAAAAAATTCTGTAAAAACGTTTACGATCGTGAAGGGAAACTAACAAATGAAAAGGAAACGAACACAGGAAAAGGAAACGAACACGGGAAAAGGAAACGAACACAAGAAAAGGAAATAACGAAACAAGGAAAAGGAGTCCAACACGGGAAGAGGAAACGAAAATAGGAAAAAGGAAACGAATACAAGGAAAGGAAAATAAAAAAAATGTGAGAGTATTGTTTTCCTCCCGTAAGTAGACATATATTGTCAAACAGAATATTGCACATGTACAAACATGCACGACAACATAAACATGCACAAACACACAGTAAACGAGATGATGGAATATTTGACAACAATTTGCAAGGAAGTTGAGGAAATGTTTGTACCCAAGGGTAACAGAAATAACGAAAAAGCTAGAGAATGGAAGAAGTATAGAAGACAAAGGACCCAGGAGAATAAGGAGAGAAGTCGTAGAGCCAGAAATGAATATGCTCAGGTAAGACGGGAGGCCCAAAGACAATACGAGACTGATATAGCAGCAAAAGCCAAATCTGACCCAAAGCTGTTGTACAGCCACATCAGGAGGAAAACAACAGTCAAGGACCAGTTAATGAAGCTGAGGAAGGAAGGAAGAAGGGGAGTTCACAAGAAATGACTGTGAAGTATGTGAAGAACTCAACACAAGATTTAAGGAAGTATTTTCAGTGGATGGAAGGATGGAAGGAAAAACCAACAAGTGCTGGACACTTTACACTCAACTGAAGAGGAAGTGAAGAGGCAGCTTAATGAGCTAGATACCTCAAAGGCCATGGGATCAGACAAGATCTGTCTGTGGGTCCTGAGAGAAGGAGCAGAGACACTGTGTGTGCCACTAACGACAATCGAAAGAGGGCGATTACCTGAAGTGTGGAAGACAGCAAATGTAGTCCCAATCTTTAAGAAAGGAGACAGACAGGTAGTACTAAACTGCAGACCAGTGTCACTGACATGTATAGTATGCAAAGTCGTGGAAAAGCTTAACAGAAGAAGATTGGTGAAGCATCTAGAAAGGAGTAAGTTTATGCTGGCTTGATAAGTCAGGCTGTTAGTGCCTGCCACCCTCAGACCAACGTCTGCACCACAGCCCACCTGCTCAGGAACTGCTTTGAGGAATCTATCGAGTTCCCACTTGAAGACAGCCAGGGGGTTTGTTGGTGATCCCACTTATGAATAAAGGGTGTTAAAGAGTCGTGGTCCTTTAACACTTATTGACTTATCTCTAAGTGTACTCATCGCTCACCTTCCTTTCATTGGATGTATCTTGCACCATCTGCCAAGCCTCTTGTGCAGGTTTCAAACTAATTCCTCCAGTATCTTCCTGATGTAGATTATGGTGCATCTTCCTCGCCTATGATACAAGAAGTACAGTTCTAGGAACATCAAGCTCTCCCTGCAATTTAGGTGCTTGATTGAGTTTATACGAACTATGAAGGTTCTCCAAATCTTCCAGATCAGCAAAAACTCAGCTTAAAACCAATTTTCTAGTTTTGAAGAAACGTTTATTACCAGGCAAGAAGGCAGACGTAAGTGCTATTTTCCTACCATCCAAGGAGATAAAAACGCATAATTGACACGGCCGAAAAGAGGAAAGAAAGAGAGAGAGAGAGTGAGGCGCTCGAAAACATGTTTCCCGCACACAACGAGGATCCTCGCTCCTCGTGAATCCTTAACTCAAAGGATCGCTAACCCTGAGAATCCCTAACCCTAAGGACCCTTAACCCCGATAATTCCTGACCCCGATAATCCCTATCCCCCAGCGATCCCTAACCCCGAGGATCCCTGCCCCGATAATCGCTGACCCCGATGATCACTGACCCCGATGATCCCTAACCCCAAGGATCCCTAACCCCGAGGATCCCTAACCCTGAGGACCATAACCCCGATGATCCCTACCCCGATAATCCCTGACCCCTAAGGATTCCTAATCCCGTGGATCCCTAACTCCGAGGATCCCTAACCACCCAGAGAGGTAACAAAAAAAATTCTGTAAAAACGTTTACGATCGTGAAGGGAAACTAACAAATGAAAAGGAAACGAACACAGGAAAAGGAAACGAACACGGGAAAAGGAAACGAACACAAGAAAAGGAAATAACGAAACAAGGAAAAGGAGTCCAACACGGGAAGAGGAAACGAAAATAGGAAAAAGGAAACGAATACAAGGAAAGGAAAATAAAAAAAAATGTGAGAGTATTGTTTTCCTCCCGTAAGTAGACATATATTGTCAAACAGAATATTGCACATGTACAAACATGCACGACAACATAAACATGCACAAACACACAGTAAACGAGATGATGGAATATTTGACAACAATTTGCAAGGAAGTTGAGGAAATGTTTGTACCCAAGGGTAACAGAAATAACGAAAAAGCTAGAGAATGGAAGAAGTATAGAAGACAAAGGACCCAGGAGAATAAGGAGAGAAGTCGTAGAGCCAGAAATGAATATGCTCAGGTAAGACGGGAGGCCCAAAGACAATACGAGACTGATATAGCAGCAAAAGCCAAATCTGACCCAAAGCTGTTGTACAGCCACATCAGGAGGAAAACAACAGTCAAGGACCAGTTAATGAAGCTGAGGAAGGAAGGAAGAAGGGGAGTTCACAAGAAATGACTGTGAAGTATGTGAAGAACTCAACACAAGATTTAAGGAAGTATTTTCAGTGGATGGAAGGATGGAAGGAAAAACCAACAAGTGCTGGACACTTTACACTCAACTGAAGAGGAAGTGAAGAGGCAGCTTAATGAGCTAGATACCTCAAAGGCCATGGGATCAGACAAGATCTGTCTGTGGGTCCTGAGAGAAGGAGCAGAGACACTGTGTGTGCCACTAACGACAATCGAAAGAGGGCGATTACCTGAAGTGTGGAAGACAGCAAATGTAGTCCCAATCTTTAAGAAAGGAGACAGACAGGTAGTACTAAACTGCAGACCAGTGTCACTGACATGTATAGTATGCAAAGTCGTGGAAAAGCTTAACAGAAGAAGATTGGTGAAGCATCTAGAAAGGAGTAAGTTTATGCTGGCTTGATAAGTCAGGCTGTTAGTGCCTGCCACCCTCAGACCAACGTCTGCACCACAGCCCACCTGCTCAGGAACTGCTTTGAGGAATCTATCGAGTTCCCACTTGAAGACAGCCAGGGGGTTTGTTGGTGATCCCACTTATGAATAAAGGGTGTTAAAGAGTCGTGGTCCTTTAACACTTATTGACTTATCTCTAAGTGTACTCATCGCTCACCTTCCTTTCATTGGATGTATCTTGCACCATCTGCCAAGCCTCTTGTGCAGGTTTCAAACTAATTCCTCCAGTATCTTCCTGATGTAGATTATGGTGCATCTTCCTCGCCTATGATACAAGAAGTACAGTTCTAGGAACATCAAGCTCTCCCTGCAATTTAGGTGCTTGATTGAGTTTATACGAACTATGAAGGTTCTCCAAATCTTCCAGATCAGCAATTTAGCCTGCCAGGAAAGAGGTCATTCAAACACAGAAATATTCCAGACGAGAGAGAAGTACTGAGCTAATGAGTATCATCACTGACTTGGCATCATTTGCTCTGTAGGTCTATTTATCCAACCTATCATTATTCTTGCAGCTGCGATAATAATAATGTTGTGCACCTAGACAGTGAGATCTGAAATTATCACTCTCAGGTCTCTCACATTCGACTTACGTTCTATTGAGTGGTTTGAGTTTGTGTTGTACTACAATCTCACTTTTATTTCTTCCATTCTTCTTTGACATAGTAACTAAATTGTGTCCTGATTCAACGTTATGTTATTGTCAGAAGCCCATGGAAGACTTGGTTTAATTTAGCTTGGATGCTCGCTGTGTCTTCTTCGGATGACACTTTTATACAAATTCTGCAAATGATGATACAGTGCTACGATTTATGTCCCTTTCTAGGTCAGATATGAGAATGAGAAAGAGAAATGGGGCCAATACCGTGCTTTGGGGGACTGAACTTTTCACTGTTGCAACCCCTGATTCCACTTTTTTACTATTACTCTTCGGGTGGAATTTGGCCATTTTGGCCACATTCCCAATAATTCCTTTTACACGCATTTTATGTGTAGTTATCCTTTGGTCGCACTTGTCAAAGCCTTTTTCAATGTCAGTGTTTAATACATTTATTTTTTTCTTGTCTTTAAGTGCATCCAAGACCATATCATACTAGATCAGCATTTGCGAAAGGGAGGATCGACCCGTTCTAAACCCAAGTTGACCTGGGTTATGCAAATGTAATTGGTAATGTTTCTTCTTGAAAACCTTTAAAAAATCTTGATGATGAGGGTTATATTACAATTGTTTTACTGCCACCTTTGTGAAGTGGGACAATATCATTGATGTTTTAATGACTGTGGGATGACTCGTGTCTAGACCTCCACAGAATATTTAAGGCACGTGATAAGGGTTTCTTGCTATTCTTCATCAATATCGTGTTCCACGAGTCTGGGCCTTTGGTGGAGTGCATAGGCATGCAGTGGTTTCTTCGAAGTCAAGTAGGGTTAAAGTTATATCAGAGATTAGCGTGAAGTCTGCAGGATTTTGTGCCTTATTCAAAAATTATTTGAGTCGTCAATCTTTAAGCCGATTAGTGGCTCAGTGAACACTGGCTTGTACTGGGATTTACGTATATCATTCATTTTTCTTGCTGTCGTCAGTGTATACCCCATTTCCTTTTATTAAACGCCGAATGTTAAATGTTTTTAACCTGGATTTTGCTTTATAAGAGGAAGTATTTTGGACTTCTCTTAATTTCATTCATATCTTTTAACTTTATCTGTCTCTCCTGGACTCTGTATGGTGCATTCAGTTTGAGTTCATTGTTTCCTAATTCTCCAGTGACTGTTGGTTTTCGCTCTTCAGAGAGTCTCTTGCTTTTGAGGAGCTCTGTTACTCGTCGTCTTCTCCTATTGAGGACGCCTCTCTTTTTCCAATCTACACTTTTTCCTCCTTCGTAACGGTGTGTCCAGAACATACTTGAACTGCCATGAAACTAATTATTTCGATATACTAGTTTTGGTCATCGTTTAGCACAGTCTTCTCAGCAGTGTATTACA
>NC_091301.1:21813358-21848358 GCF_038502225.1 Cherax quadricarinatus | reverse complement strand
CAGGCACACATAACAGGAAAGGCACTGCAATGGATCAGAGAATACCTGACAGGGAGGCAACAACGTGTCATGGTACGCGACGAGGTGTCAGAGTGGGCGCCTGTGACAAGCGGGGTTCCACAGGGGTCAGTCCTAGGACCTGTGCTGTTCTTGGTATATGTGAACGACATAACGGAAGGGATAGACTCAGAAGTGTCCTTGTTTGCAGATGATGCGAAGTTAATGAGAAAAATCAAATCGGACGAGGATCAGGCAGGACTACAAAGAGACCTGGACAGGCTACAAGCCTGGTCCAGCAAATGGCTTCTCGAATTTAACCCTGCCAAATACAAAGTCATGAAGATTGGGGAAGGGCAAAGAAGAACGCAGACACAATATAGTTTAGATGGCCAAAGACTGCAAACCTCACTCAAGGAAAAAGATCTGGGGGTGAGCATAGCACCGAGCATATCTCCTGAGGAGCACATCAATCAGATAACTGCTGCAGCATACGGGCGCCTGGCAAACCTACGGATAGCGTTCCGATACCTCAGTAAGGATTTGTTTAAGACTCTGTATACCATTTACGTCAGGCCCATACTGGAGTATGCAGCACCAGTTTGGAATCCACACCTAGTCAAGCACGTCAAGAAATTAGAGAAAGTGCAAAGGTTTGCAACAAGACTAGTCCCAGAGCTACGGGGATTGTCCTACGAAGAAAAGTTGAGGGAAATCGGCCTGACGACACTGGAGGACAGGAGGGTCAGGGGAGACATGATACCAACATATAAAATACTGCGCGGAATAGACAAGGTGGACAAAGACGGGATGTTCCATAGAAGGGACACAGACACAAGAGGTCACAATTGGAAGTTGAAGACTCAGATGAATCAAAGGGATGTTAGGAAGTATTTCTTCAGTCATAGAGTAGTCAGGCCGTGGAATAGCCTAGAAAGTGACGTAGTGGAGGCGGGAACCATACATAGTTTTAAGGCGAGGTATGATAGAGCTCATGGGGCAGGGAGAGAGAGGACCTAGTAGCAATCAGCGAAGAGGCGGGGCCAGGAGCTGTGACTCAACCCCTGCAACCACAAATAGGTGAGTACAAATAGGTGAGTACACACACACACACACACACACACACACACACTCAAGTGCCTTTCACAACTAGTAAGTAGTGTACTACTACTACTAACTACTAGACACAAACATATTAGAGAAAGTGCAAAAGTTTTTTCTTTAACGTCGTGACGAAGAGAGAGATAAAAAGAACGCCTCGCCTCATAATGTATATATTATATAGTCAGCTATAAAGTCTTGGAACTGTGGTTAGTATGAATCTAACTTATACAATGCTTTCATACAGTGACTACATTAAAAACTTTCGCTTGTTTATGAACAACTCTGTTCTCAAACGATTTACACAAGATTTAGGTTGAGAAGACTAGAATCGTAAATACTTACAAAAGACCTGTGTGGTTTCACGAGCCTTGGAGAGCTGTGCTGGGCCAGGATTCTCTGGAGGCAGTGTGGGGCCAAGATTCTCTGGAGGCAGTGTGGGGCCAAGATTCTCTGGAGGCAGTGTGGGGCCAAGATTCTCTGGAGGCAATGTGGGGCCAAGATTCTCTGGAGGCAGTGTGGGGCCAAGATTCTCTGGAGGCAGTGTGGGGCCAAGATTCTCTGGAGGCAATGTGGGGCCAAGATTCTCTGGAGGCAGTGTGGGGCCAGGATTCTCTGGAGGCAGTGTGGGGCCAAGATTCTCTGGAGGCAGTGTGGAGCCAAGATTCTCTGGAGGCAGTGTGGGGCCAAGATTCTCTGGAGCCAGTGTGGGGCCAAGATTCTCTGGAGGCAGTGTGGGGCCAAGATTCTCTGGACACAGTGTGGGGCCAAGATTCTCTGGAGGCAGTGTGGGGGCAAGATTCTCTGAAGACAGTGTGGTGACAAGATTCTCTGGAGGCAGTATGGGGTCAAAATTCTCTCGAGGCAGTGTGGAGCCAAGATTTTCCAGAGGCAGTGTGGGGTCAGGATTCTCTGGAGACAGTGTGGGGCCAAGATTCTCTGGAGGCAGTGTGGGGGCCAAGATTCTCTGGAGGCAGTGAGGGGGCCAAGATTCTCTGGGGGCAGCGTTGGGTCAAGATTCTCTGAAGGCAGTGTGGGGGCCAAGATTCTCTGGAGGAAGTGTGGGGGCAAGATTCGCTGGAGGCAGTGTGGGGGCCAAGATTCTTTGGAGGCAGTGTGGGGGCAAGATTCTCTGGAGACAGTGTGGGGCCAAGATTCTCTGGAGGCAGTATGGGGTCAAGATTCTCTGGAGGCAGTGTGGGGGCCAAGATTCTCTGGAGGCAGTGTGGGACCAAGCTTCTCTGGAGGCACTGTGGGTGCAAGATTCTCTGGAGGCATTGTGGGTGCAAGATTCTCTGGAGGCAGTGTGGGGTCAAGATTCTCTGGAGGCAGTGTGGGGCCAAAATTCTCTGGAGGCATTGTGGGTGCAAGATTCTCTGGAGGCAGTGTGGGGTCAAGATTTTCTGGAGGCAGTGTGGGACAAAGATTCTCTGGAGGCACTGTGGGTGCAAGATTCTCTTGAGGCAGTGTGGGGCCAAGATTCTCTGGAGACAGTGTGGGGCCAAGATTCTCTGGAGGCAGTGAGGGGTCCAGATTCTCTGGAGACAGTCTGGGGCCAAGATTCTCTGGACGCAGTGTGGGGCCAAGATTCTCTGGAGGCAGTGTGGGGGCCAAAATTTTCTGGAGGCAGTGTGGGTTCAAGATTCTCTGGAGGCAGTGTCGGGGCCAAGATTCTCTGGAGGAAGTGTGGGGGCAAGATTCTCTGGAGGCAGTGTGGGGCCAAGATTCTCTGGAGGCAGTGTGGGGGCAAAGATTCTCTGGAGGCAGTGTGGGGTCAAGATTCTCTGGAGGAAGTGTGGGGGCAAGATTCTCTGGAGGCAGTGTGGGGGCAAGATTCTCTGGAGACAGTGTCGGGCCAAGATTCTCTGGAGGCAGTGTGGGGCCACGATTCTCTGGAGGCAGTGTGGGGGCCAAGATTCTCTGGAGGCAGTGTGGGTGCAAGATTCTCTGGAGGCAGTGTGGGGCCAAGATTCTCTGGAGGCAGTGTGGGTCAAAGATTCTTTGAAGGCAGTGTTTGGCCAAGATTCTCCAGAGGCAGTATGGGGTTAAGATTCTCTGGAGTCAGTGTGGGGTCAAAATTCTCTGGAGGCAGTGTGGGGTCAAGATTCTCTGGAGGCAGTGTGGAGCCAAGATTCTCTGGAGGTAGTGTGGGGCCAAGATTCTCTGGAGGCAGTGTGGGGCCAAGATTCTCTGGAGGCAGTGTGGGGCCAATTTTCTCTGGATGTAGTGTGGGGCCAAGCTTCTCTGGAGGTAGTGTGGAGCCAAGATTCTCTGGGGGCAGTGTGGGGTCAAGATTCTCTGGAGGCATTGTGGGGTTAAGATTCTCTGGAGGCAGTGTGGGGCCAAGATTCTCTGGACGCAGTGTGGGGTCAAGATTCTCTGAAGGCAGTATGGGGCCAAGATTCTCTAGAGGCAGTGTGGGGCCAATTTTCTCTGGAGGAAGTGTGGGGCCAAGATTCTCTGGAGATAGTGTGGGGGCCAAGATTATCTGGAGGCAGTATGGGGCCAAGATTCTCTGGAGGTAGTGTGGGGCCAAGATTCTCTGGAGGTAGTGTGGAGCCAAGATTCTCTGGAGGCAGAGTGGGGCCAAGATTCTCTGGAGGCAGCGTGGGGACAAGATTCTCTGGAGGCAGTGTGGGGCCAAGATTCTCTGGAGGCAGCGTGGGGCCATGAACACCTAGCCACTGGGTGGTTCCCGGAGCCTTAAGAGCGGCCGCCTAACCTCTCCTTGGTGACTCTTGATCATCCGGGCGGTAAAGAACATCGAGTACAAGCTTTTTCCTGCTTCAGGAGAGGTAATTAGGGTGTCTCCCTGCAGCCAGAGACCTGCACAAAGCTTAACTAAACCTAATCATCGTCTGCATCGACCCTTCCCCCTTCCCCTTCCGACCTCTACCCCCCTATCCCCCCTTACTCCCTTACGTCTTCCTCACAACCCCTTAGGGGATGTACCTGAGAAGTTCTGGACTGGAAAACTTGCAGCAAATAAGACGCAACTAAGAAAATATTCGTGCGCGAGGCTTGTTTGCTAGCCTCGGCTCCTTGAATATCCCGGGGAGAATGAAGGAACATTAATAATTTGGCCCCGGCCGAGTAAGTAACATGAGTGGAAGCAAGCGAGTGTTTGGCTACCGAAAAGTTTAAGCAAAGAAGAACCTCTGAAGATTAACTCTTTCATTAGCAAGCGCCGGCGTGTGTCAACAGTGCTGTACAGCTGATTTGCTCGGCATACACACGTCGCTCCTTCAGTCAAAATTTTCCTGAGAGTAAGGTCGAAGATGAAAGACATCACCCGCAGGAACATCAGCCAAGGAGGTAACAGCTCTTTGGCACTGTCCTGCCCCAAGTCATCATATTGTATACCGGGAGAAGACAATGCGAGACGACACTGGTGAACAAGCACACTTAAATACCGCCCCAGCCTAACATTTGCGCCCCTAAGTGCTCTTGTGTCTTGGCTCGTCACCGCCGCCTGCTCCGCTGTTTTGTGGTAAATGATGAAAATGTAATGGTGAGCCACGTTTGTAGTTTTTTGAAGATGAACTGACTGTGATGGCAATTAGCTACTTATATTTGCTCTAGTTATGTGAACTGTAGTGGATTGACTTAGAATACCACCAGGAATTATGCTTAAATAAATTCTTGCTTGTTTCTTTCTAGAGTCTTAGACTTCCCAAACCTCATATGTCCTCTCCATAACCCCCCACCGTGGAATCTTACTCCACTCCCGTCCTTTCTAACCACCGTGGAGTCTTACACACACACACACTTCCTTCGTCCCCTATCCCCGGAGTCTCAAACAGCCACCATTCTTCTTCCCCCCCCTTATACCTCAGAGTCTTTAACACCGAACATTCACTTAATTCTCCTAAAGTCTTAGATCCACAATTTTCTCTTCCTTCTCCTGAGGTCTTAGAACCCTCAATATTCTTTTCCTTCCCCTGAAGTCTTAGACCCCCAATATTCTCTTCCTTCTCATGGAGATTTAAGTCTCCTCCCCTCCATCAACGCTTTCCTTCTTCCCAACCCAGGAGACATAGATCTCCCCGTCATTCCTCTCCGACTCCTCTACCTCTTTTCTTTCCGTCCTTCTTATCCTCTGTTTCACGGACAAGCTGCGAGGTGCTCTGGCATTTACACAATTAGATTAGTTGAGTTCTAGAAAGCAAAAATCCCTTTATGTTTATTTTTTCCTAATCTAAATTTTTGTAAGGCCGGGATTCTTGTGCCTCCGAGGGTCGCAGTAAGACGCGTGAGAGAGAGAGAGAGACAGACAGAGATAGAGACAGAGACAGAGAGACAGAGTTTTGTTTGCAACTAGGTGTGTGTGTGTGTATGTGTGTGTGTACTCACCTAATTGTGGTTGCAGGGGTCGAGACTCAGCTCCTGGCCCCGCCTCTTCGCTGTGTGTGTGTGTGTGTGTGTGTGTGTGTGTGTATGTGTGTAGAGATACATTCTCTGTTAGTTAGGGAGCTTGGCTGCATATTACCCCTCAGTGCCGTCAAAAAATAGTGTCTGTCAACTTGACCTGGTCTTGCTGGACAAACTTTACACTATGGGAAGCGCTAAGCCCTTGTGAGCCGCTCACTGGTGACAGAGGCACTTTTGGAGCTCCGTGGTAAAGGAAGCATGTTTGAAACCCCGTGGTCAAGAAGGCTTATTTGGATTCCCGTTGTCAAGCACATTTGGAATCACGTGGTCCAGGAAGGACATTTAGAACTCTGTCACCAGGGAGGCACCTCTGTACACCAGTGGTCATGTAGGCACATTTGGACCTCCGTGGTCATAAAGGCACCTTTGAAAATTTTGTTCATTTAGGCACCCTTAAAATCTTGTTCATTTAGGCACCTTTATTACTCCATGATCAAGAAGGCACCTTTGGAGCTTCGTGATCATGGAGCTACATTTGGAACCCCGTGGTCAGGAGGTTACCTGGAGGATATTCCGGGGATCAACGCCCCCGCGGCCCGGTCCATGACCAGGCCTGTGGAACATCGTGGTCAGGAGGGTACCTGTGGAACATCGTGGTCAAAAAATACCTTTTCACCTTTGGTATCCCGTGGATTGGGAGTCACCTTCGAAGCTTCATGCCTAACAATGCAACTTTGGAACCCCGTGGTCATGGTGGCACCTTTCGGTCCTAGTGATCCGAAAGGCACAACTGGAACCCTGTGATTTTTGGATACCCATTTCGAGTTCTGTAGTGAAAGAGGTGCCTTTGAATCTTATCATCTGAAAAGTATCTTTGGAACCCCGTAGTCTTCGATGTACATTTGGAACTCCATGATCTGGGAGGAACTTTTGATCCTCGTAGCCAGAGGAATCGCATGATCGGAGAGGCATTTTGTAACTCTTGTGTTCACCTAGGCACATTTGGGGCCCCGTGGTCGATGAGGCACCTTTGGGGCTCCGTTGTCAGCAAGATCCATACAAAACCCTAGGGTCAAAAAGGCACCTCTGGAGCCCTGTGATCAGGGAGATACCACTGGAACTTCGTAATCAGTTAGGTGCCTGTGGAACTCTGAAACAACATAGGCACCTTTGGATGTTCATGGACTCTTTGAAAGCCCGTGATCAGGAAGGTGACTTTGGCATTCGATAGCTAAAAAGGTAACTTTGGCACCCTTCAATGTACATTTGGATCCCTGTAGGCAGGGAGGAACATCTGGAGCTCATTTACATATTGACAACCTTGTAATAGGTAGGTAATAACAAAGTGAGTATGGCAAGTAACGAGCGAACCGGAGCCAAGTAACAAGTAACGAGTGAATGGGGGTGCAAAGTAACAAATAACGAGTGAATGGGGGTGCAAAGTAACAAATAACGAGTGAATGGGTGCCAGGTAACAAATAATGAGTGAATGAGTGCCAAGTAACAAGTAACGAGTGAATGACTACCAAGTAACAAGCAACGAGTGAATGGTTGCCAAGTAACAAGTAACGAGTGAATGGGTGCCAAGTAACAAGTAACGAGTGAATGAGTGCCAAGCAACTAGTAACGAATGAATGGATGATAATTAGCAAGTAACGAGTGAATGGGTGCCAAGTAACAAGTGTTCGACAAGTAACGAGTGAGGACAAAAGAAACAATGCGTGTGGCCCTGCAAACAGCGCCAGTGCGAAGTATCGCTCAAAATGTTAAAATAATAATAATAATAATAATAATAATAATAATAATAATAATAATAATAATAATAATAATAATAATAATAATAATAATAATAATAATAATAATAACCTCTCCAGAGAAGGAGGCTTCTTTTAGTGCCATTAAGGAAAAAAGACTGGCAAGAAATGACAGAAATCTTACACCAACTGAAAGCACTTCTGGAGCAGAGGCAGTCATTGGCCTTCACTCCAGAACAGCAAATATTAAAGACAGCAAACGAAACTCCCCTAAATTCCATCAATATAACGACATTTATTTGTGCAAACATACAAGATCTAAAGCCATTAACAAACAACAAAATTCCTTACATCAATGGACTGCTCACGGAGTCAAATGCAATGTTTGCAGCTTTCACAGAGACCCATATATAGGATTATTTTGACAACGAAATATGGATCCCAGGTTATAACCTATTCAGATGCGACAGACTAAACAGGCTTGTACGTTACAGAGTCGCTCATATACTCAGAACTACTAAACACCTCAAATGATGTAGTTGAAGTCTTGGCAGTAAAGAGTGAAAACCAAAACCTTGCCATTGTGGTGGTATACAAGCCTCCGGATGCAACTTCCCAGCAATTCCAGGAACAGCTTTTGAAAATTAACCACTGTGTGGAAAATCTCCCAACTCCTGCCCCAAACATCTTGCTACTGGAAGATTTCAACTTGAGACACCGAAAATGGAGGAGTGTAACAAATAATATTTTAGAAGAAAACACCCCAGGAGGCAGCTCAGATGAAAATTCACACACACACACACAAACACACACACACACACACACACACACACACACACACACACACACACACACACACACACACACACATACAAACATACACACACACATACACACACACACACACAAACACACACACATACACACACACACACACACACACACACACACACACACACACACACACACACACACACACACACACACACGAGCTATTAAATCTGCACCAAATTCACTTTAAACCAGCAAATATTAGAGCCTACAAGACTAGAAAATATGCTGGACCTCATCTTCACTAACAACGACGATCTGATATGTAATACATCCATATAAAAGACAATACACTCAGATCACAACATAATAGAGGTACAGACATGAATGCACAGGGCTCCTGACCAGCAAAATGTGATCAATCATGAAGGTGTCTTCACAAAATTCAGCTTCAATAACAAAAATAAACAATGGGAACAAGTCAATCATGTCCTTAATGAAACAAGCTGGGAAAATATCCTAACCAACACGGATTCGATCCTTCGCCTAGAAAAAATTAACTCTGCGCCACTTGACGTCTACTTAAAGCACATTCCATTAAGAAAAAGAAAGAGAAGATGTAAATTTGAAAGAGAGAGATGCTTCCTATACAGACGAAGGCGAAGAATCACAGAGGTGCTGAGAGGGGCCAATATATCTGAAATGCGAAGGGAGGCACTGGTCAGAGAAATAGGAAATATCGAACTTAAGCTTAAGGAATCTCACAGGAGACAAGAATCTCAGGAAGAAATAAAAGCCATAGAGGTATCTGAAAAAAAGGACACTTCTTTTATGCCAAATCTATGGGTAAAACAACATCCAGGATTGGGCCAATGCTTAGGCGAGATGGGACATACGCAAAGTGAGTAAGATACAGCAAAGAAGTGAGATATTAATGTCCCAATATGACTCAGTGTTCAGCAAGCCGTTACCTCTACTAAGGATCGACAATCTAAATTAATTATTAATGACCAAGACTCAAAATTTGGTCATCTCAAAAATCTCTGTTATCCTACAACCACAAGACTCTGAAAAGGCAATAAATGACATGTCCATACACTCTGCCCCAGGCCCAGATTCATGGAACTCCGTGTTCATCAAGAGCTGCAAGAAGCTCCTGTGACGAGCCTTCAGCACTCTTTGGAGAGGGAGCATGGACACAAGGGTCATCCCACACTCACTAAAAACAACAGACATAGCCCCACTCTACAAAGGTGGCAATAAAGCAATTACAAAGAACTACAGACCAATAGCACAGACATCCCATATTTGTGCTATTGATCTTCGAAAGAGTTCAAAGCAGCAAGATCGCCAACCACCTAGATAGCCATCAGTTAACCCAGGGCAACATGGTTTTAGAGCAGGTTTCTCCAGCCTGCCCCAGCTATTGGACCACTATGACAAGGTCCTGGATGAAATGGAGGATAAGCAAAATGCAAATGTAGTATACACAGACTTTGCAAAAGCCTTCGACAAGTACGATCACGGTGTAATAGCACACAAAATGCGTGATAAAGGAATAACAGGAAAAGTTGGTAGATGCATCTATAACTTCCTAACAAATAGAACACAAACAGTAATAGTAAACAGTAAAGTCTGAGGCAGCAACTGTGAAAAGCTCTGTTCCACAGGCCACAGGACTCGCTCCCATCCTATTCCTCATCCTCATATCTGGCATAAACAGAGATGTAAGCCATAGCTCTGTGTCTTCCTTTACGGATGACACCCGAAGAATACTGCTGTACACTAGTTACCCCCTTCAAGGCAGGCGAAATTACTGATCTGGAAAGTGTACGAAGAACTTTCACGGCACTCATAAAAGTACGATAAAGCATCTAAATTACTGGGAACGGTTGAAATTCCTTGATTTTTATTCCCTGGAATGCAAAGGCTCTCTAGAGAGATACATGATAATATACACTTGGAAAATCCTAGAGGGATTAGTACCAAACTTGCACACGAAAATCACTCCTTATTAAAGCAAAAGACTCGGCAGTAGATACAACATTCCCCCAGTGAAAAGCAGGGGCACCACAAGTACACTGAGAGACAACACAATAAGTGTCCGGGGCCCAAGACTGTTCAACTGCCTCCCAGCATATATAAGGGGAATTACCAATAGTCCCCTTGCTGTCTTCAAGAAGGCACTGGACAGGCACCTAAAATCAGTACCTGACCAGCTGGGCTATGGTTCGAACGTCAGTTTGCGTGCGGCCAACAGTAACAGCCTTGTTGATCAGACCCTGATCCACCACGCGGCCTGGTCTCAGACAGGGCCGCTGGGACGTTGACCCCTGAAACCCTCTCCAGGTATACTCCAGGTATACACGTACATGTATAAGTTATATAGGCCTAGTTGACATCAGTGACATACTACTATATAGAAAACCCCTTGTTATGCAGAGCATTTCGGGCAAATTAGGTCAATTTCGTTCCAGGATGCGACCCATACCAGTCTACTAACACCCTGGCACCCATTTTACTGGTTTAGGGTACCTTTTGTGGTTTAGGGTACGCCCTGTGGTTTAGGGTACGCTCTTTGGTTTAAGGTACAAGCCGTGGGTTACAAGCAGTGATGGGTTCACTTGGGATGCTGGCCTCGTCTGCCTTGTTACGTCTAACGAGGCATCTGCCGCCAGGTATTCACGAGATCTCTAAGAGAATTAAGCAAGTACTGGTGGACATGCCAAGCAGGAGCATCATCAAGGTGGCGAGGAGAAGGCAGCAATGTGGCAAGGAACAGGCAGCAAGGAGGCAAGGAACAGGCAGCAAAGTGACCAGCAACAGGCAGTAAGGTGGTCAGGAGTGGGCAGCAAGGAACAGACAACAAAGAACAGGCAGCAAGGAACAGGTAGCAAGGAACAGGCAGCAAAAATAAATAGCAAAGAACAGGTAGCAAGAAACAGGCAGCAAAGAACAGGCAGCAAGGAACAAGTAGCAAGCAACAGGCAGCAAGGAACAGGTAGCAAAGAATAGGCAGCAAGGAACAAGCAGCAAGGAACAGGTAGCAAGGAACAGGTAGCAAGAAACAAGCAGCAAAGAACAGGAAACAAGAAACAAGTAGTAAGGAGCAGGCAGTAAGGAATAGGTAACAAGGAACAGGCAGCAAGGAACAGGAAGCAAAGAACAGACAGCAAGGAACAGGCAGCAAGGAACAGGCAGCAAGGAACAGGTAGCAAGGAACAGGCAGCAAGGAACAGGCAGCAAGGAACAGACAGCAAGGAACAGGCAAAAAAGGACTGGCAACAAGGAACAAGTGGAAAGGAACAGGCGGAAAAGAACAGGCAGCAAGTAACAGGCAACAAGGAGCAGGAAGCAAAGAACAGGTAGCAAGAAACAGGCAACAAGGAACAGGTGACAAAGAACAGGCAGTAAGGAACAGGCAGCAAGGAACATGCAGCAAGGAACAGGCAATAAGGAACGGGCAGCAAGGAACGAGTAGCAAGGAACAGGCAGCTAAGAAAAGGCAGCAAGGAAAAGGCAACAAGGAACAGGCAGCAAGGAATAGGCATCAAGAACAGGCAACAAAGAACAGGCAGCAAGAAATAGGCAGCAAGGAAAAGGTAGCAAAAAACTGGCAGCAAGAAACAGGGAGCAAGGAACAGGCAGCAATGAATAGGCAGAAAGGAGCAGGCAGCAAGTAACAAGTAGCATGGTGGTAAGGAACAGGCAGCAAGGTGGCAAGGAACAGGCAGCAAGGTGGCAAGGAACAGGCAGCAAGGTGGCAAGGAACAGGCAGCATGGTGGCAAGGAACAGGCAGCATGATGGCAAGGAACAGACAGCATGGTGGCAAGGAACAGACGGCATGATGGCAAGGAACAGGCAGCATGATGGCAAGGAACAGGCAGTAAGGTGGAAGGGAAAGAAAGGGAATAGGGAAACGTGTGAAATGAAGACGATTGAGAATGACAGGGAGGGGAGAGAAGGAAGAAGGATGCTGAGAGGTAAGGGAGAAGAGAGGAAGAGTGAATGGGTAAGGAGGAAAAATGAAAGTGAGAGGATAGGAAAGGTAGAATGATAGTGGGAGGATAGGGAAAGTAGAGGGATAGTGGGAAAATAAGGAAAGTAGAAGGATAATGAGAGGACAGGGAAGGTAGAAGGATAGTGAGAGAATAGGGAAGGTTGAAGGATAATATGTGAGGGGTAGGGGAGGTGTAGTGAGGGAAGGAGGATAGTGGGAGGGTAGGATGGACGGGACGAGGGACAGGAGGTCGTGTGTCTAGTTCTCTGTATAAAAGGGATGTTTATCCACGTCTGGTGAGGATAATGAGAAGCGATTCATCCCTGGAGGATGGCACAGCTTCAAGACCCTGACTGCTGCTGCTGCTGCCTCAGTCACCAGCTGCATCAGTCTCACCTCTGAGAACACACACCAAGTTTGCTACGTCTTCTATACAACACTTACCTAGTTGTTGTTGTTATTATTATTATTATTATTATTATTATTATTATTATTATTATTATTATTATTGTTGTTGTTATTATTGTTTGTTATTATTATTATTACTAGTATTATTTATATATTTACGAAGAAGCGTAGGGATTACATATTACCTTGGGAATGGGAGGCAATGAGGTTTGATCCAAGAATGGAGAGAGGGTAGCGCCAATTCCTTGGATCAAACGCCCTCCTTCAGCCTCAAGGTCACTTCGTAATTCCCTCTAGGGAGCTAGTGGTAGTTTGCTTATCGACGTTCCGTCTACTAAGAGTGATACATGCTAACCTATCTGGCACTAGGACTCTCTTACTGTTGTGAGATTGGGAGACTTTGTCTCTAATGTCTTATTGGTCCCAGGACGCTGCTAATCCCCTCTTCTTGGTTATGGGGACGACATCCTCCTTCAGCGAGCAAGTGGTGGACTTCCAATGAGACTACCAGAAGTAGTGGCATTTTTGAGGTCGAGGAAGGTGAATGTGATTTGGTGGCGTGTCTATGCTAGGGCAGGACCTCTGTATCTGGGACGGAGAGCTGGAACTTTTCTGTGAGAGCTGGACTGTGGATATTACTCTCTGTGGAAGGTAGACTCTGTTTATAGTTGGAATAAGGTGATTCCAGTTTGGTTAGTTAATTATATTTCTTCCGGTCTCAAGTATTGTATTGTGTTATAGCTTCCCAGATGTCTTAGTATCAGATCCCTTTCTCAGTAATCAGGTGAACCTGTATAATTTATTATTTTATCTCAGTGGCTTAAATAAATTGTTTAATATAGTACTAAATGGTGAATGTTTGCTTTCCTTATCCACGTGGTAAGGTAAAGTTAAGTGAAACTGAGTAAAGTCCCTAACAATGAGTTGTGAGGCAATGAATGTCATTATTATACATCAATACTCCTATACCCTCAATACATATTGAGGGTAAGAAGGGTCAGCTGTTGATTTGGCTCGCTATGTTGCCAGTCTGCATACTTCGTAAAATTATTAGCTTAAATATTCATTATGAAGATAAATGGCACCATGCCGACACAAGTGATCAGGACACAGTTGTATAGAGGAACTTCATTGAGACGAATCAGCTGTGGACAGGCTTTTTTAATCACCACACAGAATGTACAACGAGCAAATTTCGACAAGTATAGTCAGGTGAGTGGTTAGGTCTGTGTGATTATTGTGTGAGAGGAATTGCGTGATGGAAGTACTACAAGAGGCCTACCCATTTTGTGTTGAGTGTTTGTGAATACTCACTTTCATTTGTGAGTGTTAGTGCAGGGATCAATTAATAATTGCCATGTAAAAGACAGGGAAGAGTATAGTGAAATAACGGTGTGAGTCATTTTCAAAATTGATCAGTTTGTAAGTGTGATTTAATGCCTACCTGACTAAACATTGGTTGGTTCGTTAATAGATATTAGGACTGCAAAGTAGCCTTTCCGCCACTAGACAAGAACACTTTAAATCCTAGAGATTAAACTCTCAGTATATATACCTTGAGTTACATTTATCTCTTGGTGTATATTCCTATGATGAACAGTGTGATTCAGTGAGCTATTCAGGAGTTTGTATTTATTAAATACTGTCGTTGTGAATCGGATGCATATTTTTTTAAAAATATTTTTTTATGTGCAAGGCGATTTTGTTTTGCGTCTTTTATACATATATATTTTTTTAATTTTACAAACCTGGATACATTGGCAGTGTGCTGCTGCCTTATTCTATATAAGCTATGAAGGAGAAACAAAATCTAGCTATGTTTCC
This sequence comes from Cherax quadricarinatus, assembly GCF_038502225.1. Classification (NCBI taxonomy): domain Eukaryota; kingdom Metazoa; phylum Arthropoda; class Malacostraca; order Decapoda; family Parastacidae; genus Cherax; species Cherax quadricarinatus. Next base: position 21,834,131 of record NC_091301.1, on the reverse strand, counting down.
CTGTCATACTCCATCACACGGAGTACACTTCATATACAGTGTTGAAACCTGTCAGCCTGAAGTGGGAGACTTCAACTAGACTATGAGAATATCTGGTGTCCCACTAAGGCTCAGCAGCTATTGCAGCTTCTAAGGTTTCGTTCCAGCAGACCTGGAGTCACTAGTCTTGGGAATAACCATCTTTCACGATGACTTATGTTATACACAGGAGAAATTAAATTTTTATGAGCATATCTCCATCATCACACAGTGAGGCACCAAAAGTGAGTGAGAGAGAGAGAGAGAGAGAGAGAGAGAGAGAGAGAGAGAGAGAGACAGACAGACAGACAGACAGACAGACAGACACACACACACACACACACACACACACACACACACACACACACACACACACACACACACATAGGTAGAGACCTATCTCTCTCTACCTATCTCACTCTTTACCTATATCTCTCTCTATACCTATCACTCTCTACCTATCTCTCTCTCTCTCTTCCCTCTCCCATCTCTCCCCTCTAACATCTCTTCCCTCTAACACCTCCCCCCCTCTAACATCTCTCCCCTCTCCCTTTTCCCATCTCTCTCGCTCTTCCATCTCCCCCCTCTTTCCCCCTTCTCCCCCTCTCCCCCCTCTCTCTCCCCCTCTCTTTGCCTTCTCTCTCTCTCTCCCTCCCTCTCTCTCTCTCTCTCTCTCTCTCTCTCTCTCTCTCTCTCTCTCTCTCTCTCTCTCTCTCTCTCTCTCTCTCTCTCTCTCTCTCTCTTGCTCTCTCTCTTCCCCATTTTCCCTTCTCACTCTCCCCCTCTCCTACTCTTCCCTTCACTCTCTCTCCCCCTCTCTCTCTCACTCTCACTCTCACTCTTCCCCTTTTTCCTTCTCACTATCCCCCTCTCTCTTTCTACCTTCCCTTCTCTCTCTCTCTCTCTCTCTCTCTCTCTCTCTCCATCTCTTCCCCATTTTTCCCTTCTCACTCTCCCCCTCTCCTTCCCTTCCCTTCTCTCTCTTTCCCCCTCTCACACTCTCTCTCCCCCTTTCCCTTCTCACTCTTCCCCTCTCTCTCTCCTTCTACCTTTCCCTTCTCTCTTCTCTCACAAAAAAAATGGTGGGAACTCGCAGGAACCAAGGATCAGATGAGAATGGTTCTGGTAGGGAGGAGTGGATGGAGGAGCAATGGAAAAGGATGGAACAAGAGTGGGAGAGAAAATTAGGAGAGCTTTCTGAAAAAAAGGAGAAAGAGCTCTCTGTGAAATTGGAAAAAAGGTTGGAGAAGGAGACAAAGGATTGGGAGGCACAAGTCAAAACTGCAGTAGCCAAGATAAGGTCCTAGAAGTTGAGATAAATAGGCTGAAGCGAGTTACAGGGGCAGTGACCAGAGAAGACACAGCATATGAAGCTGCGAGGCCGAACAGGAAGGAAGGAATTATGAATTATGCTAAGGTCATATCAGCCTGCCAAGGAGGGCCAAGGAGTGAAAGGGAAGAACAGCTGGTTGCAGATGGAGAGGGTGATAGGTCGAATGCTGAGGCACAACCATGCTATCAAGAGCCACTGGAAAAATCAAGGGAGAAACTGACCACATACAGGCAGGATCCAGAGTCACAGAGGGTGAGGCAATGGGAGGAGGAAAGGGCAAAATCAGTGTTTATCCATGGGCTTCAGGAGAGAGAGGAAAGGACACACACACTGAAAGGCAGCAGGAAGAAAGAAAGGAGATTGAGAAAATCATCACAGAAATAGGTGAAGAGATGGACGAGATTGTAAATTTTCAGAGAATAGGGGGGTACTCGAAGGGGAGAAACCGACCAATAAAGCTGATTTTCAGGTCGGAAACAGTGCGGAACAGGATCCTCCAAGAGAAACCACGATTGAAATACTCGGAAGAGTACAAGAGGGTGTTCCTAGACAGAGACAGAACACAATCAGAACGACAGCAGCTGAGGGAGAGGACAAAAAAGCGAAAGGAGCTAGGAAAAGAGACAAGGATGGAACCAGAAGAGGTCAGTCAGAGCAGAACAGAACAGCAAGGGCAAGCACACACACAACTATTCTCAGAACCATACAACCTATCACACCATCCCAACACACACTACAATCCATACCCACAGCCTCCACCCAACACCGAGCTATAGAATCCCACAGTATGCTACCAGGTCTCCCACCCTCACAGGCCCCCCAAACCACAGTGTTGGAAAGGAAACTGAAGGTATGGTACACAAACGCTGATGGAATAACAAATAAGTGGGAGGAGTGGCATGAAAGAGTCAAAGAGGCATCACCGGACATCATAGCTCTCACAGAAACCAAGCTTACAGGTATGATAACAGATTCCATCTTTCCAACGGGATACCAGATCCTGAGGAAAGACAGAGGGAACAGGGGGGGTGGAGGAGTGGCATTGCTGATCAAAAATCGCTGGAATTTTGATGAGCTGGAGAGAGGAGACAGCGGAGAAGAAAGTGATTACATAGCGGGAACGCTTCACTCTGGAGGTCCCAAGGTGGTAATAGCAGTGATGTATAACCCACCACAGAACAGGAGGAGGCCAAGGCAAGAGTACGACGAGAGCAATAGAGCGATGGTTGACACACTGGCTAGAGTGGCCAGAAGAGCTCATGCATGCAGGGCAAAGCTCCTGATCATGGGTGACTTTAACCACAAGGAGATCAATTGGGAGAACTTGGGCCCACATGGGGGCCAAGACACATGGAGGGCTAAGATGATGGAGGTGGTACTGGAAAACTTCATGTGCCAACACGTAAGGGACACTACAAGAGAGAGAGGAGAGGATGAACCAGCAAGGCTGGACTTAGTATTCACCTTGAGTAGTGAAGATATCGAGGACATCACATATGAAAGACCCCTTGGGGCCAGTGACTATGTGGTTTTAAGCTTCGAATACACAGTAGAGCTACAAGTGGAGAGAGAAGCAGGAAGGCCAGGACGAATGAAGCCAAACTACAAGAAAGGGGACTACACAGGAATGAGGAACTTCCTGAACGGGGTTCAGTGGGACAGAGAACTGGCAGGGAAGCCAGTTAATGAGATGATGGAGTATGTAGCAACAAAATGCAAGGAGGCTGAGGAGAGGTTTGTACCCAAGGGTAACAGGAATAATGAAAAAGCCAGGATGAATCCATTGTTTACCCAAAGGTGCAGGAAGGCAAAAACGAAGTGTGCTAGGGAATGGAAGAAATATAGAAGGCAAAGGACCCAGGAGAATAAGGAGAGCAGTCGTAGAGCCAGAAACGAATATGCACAGATGAGAAGGGAGGCCCAAAGACAATATGAAAATGACATAGCAGCGAAAGCCAAATCTGACCCGAAACTGTTGTACAGCCACATCAGGAGGAAAACAACAGTCAAGGACCAGGTAATCAGGCTAAGGAAGGAAGGAGGAGAGACAACAAGAAATGACCGTGAAGTATGTGAAGAACTCAACAAGAGATTCAAAGAAGTGTTCACAGAGGAGACAGAAGGGGCTCCAGAAAGATGGAGAGGTGGGGCACACCACCATGTGCTGGACACAGTGCACACAACCGAGGAAGAAGTGAAGAGGCTTCTGAGTGAGCTAGATACCTCAAAGGCAATGGGGCCAGATAACATCTCCCCATGGGTATTGAGAGAGGGAGCAGAGGCGCTATGTGTACCCCTAACAACAATATTCAATACATCTATCGAAACAGGGAGATTGCCTGAGGCATGGAAGACAGCAAATGTAGTCCCAATCTTTAAAAAAGGAGACAGACATGAAGCATTAAATTACAGACCAGTGTCACTGACATGTATAGTATGCAAAATCATGGAGAAGATTATCAGGAGAAGAGTGGTGGAACACCTAGAAAGGAACGATCTCATCAACAGCAGCCAACATGGTTTCAGGGACGGGAAATCCTGTGTCACAAACCTACTGGAGTTCTATGACATGGTGACAGCAGTAAGACAAGAGAGAGAGGGGTGGGTGGATTGCATTTTCTTGGACTGCAAGAAGGCGTTTGACACAGTTCTACACAAGAGATTAGTGCAAAAACTGGAGGACCAAGCAGGGATAACAGGGAAGGCACTACAATGGATCAGGTAATACTTGTCAGGAAGACAGCAGCGAGTCATGGTACGTGGCGAGGTGTCAGAGTGGGCACCTGTGACCAGCGGGGTCCCACAGGGGTCAGTCCTAGGACCAGTGCTGTTTCTGGTATTTGTGAACGACATGACGGAAGGAATAGACTCTGAGGTGTCCCTGTTTGCAGATGACGTGAAGTTGATGAGAAGAATTCACTCGATCGAAGACCAGGCAGAACTACAAAAGAATCTGGACAGGCTGCAGACCTGGTCCAGCAATTGGCTCCTGGAGTTCAATCCCACCAAGTGCAAAGTCATGAAGATTGGGGAAGGGCAAAGAAGACCGCAGACGGAGTACAGTTTAGGGGCCAGAGACTACAAACCTCACTCAAAGAAAAAGATCTTGGGGTGAGTATAACACCAGGCACATCTGAAGCGCACATCAACCAAATAACTGCTGCAGCATATGGGCGCCTAGCAAACCTCAGAACAGCATTCCGACATCTTAATAAGGAATCGTTCAGGACCCTGTACACCGTGTACGTTAGGCCCATATTGGAGTATGCGGCACCAGTTTGGAACCCACACCTAGCCAAGCACGTAAAGAAACTAGAGAAAGTGCAATGGTTTGCAACAAGACTAGTCCCAGAGCTAAGAGGTATGTCCTACGAGGAGAGGTTAGGGGAAATCAACCTGACGACACTGGAGGACAGGAGAGATAGGGGAGACATGATAACTACATACAAAATACTGAGAGGAATTGACAAGGTGGACAAAGACAGGATGTTCCAGAGATTGGACACAGTAACAAGGGGACACAGTTGGAAGTTGAAGACGCAGATGAATCACAGGGATGTTAGGAAGTATTTCTTCAGCCACAGAGTAGTCAGTAAGTGGAATAGTTTGGGAAGCGATGTAGTGGAGGCAGGATCCATACATAGCTTTAAGCAGAGGTATGATAAAGCTCACGGCTCAGGGAGAGTGACCTAGTAGCGATCAGTGAAGAGGCGGGGCCAGAAGCTCGGACTCGACCCCCGCAACCTCAACTAGGTGATTACAACTAGGTGAGTATACACACACACACACACACACACACACACACACACACACACACACACACGCACAGGCAGACAGAGAAACAGAGAAACGAAAGAAAAGAGGGGAAAGGGTTGAAATTAGGACTGAATTAAGTATATTCGAGTACGCCTTGGAGCAGCAATAAGGACACTAACTTTTACTCCATCTCCCCCGTTGCCAAGGTGATGGATGGATGTTACCCTGATTCTCTTTCAGGCCAAGTTTAGCTGGTAACTTGGGTGAACATAGCGAATGATTGTGTTATGAACTAAAATAGTAATATACTGTGCTACAAAGGCTAGTAGTCTCTTATGTTCTATGACTCAAGAAATCGTAATGACACGATTGCAAATAAACCATACCCCCGGCCGGGATTGAACCCGCCGTCATAGAGTCTCAAAACTCCAGCCCGTCGCGTTAGCTGGTCTAGTGGCTAACGCGACGGGCTGGAGTTTTGAGACTCTATGACCGCGGGTTCAATCCCGGCCGGGGTATGGTTTATGTTCTATGCTTTGTGGAGGTATTTATATATGCTTCTTGATGCTGCCTCACGTGACCACATTGCGTCTCCCAGTGAATCGGAGACTTCACTTTTCCCAGAAGCTGCTCAAGTATTGCCATTTCTTGTATCAGAACGGCATTCCTGATTGTAACAGATTTAGAATCTCTCTGTGCCATCAGTGTCCTAACATGGCCAGTCATCGTCATCATCTCCAGGATACGGGCTTAGAGGTGGGTGGGAATGGTTGGCTTTGAGAAGGACGTATCTTGTATGGGCCAGTAGGCCTGCTGCAGTGTCCTTCCATTCTTATGCTCTTATGTTTCCTCTTCCGATGACCGCACGAGTTGTGACAAGGGTTGATAGTACGGGTTGACAGTATGTAAGTCTCCATACTGTTGCTTCAATTTTCCATTGTTCCAGACTATGGAACAAAAGTCTTCTCCAGGCTGAGGGACTGACCACCTCAAAACTACGTCTTCAAGGGTGATGGACCGATGACATCGTCTTTACATCTTTACTACCTGTGTTGGGCACTTACCTGTGGTCAATACTTACGTGTGTTGGGCACTTAGCTGTGGTCGACACTTACCTGTGGTCGACACTTAGCTGTGGTCGACACTTACCTGTGGTCGACACTTACCTGTGGTCGACACTCACCTGTGATCGTCACTCATCTGTGGTCGTCACTCATCTGTGGTCGTCACTCACCTGTGATCGTCACTCATCTGTGGTCGTCACTCATCTGTGGTCATCACTTACCTGTGGTCGTCAGTCACCTGTCGTCGTCACTCACTTGTCGCCACTCAAATGCCGTCGTCACTCATCTGTGGCCGTCACTCACCTGTCGTCGCCACTCGCCTGTCGTCGTCACTCACCTGTGGTCATCTCTCATATGCGGTCGGCAATCATCTGCAGTCGTCACTCACCTGTGGCCGTCATTCACCTGTGGTCGTCACTCACCTGTGGTCGTCACTCACTTGTGGTCGTCACTCACCTGTGGTCGGCACTCACCTGTGGTCATCGCTCACCTGTGGTCGTCATTCACCTGTGGTCGTCACTCACTTGTGGTCGTCACTCCCCTGTGGTCGGCACTCACCTGTGGTCATCGCTCACCTGTGGTCGTCATTCACCTGTGGCCGTCATTCACCTGTGGTCGTCACTCACCTGTGGTCGTCACTCACTTGTGGTCGTCACTCACCAGTGGTCGGCACTCACCTGTGGTCATCGCTCACCTGTGGTCGTCATTCACCTGTGGTCGTCACTCATCTGTGGTCATCACTCACCTGTGGTCGTCATTCACCTGTGGTCGTCCCTCATCTGTGGTTGTCACTCACCTGTGGTCGTCACTCACCTGTGGTCGTCACTCACATGTGGTCGTCACTCACCTGTGGTCGTCACTCACTTGTCGTCACTCACCTGTCGCCGTCACTCACCTGTCGTCGTCACTCACCTGTGGTCGTCACTCACCTGTGGTCATCACCTGTGGTCGTCACTCACATGTGGTCGTCACTCACCTGTCGTCGTCACTCACCTGTCGTCGTCACTCACCTGTCGTCGTCACTCACCTGTCGTCGTCACTCACCTATGGTCGTCACTCACCTGTGGTCGTCACTCACATGTGGTCGTCAGTCACCTGTCGTCGTCACTCACCTGTCGTCGTCACTCACCTGTCGTCGTCACTCACCTGTCGTCGTCACTCACCTGTCGTCGTCACTCACCTGTGGTCATCACTCACCTGTGGTCGTCACTCACCTGTCGTCGTCACTCACCTGTCGTCGTCACTCACCTGTGGTCGTCACTCACCTGTGGTCATCACTCACCTGTGGTCGTCACTCACATGTGGTCGTCACTCACCTGTGGTCGTCACTCACCTGTCGTCGTCACTCACCTGTCGTCGTCACTCACCTGTCGTCGTCACTCACCTGTGGTAGTCACTCACCTGTCGTCGTCACTCACCTGTGGTAGTCACTCACCTGTCGTCGTCACTTACCTGTCGTCGTCACTTACCTGTCGTCGTCACTTACCTGTGCCTTATTTTCATTTTGTGGCCTAAGCGCTCTCACTAGAGATATTAATCGAAATATTTTGGTGTTTCATATCGTTGCTGTGACCGTCACCTTCACAAACTTTGCTGCCCTAGTAAACAGCAGTAAGGTTACCTCTCAACATAACAACACAACTTAGTGTAATATTCTCAAATGAGTCTAATGCCAATGTGTACCTTTGTACGCCATCACCAACAGCCTGACTGATCAGAGACCAGACGGAGGACTGACCTTCTACCAGCAACATTTCAAGAAATACAATAGAGTATACCTATATATCACTTTTCACAGGTAATACTGCACTCATCTAGTACTTTATAACGGCAAGTAATGCTGCACACATCTGGTACACACCTGAGACTGCACACATCTGGTACACACCTGAGACTGCACACATCTGGTACACACCTGAGACTGCACACATCTGGTACACACCTGAGACTGCACACATCTGGTACACACCTGAGACTGCACACATCTGGTACACACCTGAGACTGCACACATCTGGTACACACCTGAGACTGCACACATCTGGTACACACGTGAGACTGCGCATGTCCCTGACAAGAGAGCAAAGATTTCACTCAATTCCATACCTAAAACGAGACACAATGAGTATATCCGATAATTTGCAGGAAGAGAAAACGAATGTATCGGCGAATTTAAAGAAGAGAGACTCAGTAAATATTTAAATTTAAAGATGATAGACGAGCATGTAACTCATTTTAAAGAAGAAAGACGAAGCATATAACTCAATTTAAAGAAGAGAGATGGAACATATACGAAAATTTAAAGAAGAGAGATGGAGCATATACGAACATTTAAAGAAGAGAGATGGAGCATATACGAACATTTAAAGAAGAGAGATGGAGCATATACGAACATTTAAAAAAGAGAGATTTATTTTTTTTTATTTTTACACAGGGTTTGACAAGGTTAAGGATCCCTAGCTTTATTGACAAGCTATTTACAGGTTAAGGATTCCTAACTTTATTGGCAAGCTAAGAGCTGTTACCTACATCAGCTCATTTGAAAGAATTTTTATTGTTATGAGACATACAAGTAGGGAACAGGATGAAGTTGGAGCCATCTGTGGGCCAGCATTTTCATTTGATCAACTGACTTTATCTCGTTGACATCATTATGCTGTACGAATGTGTTCCATACTCGAGTCATCCTGGGTATGTATGATCTCAGATGGAGTGATGTTCTGGAGAAGGGTACAGCCAGAGTGAAGTTGCTGCTTTCTGCCCGTCTTGTGGCATAAAAGCTTGTTTCACGCTGTCCTCGAAGTGGATCCAAGTGTGGTATTTTGACAATATTGGCCTTGTACATAACAGTAAGGCCACCCACATCCCATCTATGTTGAAGGCTCTGCTGAAATGACAGATCTATCCAGGATGGGTCCAGGCGAGAGATGAGACGTCTTGCTCTGTTCTCTACTCTGTCAAGCAGTCGCAGATGAGAGGGGGGGCAGGCAAACCAAGATGGAATATATACGAACATTTAAAGACGCTAGAGTGAGCATATCTTTCAATTTAAAGATGTACTAAAATATCCCTGAATTATAGATGTATTTAAAATATTCCCGAATTTAAAGATGTATTTAAATATCCTAGAATTTAAAGATATATTAATATATTCCTGAATTTAAAGATGTATATCAAAATATCCCTGAATTCAAAATAGACAGATTGAACATGTCTCTAAATTTAAAGAGTGATGATAACCCTGAATACAGTTCTGAATTTATAGATGAGTGAGTACATCCCTGAATTTTAGGAGAGAGCGTATCCATGTATTTGAAAGTGCATCCCAGAATTTCAAGAGAGGTGTGTATGTTCCTGAATTTGATGAGTGAACGAATCCCTGAATTTAAGGAGTGAGTGAATCCCTGAAGTTAAGGAGTGAGTATATCCCTAAATTTAAAAGTGTGTATATCCTTAAATTCAAGAAGTGAATCCCTGACTCATAAATTTAATCTGACATATCAACGAATTAAAAGAAAAAGAGTATAACCATAATTAAACCAATAAGGGATAAAGCATATACGTGAATTTAAAGATGGTACATTAAGTAAGTCTGTGAATTTAGAGCGAAAACACTGTTGCCAGAAATTATATTGTTTACCAGGAGTGTGTCCGCCGCGCCAGCTGAATACGTCAGTGTCTGAGCATAATAAACACCATGCTCAAGCCTTGAAACAATTTGAATACAATTTCATTAGAAATGGTTGTTTCATGCCTTGAGCATAAACAGTGTATAATAATTATTTTATGCCTTGAGCATAAACAATGTATAATTATTTTATGCCTTGAGCATAATCAGTGTATAATAATTATTTTATGCCTTGAGCATAAACAGTGTATAATTATTTTATGCCTTGAGCATAAACAGTGTATAATAATTATTTTATGCCTTGAGCATAAACAGTGTACAATAATTATTTTATGCCTTGAGCATATACGTGTACTAATTGTTTCATGCCTTGACTAGAGAAATGGTTTGTGAATCGTTTCACTCATAGACGTTGTGTGCTAATCGTTTCATGCCATGAGAATAAACGTTATTTACTAAAATATTTCGTGCCTTGACTATAGAGATTGTATGGTAACATTTTCTTTTTTGCTTTAAAAATAGCTTAAATTCTTGTCCTGATAGAAAAGGCGTTACAAAAGACATGTTGTATCAATGCTACACTGTGTTATAGTAGGGTTGTCTAAGCTGTATTAACCAGTGCACACCCAAACCAAATTAATCCCAACCCACACACCCCCATCTCATAAAATTTTTGATAGCCCCCCCCCCCAAAAAAAAAAAAATCTAATAACCAAAATATTTTGATTTCTCCTTTTCGTATAGATTTATAGAATCAAAGCAATCCAGTAATAAGAAAAAATGTATATATTCAAAAGTGCACAAAGAAATAAATTCTCCAACGGGCTAAATTTAAAAAATATGAATTATTTAGTCTTAGCAGATAAAAAATAAACAGGTCAGTGAAACTTGCGGTTTTGCATTTTACTCATGAGCAGTTTGAAGCCGCGAGGTGCGACTCTTCGAGCGACCAGAAGTTTACCTGGTGTGAACATGATTTGGGCAGATTATTTCTTGTCCTCATTTCATAATATGTTCCGTAATTTATCGACATGAAATTTTTGAGCAGAATTAATAAAAGATTGGTTGTGCCCTAGGGACCATTCATGCACTCCATGCTGAGCTGCCATTCACATCCCCCCTAGGAGTGCATGCACCTGGTTGGACAACCCTGGGTTTTAGAGAGTAGATGAGAATGGACGATTAAAGTGGATTTTTAAAGAGTGAACGTTGAGAGTGTGAACATTTAGAGAGTAGACGTATAGAGTGAAAGTTAAGAATGAGCATTTACAGAGTGGGCGTACAGAGAATGAACGTCAAGAGAGTAAACATTTAGAGAGCGGATATATAGAAAGTGAACATATAGAGAGTGAGCAGCCATAAACATTCTTGTCAAAAGAGCTGTGGACGGGAGCAACAAGCTGCCAAGTGGCATCACTGAAGCGAATACATTGGTTATGGGAAGATGTGAGTGGCATCAGAAGAAACCTCTAACCTAACTGCACGTATCCTGAAGAAGAATAAGAAAAGGAGCACGGACCAGGATGCCTATAGCAATGCTTCTTGATTCTTATGTTCGTGCGATCTCTAAGTTAGTGTTACATGTTATTTCAATAGTTCAGTACACAGATTCAACCGAATTTTATTCTGCATTGTGTATTTTAGTTTCACAGCAATTAATTGCCCTTGTTTAGACAACTAAATAACATCGCATAGGTATGGAGTTGCTTAAGCTGTTTTTGACCTCATCCATGACACCTTCCTCAAAGGACACACAATTTTTTTTTTAATTCTTCATTCTAATTCATACGAAAGTGTGTGTGTGTGTGTGTGTGTGTGTGTGTGTGTGTGTGTGTGTGTGTGTGTGTGCTCATATTTGAAGTCGTATTTAAGAAATATTTTCTCCAGTACAATATATATATATATATATATATATATATATATATATATATATATATATATATATATATATATATATATATATATATATGTATATATATATATATATATATATATATATATATATATATATATATATATATATATATATATATATATATATATATATATATATATATATATATATATATATATATATATATATATGTCGTGCCGAATATGTAAAACTGGTCAATTAGCAAGAACTCATTTAAAATTAATTCCTTTCTAAAAATTTCTCTTATACGTTTAAAGCTACATTTTTTTCATTAATGTTGATGTAAAAATTTTTAATTTTGCACCAACAGGAACTTAGAAAACTTACCTAACCTTATTATAAGAAGCGCAATTTATTTTAGCCTAACCCAACTAAATATATTTTAGATTTGTTTACAACAATTTAATACTAAACAAACACAGTGAAATATATTTTTTTCGTTAGGTTCAGAATGATTTTGGTGAAATTATTGCATACACAAATTTTCACTTGTCCTATATGGCAAGATGAGCGTTGCTATTTAAGCCAAGATCGCAAGTTCTGCCTATTCGGCACGACATATATATATATATATATATATATATATATATATATATATATATATATATATATATATACAGATATATATATATATATATATATATATATATATATATATACATATATATATATATAAATATATATATATATACATAAATATATATACACACATATATATATATATATATATATATATATATATATATATATTAAGGTAGTAGGTTGGTAGACAGCAACCACCCAGGGAGGTACTACCGTCCTGCCAAGTGAGTGTAAAACGAAGCCTGTGATTGTTTTACATGATGGTAGGATTGCTGATGTCTTTTGTCTGTCTCATAAATATGCAAGATTAGAGGCATGTCTTGCTACTTCTACTTACACTTAGGTCACACTACACATACATGTACACATTTATTTATACACACTCATCTGAGTTTTCTTTGATTTTATCTTAATAGTTCTTGGTCTTATTAATTTTCCTTTTATATCCATGGGGAAGTGGAATAAGAATCTTTCCTCCGTAAGCCATGCGTGTTGTAAAAGTCAACTAAAATGCCGGGAACAATGGGCTAGTAACCCCTTTTCCTGTAAAGATTACTAAAAAGAATAAGAAGAAGAAAATTGTCAAAGTGGGAAGTCTGAATGTGCGTGGATGTTGTGCAGATGATAAGAAAGAGATGATTGTGGATGTTATGAATGAGAAGAAGCTGGATGTCCTGGCTTTAAGTGAAACAAAGCTGAAGGGGGTGGGAGAGTTTCAGTGGAGAGGAATAAATGGGATTAGGTCAGGGGTTTCAAATAGAGTTAGAGCTAAAGAAGGAGTAGCAATAATGTTGAAGGATAAGCTATGGCACGAAAAGAGGGACTATAAATGTATTAATTCAAGGATTATGTGGAGTAAAATAAAGATTGGATGTGAAAAGTGGGTTATAATAAGCGTGTATGCACCTGGAGAAGAGAGAAGTGTAGAGGAGAGAGAGAGATTTTGGGAAATGTTGAGTGAATGCGTGGGGAGTTTTGAATCAAGTGTGAGAGTAATGGTGGTTGGGGATTTTAATGCTAAAGTGGGTAAAAATGTTATGGAGGGAGTAGTAGGTAAATTTGGGGTGCCAGGGGTAAATGTAAATGGGGAGCCTTTAATTGAGCTATGTGTAGAAAGAAATTTGGTAATAAGTAATACATATTTTATGAAAAAGAGGATAAATAAATATACAAGGTATGATGTAGCACGTAATGAAAGTAGTTTATTAGATTATGTATTGGTGGATAAAAGGTTGATGGGTAGGCTCCAGGATGTACATGTTTATAGAGGGGCAACTGATATATCGGATCATTATTTAGTTGTAGCTACAGTTAGAGTAAGAGGTAGATGGGAAAAGAGGAAGGTGGCAACAACAAGTAAGAGGGAAGTGAAAGTGTATAAACTAAGGGAGGAGGAAGTTCGGGTGAGATATAAGCGACTATTGGCAGAAAGGTGGGCTAGTGCAAAGATGAGTAGTGGGGGGGTTGAAGAGGGTTGGAATAGTTTTAAAAATGCAGTATTAGAATGTGGGGCAGAAGTTTGTGGTTATAGGAGGGTGGGGGCAGGAGGAAAGAGGAGTGATTGGTGGAATGATGAAGTAAAGGGTGTGATAAAAGAGAAAAAGGTAGCTTATGAGAGGTTTTTACAAAGCAGAAGTGTTATAAGAAGAGCAGAGTATATGGAGAGTAAAAGAAAGGTAAAGAGAGTGGTGAGAGAGTGCAAAAGGAGAGCAGATGATAGAGTGGGAGAGGCACTGTCAAGAAATTTTAATGAAAATAAGAAAAAAATTTGGAGTGAGTTAAACAAGTTAAGAAAGCCTAGGGAAAATATGGATTTGTCAGTTAAAAACAGAGTAGGGGAGTTAGTAGATGGGGAGATGGAGGTATTGGGTAGATGGCGAGAATATTTTGAGGAACTTTTAAATGTTAAGGAAGAAACAGAGGCAGTAATTTCATGCACTGGTCAGGGAGGTATACCATCTTTTAGGAGTGAAGAAGAGCAGAATGTAAGTGTGGGGGAGGTACGTGAGGCATTACGTAAAATGAAAGGGGGTAAAGCAGCTGGAACTGATGGGATCATGACAGAAATGTTAAAAGCAGGGGGGGATATAGTGTTGGAGTGGTTGGTACTTTTGTTTAATAAATGTATGAAAGAGGGGAAGGTACCTAGGGATTGGCAGAGAGCATGTATAGTCCCTTTATATAAAGGGAAAGGGGACAAAAGAGACTGTAAAAATTATAGAGGAATAAGCTTACTGAGTATACCAGGAAAAGTGTACGGTAGGGTTATAATTGAAAGAATTAGAGGTAAGACAGAATGTAGGATTGCGGATGAGCAAGGAGGTTTTAGAGTGGGTAGGGGATGTGTAGATCAGGTGTTTACATTGAAGCATATATGTGAACAGTATTTAGATAAAGATAGGGAAGTTTTTATTGCATTTATGGATTTAGAAAAGGCATATGATAGAGTGGATAGAGGAGCAATGTGGCAGATGTTGCAAGTATATGGAATAGGTGGTAAGTTATTAAATGCTGTAAAGAGTTTTTATGAGGATAGTGAGGCTCAGGTTAGGGTGTGTAGAAGAGAGGGAGACTACTTCCCGGTAAAAGTAGGTCTTAGACAGGGATGTGTAATGTCACCATGGTTGTTTAATATATTTATAGATGGGGTTGTAAAGGAAGTAAATGCTAGGGTGTTTGGGAGAGGGGTGGGATTAAATTATGGGGAATCAAATTCAAAATGGGAATTGACACAGTTACTTTTTGCTGATGATACTGTGCTTATGGGAGATTCTAAAGAAAAATTGCAAAGGTTAGTGGATGAGTTTGGGAATGTGTGTAAAGGTAGAAAGTTGAAAGTGAACATAGAAAAGAGTAAGGTGATGAGGGTGTCAAATGATTTAGATAAAGAAAAATTGGATATCAAATTGGGGAGGAGGAGTATGGAAGAAGTGAATGTTTTCAGATACTTGGGAGTTGACGTGTCGGCGGATGGATTTATGAAGGATGAGGTTAATCATAGAATTGATGAGGGAAAAAAGGTGAGTGGTGCGTTGAGGTATATGTGGAGTCAAAAAACGTTATCTATGGAGGCAAAGAAGGGAATGTATGAAAGTATAGTAGTACCAACACTCTTATATGGGTGTGAAGCTTGGGTGGTAAATGCAGCAGCGAGGAGACGGTTGGAGGCAGCGGAGATGTCCTGTTTAAGGGCAATGTGTGGTGTAAATATTATGCAGAAAATTCGGAGTGTGGAAATTAGGAGAAGGTGTGGAGTTAATAAAAGTATTAGTCAGAGGGCAGAAGAGGGGTTGTTGAGGTGGTTTGGTCATTTAGAGAGAATGGATCACAGTAGAATGACATGGAAAGCATATAAATCTATAGGGGAAGGAAGGCGGGGTAGGGGTCGTCCTCGAAAGGGTTGGAGAGAGGGGGTAAAGGAGGTTTTGTGGGTAAGGGGCTTGGACTTCCAGCAAGCGTGCGTGAGCGTGTTAGATAGGAGTGAATGGAGACGAATGGTACTTGGGACCTGACGATCTGTTGGAGTGTGAGCAGGGTAATATTTAGTGAAGGGATTCAGGGAAACCGGTTATTTTCATATAGTCGGACTTGAGTCCTGGAAATGGGAAGTACAATGCCTGCACTTTAAAGGAGGGGTTTGGGATATTGGCAGTTTGGAGGGATATGTTGTGTATCTTTATATGTTTATGCTTCTAGACTGTTGTATTCTGAGCACCTCTGCAAAAACAGTGATAATGTGCGAGTGTGGTGAAAGTGTTGAATGATGATGAAAGTATTTTCTTTTTGGGGATTTTCTTTCTTTTTTGGGTCACCCTGCCTCGGTGGGAGACGGCCGACTTGTTGAAAAAAAAAAAAAAAAAAAAATATATATATATATATATATATATATATATATATATATATATACATTATATAATGCACTGTGACATACCATTCCTAAGGTTGGGTAGTTTGGTCAACCGGGCGGTAAAATGAATCAATGGTGCTGTTACTGGAAGGCGCTTATTGGATACACTCGCCTTGAATTCTGCTATCAATCACATACACACACGTCAGTCTCAGGCTCAGTCGAGACCAACTGCCAGATGGAACATGAAATGCTCACGCAAGATCGAATGCGCTCACGCAACATAAAATGCGCTAACGGCACAACAAATGTATTTATACGCATGAAATGCGCTCAGAATCACCAAATACCCTTACGAAATTATTAATACGGGGAAAAATTGTCAGAACAGAATATTAAGAAAAATGAAGCCTTCGTTATTAGTACATAACTTTGCACTGGAGTATCTTAAATAATTCTTGATTATGTGGAATAATTCAGCGACTGGCAACTTAGGATCGAATTACTGAAGGTTTAACATAGGGGTAGAGAGGATTACATGATAAAATATTAAGAGATAAGAGTTAGAACAAACCTGATTAAAAGCAGCAGTGATACCATGAGAACCATTAAAGAACACTGCCGTCTAAGACTCTCCAATCTTCTACTAATATGAATAAAAAAATATTGAAAAAACAATGATAAAGAGGTTTTCATTGGAACTCTTTGGTGCCTGATCGGCCAAGCTGCAATGGCTGCTGGCTGTATTGTTTCCTGTCAAATAAGATACACGCGCAGTGTTATTTCACAACAGTAGATATTTTATACCATATCTTTAACAGTAATATTACCTGGTAGAAAAGGTGGTCACAAAGAGAAGCCTAACCTCAGTCCTAGAGCTCCTAGAGATTAAGAACTCTCAACACCACCGGCAGGTATATCACAGTAATAATGGTACAGTTACCGACGAAATGGTAGGTAAATGGACACAGATGCAACTAATGTGGCATTTTATTGTTGTTTACCTAACAGATAAACAACATGCAACCTTTGTCTTCATGACGAGATCCCTGTTCTGCAGAAACGTTGATTTTCCTGCCTCATTCCTCGAAATGACAAGTCTATCGATGGTGATGGGTATTTTAATTATGTTGGCAAAGAGGAAAAGAATTTTTCTTCCCTGATGTTTGTGTTTAGTCATACAGTGGTTCATTCATTGGGACTTTTGTTCATTTGACCGAAGCCATCTGTCGGCTTACCGCTCCATTCCATTAAAAACAATAAGGATTACAAAATGTGGTGGCTGGTTTAACACCCCAGATAACTATGCATTGGATGGTTTATCAGATGTTCAAACAGATTACACATATTAACCCACCAGAACAAATTCCACCTAGCCGATCAAGACCCTCTGTTGCAATGGTATTGCAACAGTGATACTTGACGGACGGTCCTGTGCAGGTCCCTCTCAAATACAACCTACCCAACATTCTCCACCTGACTCTCCACTCTGTATATACTCATGCAATCTTTACCCAGGTAAATCTGTTTGTGACTTGATGAAGCCCACATAGTGGGCGAAACGTAGTCAATAAAGGCTCGCATTATAACGCATTTATGTTTATTTTTCCATACTTGAACACATTTCATATAGAACATGTTGCCCTATTTTCCTGGGTAGACTCCGTCGCTGTCCCTTACTGCACATGGCTGTAACAGACGACAAATGTCTTAATTTCTCCCAGTGATATTTTATAAACGAATCGAGTTCCAAAATTTTCAAAGGAACAGTATCACACAAGACGGTTGTTGTGCGTCCATCGAAAATGTGTCAACGAAGCATTTCAATTTTGTGTCAGTCTCCCGTGCTGAAGTACTTACCTTGCTGGGAGTGTGCCTTAGCTGGCAGCAAGCGCCTTTTACACCTGGAAAAATACAAACCAAACTATACATTATTTGTATCATTTCGTCTCAATTTGCAGTACACTTAGTGTGTGTAAGATAAATTTACTTAAAAATCAGGAATGTGTTGGTGTACATTCAGAGACGCAAGTTAATTAAACTAAACATGAAGCCGAATATAAGACTGTATAGCAGCAGAGAAGCACTGCAGTAGGCCTACTGGCCCATCATATAATAAATGTGGATGAAGGCACTAAGTGGCTTCTTCAGTCCTAATAGAGATATAACTACGAACGAGCATATATAGTGGCAGTAGTCAGGGTGTAAGCTGCGAGAGAGAGATGGTAGTAGTAGTAGTAGTGGTGGTGGTGGTAGTAGTAGTAGTAGTAGTAGTAGTAGTAGTAGTAGTAGTAGTAGTAGTAGTAGTAGCAGTAGTACAACTGTGGTGAGATGGGTTGGGTTTGAGAACGACCTGTCGTCGCTGTAACATGATGTTACAGCGACGACCTTCTGTTTCATTGACGTGTTAAACATTTTGATGACTTAACTGTAGCCGCTTCTTCTGTTTTTCTTTGATATCTTTAATTTTTATGACTGTTTCAGTGTTGTCCCAGTCAACATTGTGATAGCTTTCAAATATATGAAATAGCTGGGGAATATATGAAATTCCTTTTGGATCGTGTGATAAAATATGTGTATTAGAACATTAACCTGTCATTGAGCATAAACAAACAACTATACATATGCTTTCAGAACATATAAGTTGAATAACGTGCCTCTTGCCTATTGTAACATGCATAAAATCTCGCTAGTATGGATAAAAACCAAACTAGTCACTTAAGAGGGTGTCAGATGCAGTTGTTAAGCAAAACACATTGTCGTGGCCAACTATCTAATTGCATCTCTCTGCTGCTGCTGCAACACACCACCTCACCTGACTTCCGTCTCGTACCTATGTTTTATAATCTTCCAAATATCTCTATTGACTTGCAAAAGCGAAATGTTATGATTAACCATGTTTCCAAAAACCACACTTTGTGTCTCTTTACATACAAGATAGGGATTAAGTTATTTTTTCATCATATAAAAAGCCATCACAGTGTTGACTGGGACG
The DNA here is from genome assembly GCF_038502225.1 of Cherax quadricarinatus. NCBI lineage: Eukaryota > Metazoa > Arthropoda > Malacostraca > Decapoda > Parastacidae > Cherax > Cherax quadricarinatus. The sequence continues at coordinate 21,814,995 of NC_091301.1, read as the reverse complement.
ATAATAAAACAGTCACATCTATGTCACAATCACAGATACTCCATGTATACTTTTAGCATCCTACCACATGCATGCCAGGTATAGATACTCTCTGCACACTGGTAACAACAGTATTTGCAGTATTCTGTTGCTATGTAGAAAAGCAAAGAATAATTTACATTGCTTCTGAAGTGTTATATGTTAACATGAGCGCCCACAGGAGCGAGCAAAAATGAACATTTATTAAGTCTTGCATTTCACAACAATGTTGCGCAAATTGCTTGCAAAGAAGTGGCAATACCACCTCTTGTTGTCTATTGTTGCCAAATTACCTCTCATCAGTGAAACACATACCGTCATATAAACTGACATTCACCTTTTATACGGTGACTGTTCAAGCAAATTTTCTTATCCAACAACAGAATGTTTCGGCTTTGAAAATATTTCTGTAGATGTTCATATGTACTAAGAACATACAACGTAGAATGATCAGGCAATTTGTATTGATCAGTAACCGTACTTAAGCATTCGTACCCTGAATGACAATGAACATCCTCTGTTTATTAAATTTCAACCAAGACTTAACAAAGCGTAAAGAAAAAATCATTAACACAGTTTAAAGGCTATATAATTGGCTGACCGTCGAAGATGATATCTTTGCGACTTAACCGCATGTGACCGGAATTGATTGCATGTATGGACTTCCCACTGACTGGCAACAGAACGCTTTCAAAAGGATCTCCACTAACACTAAGAATATTTAGTTAGCTGGTAAGATTTTAAGGTCTGTCTATGATATGTGGGTTATTATCGTCGCAGTTCACATGTACCCTGACATCCTGAATACTTAATTCCCTAAAACAGGAAATATAGTATATTTTCACTCTATATTCAAGGCGGTACACACCGTCACAGTGTGTAGAGACTAAGATTCTGCACATTGTGTGTGTATCTTTCAGTGTGTAGACACAACGATATACACACCTGTTAGTATGTAGACACTACGAGATACACACTTCAAAGCGTGTAGACACTAAGAGACATTCCTCTCAATGTATATTCACAAATATGCTCCTATCAATGGATGTACACAGATATATACACCCCTCGGTATTGCATACTCACTCTAAGTCGGACCGAAACGTCGTCACAAACTTCTCTCTCCTATGTGCGGGTTATCTGTGTATTGTTCCAGTCACGGTATTGTGCCTTTTCGTTCTTCATAAAATAAAAATGGTTGGCCTTGGTGTATGCTCTCACAATACTATATAGATTAATATATATATATATATATATATATATATATATATATATATATATATATATATATATATATATATATATATGTCGTGCCGAATAGGCAGAACTTGCGATCTTGGCTTAAATAGCAACGCTCATCTTGCCATATAGGACAAGTGAAAATTTGTGTATGCAATAATTTCGCCAAAATCATTCTTAACCTAACGAAAAAAATATATTTCACTGTGTTTGTTTAGTATTAAATTATTGTAAACAAATCTAAAATATATTTAGTTGGGTTAGGCTAAAATAAATTTTTCTTGTTATAATAAGGTTAGGTAAGTTTTCTAATTTCCTTTGGTAATAAGTAATAAGTAATACATATTTTATGAGAAAGAGGGTAAATTAATATACAAGGT
>NC_091301.1:21705858-21808358 GCF_038502225.1 Cherax quadricarinatus | reverse complement strand
CCAGTTTTACATATTCGGCACGACATATATATACATATATATCTATATATATATATATATATATATATATATATATATATATATATATATATATATATATATATATATATATATATGTCGTGCCGAATAGGCAGAACTTGCTATCTTGGCTTAAATAGCAACGCTCATCTTGCCATATAGGACAAGTGAAAATTTGTGTATGCAATAATTTCGCCAAAATCATTCTGAACCTAACAAAAAGAATATATTTGATTGTGTTTGCTCAGTACTAAATTATTGTAAACGTATTTAAAATATATTTAGTTGGGTTAGGCTAAAATAAATTGCTCTTGTTATAATAAGGTTAGGTAAGTTTTCTAAGATTCTTTTGGTGCAAAGTTAAAATTTTTTACATTAGCATTAATGAAAAAAATATATCTTTAAACGTATAAGAGAAAATTTTAAAAGGACTTAATTTTAAATGAGTTCTTGCTAATTGACCAGTTTTACATATTCGGCACGACATATATATATATATATATATATATATATATATATATATATATATATATATATATATATATATATATATATATATATATATATATATATATATATATATATATATATATATATATATATATATATATATATATATATATATATATATATATATATATATATTAGAGAGAGAGAGAGAGATTTTGGGAGATGTTAAGTGAATGTATAGGAACCTTTGAACCAAGTGAGAGAGTAATTGTGGTAGGGGACCTAAATGCTAAAGTAGGAGAAACATTTAGAGATGGTGTGGTATATAAGTTGGTGTAAATGATAATGGGAGTCCTTTGATTGAACTTTGTATAGAAAGGGGTTTAGTTATAGGTAATACATATTTTAAGAAAAAATATACAAGATATGATGTAGGGCGTAATGACAGTAGTTTGTTGGACTATGTATTGGTAGATAAAAGACTGTTGAGTAGACTTCAGGATGTACATGTTTATAGAGGGGGCCACATGTATATCAGATCACTTTTTAGTTGTAGCTACAATGAGAGTAAAAGGTAGATGGGATACAAGGAAAATAGAAGCATCAAGTAAGAGAGAGGTGAAGGTTTATAAACTAATAGAAGAGGCAGTTAGGGTAAGATATAAACAACTATTGGAGGATAGATGGGCTAGTGAGAGTATAGGCAATGGAGTCGAAGATGCATGGGGTAGGTTTAAAAATGTAGTGTTTGAGTGTTCACTAGAAGTTTGTGGTTACAGGAAAGTGTGTGCAGGAGGGAAGAAGAGCGATTGGTGGAATGATGATGTAAAGAGGAGAAAAAGTAAGCATATGAGAGGTTTTTACACAGTAGAAGTGATGCAAGGAGGGAAGAGTATATGAAGAGAAAAAGAGAGGTTAAGAGAATGGTGAAGCAATGTAAAAAGAGAACAAATGAGAGTGATTGAGATGCTATCAACAAATTTTGTTGAAAATAAGAAAAGTTTTGGAGTGAGATTAACAAGTTGAGGAAGCCTAGGAAACAAATGGATTTGTCAGTTAAAAATAGGAGAGGAGAGTTACTGAATGGAGAGTTAGAGGTATGGGGAAGATGGAAGAAATATTTTGAGGAATTATTAAATGTTGACGAAGATAGGGAAGTTGTGATTTCGTGTATAGGGCAAGGAGGAATAACGTCTTGTAGGAGTGAGGAAGAGCCAGTTGTGAGTGTGGGGGAAGTTCGTGAGGCAGTGGGTAGAATGAAAGGGGGTAAGGCAGCTGGGATTGATGGGATAAAGATAGAAATGTTAAAAGCAGGTGGGGATATAGTTTTGGAGTGGTTGGTGCTATTATTAAATAAATGAATTGAAGAGGGTAAGGTACCTAGGGATTGGAGAAGAACGTGCACAGATGTGGAGATGTCATATCTGAGGGAAATGTGTGGTGTGAATATAATGCAGAGAATTCGTAGTTTGGAAGTTAGGAGGAGGTGTGGGATTGCCAAAACTGTTGTCCAGAGGGCTGAGGATGGGTTATTGAGGTGGTTCGGACATGTAGAGAGAATGGAACGAAACAGAATGACTTCGAGAGAGTATAAATTTGTAGTGGAGGGAAGGCGCGGTAGGGGTCGGCCTAGGAAAGGCTGGAGGGAGGGGGTAAACGAAGTTTTGTGTGCGAGGGGTTTGGACTTCCAGCAAGCATGCGTGAGCGTATTTGATAGGAGTGAATGGAGACAAATGGTTTTTAATACTTGATGTGCTGTTGGAGTGTAAGCAAAGTAACATTTATGAAGGGATTCAGGGAAACCGGCAGGCCGGACTTGAGTCCTGGAGATGGGAAGTACAGTGCCTGCACTCTGAAGGAGGGGTGTTAATGTTGTAGTTTTGTAACTATAGTGTAACGCACCCTTCTGGCAAGACAGTGATGGAGTGAATGATGAAAGTTTTTCTTTTTCGGACCACCCTGCCTTGGTGGGAATCGGCCGATGTGTTAATAAATAAATAATATTTACATGTATATATATGTATATATATATATATATATATATATATATATATATATATATATATATATATATATATATATATATATACATATATATATGTATATATATATGTATATATACACACACACATACATATATATAAATACATATATATATATATATATATATATATATATATATATATATATATATATATATATATATTTGTGTGTGTGTGTATGTATGTATGTATAACAACACTGCACTAGCCAAGGAGTCGAACCCATGCTGTTTTGGCCCGCCTCATGCTGACAGAAAACGCATGACACTTTAGACCACTCTTGCCATGAGGCCGACCAAAACAGCATGGGTTCGACTCCTTGGCAAATGCAGTATTGTTATTGATCAATACCACTTGCTCCGTTGGTACAATAATATATATATATATATATATATATACTATATATATATATATATATATATATATATATATATATATATATATATATATATATATTATTTTTTTTTATTATCACACTGGCCGATTCCCACCAAGGCAGGGTGGCCCGAAAAAGAAAAACTTTCACCATCATTCACTCCATCACTGTCTTGCCAGAAGGGTGCTTTACACTACAGTTTTTAAACTGCAACATTAACACCCCTCCTTCAGAGCGCAGGCACTGTACTTCCCATCTCCAGGACTCAAGTCCGGCCTGCCGGTTTCCCTGAACCCCTTCATAAATGTTACTTTGCTCACACTCCAACAGCACGTCAAGTATTAAAAACCATTTGTCTCCATTCATTCCTATCAAACACGCTCACGCATGCCTGCTGGAAGTTCAAGCCCCTCACACACAAAACCTTCTTTACCTCCTCCCTCCAACCTTTCCTAGGCCGACCCCTACCCCGCCTTCCTTCCACTACGGACTGATACACTCTTGAAGTCATTCTGTTTCGCTCCATTCTCTCTACATGTCCGAACCACCTCAACAACCCATCCTCAGCCCTCTGGACAACAGTTTTAGTAATCCCGCACCTCCTCCTAACTTCCAAACTACGAATTCTCTGCATTATATTCACACCACACATTGCCCTCAGACATGACATCTCCACTGCCTCCAGCCTTCTCCTCGCTGCAACATTCATCGCCCATGCTTCACACCCATATAAGAGCGTTGGTAAAACTATACTCTCATACATTCCCCTCTTTGCCTCCAACGACAAAGTTCTTTGTCTCCACAGACTCCTAAGTGCACCACTCACCCTTTTCCCCTCATCAATTCTATGATTCACCTCACCTTTCATAGACCCATCCGCTGACACGTCCACTCCCAAATATCTGAATACATTCACCTCCTGCATACTCTCTCCCTCCAATCTGATATCCAATCTTTCATCACCTAATCTTTTTGTTATCCTCATAACCTTACTCTTTCCTGTATTCACTTTCAATTTTCTTCTTTTGCACACCCTACCAAATTCATCCACCAATCTCTGCAACTTCTCTTCAGAATCTCCCAAGAGCACAGTGTTATCAGCAAAGAGCAACTGTGGCAACTCCCACTTTATGTGTGATTCTTTATCTTTTAACTCCACGCCTCTTATATATATATATATATATATATATATATATATATATATATATATATATATATATATATATATATATATATATATATATGTATGTATGTATGTATGTATGTATACATGTATGTCTGTAATGAACTGCCGAGACTCGATTCTGAGGTCCGTCAACCATGGGAACATGAGCCCTGCGCTCAGTACTACAGAGGTGTCAAGTGGTTTAATGTCAAGCCAATAAGGCTTGATAAATCTCCTGGAGAGCGAGTAGTTGCTACAATAAAGTGTCGCACTAGTTGCATCTGTGTCCATTTACCTAATATAATGCGTAATGTATAATATGCTCATTATACGTGTATTATACTTAATACGTGCCTAATATGTGAGAAATACGAGCGTTATACGTAATACATGCGTGATGCGTTAATTGTTTGACGACAGGGATAACAGTGGCTTTCAAATAGTAAGTTTAATATTCACTGTGGGATTATATCTCAACGCTTCAGTTGGCTTATGGCAAAATTTGACTTTTATAATTCTGCTGACTGATGGTGTATGTAAAGTATTAACTACTCAGAATTGTATTTTATGAATATATTTTGATCATATTTATAAATATGACTATGAGGGTGACGAGGATGATAAAGAGACAAAAGTGTACTCACGTTAAATACTTTATTAGCGACATTTCACCCCCACAGTGGGCTTTATAAAGTCACAAACAGATGAACCAGGACAGAAAAGGTTTGCAGATAAATTGTGAGTAGCGGTGGGGTGACGATTCACATTGATTCTCGAGCGTCCAGGTAATTTTTCAGTTTTAGCATTTGTTGTTCTGCTTAAAATTATCTGAGATACTGATGAATGCAGAGTGAAGGTGTCTTGTCAAGACGTCATTTTCTTTGGTAACAGAAGAGTTTGCTATTCCACTTTGTCAAGTGGTTGTGGGATTTACGGTGTATTAAATGTTCTGGTTATCGATACTGTTGTGATGTACGTTTGTTTAATTCTCTGGATGTCTTGCCTATGTAAACTTTGTCACAAAGTGAAGGAAAAATAAAATACTGCTTTCACTCTTTGTGTTGCCATGTGAGCAATAATGGAGAAGATCATGTTGGTTGGTCAGTGTCGGACAGAATTTGAAACGGTGATGATTGCCAGACTTGCTGGATCAAGGTGAGGAAGAGTATCACTGACGATAGCGATAAGATAGTGATGACAGGATATGATGACGAACATAGTCAGGGTGAAATAATGATGACATTGGTGAGAAGGATGTGATGATAATTTTGAAGGCAGTGAGAACAGTAATGATGGAATATATTGATAATAGTGAAGATGTGTTGATAATGACGATTATAATGAAAATATAATAATAATAATAATAATAATAATAATAATAATAATAATAATAATAATAATAAATTAGACACCTATGCAACACTTGGGTATCTTTATTGAGGAAACGTTTCGCCACACAGTAACTTCATCAGTCCATACAAAGGAGAATGGTGAAGAACAGGAGGAGTTTGAGGTAATCAGTCCCTCAACCTTGAGTCGATGTGGTAAGTCCATCAATCATGAAAAGAATACAGCATATGTGCGAAGAAGCAGCTTATATACCGTAGGCAGGAGAGGTGCAGCAGACGTAGGTGGTGTCACATTTGTAGACTGTAGAAGTAGGTGATGAATTCCCTGTACTAAGATCCCAAGATGTTGCTGTGTCAGACAGGAATGTAGTTGAATGGTGACACCACCTACTACTGCTGCACCTCTCCTGCCTACGGTATATAAGCTGCTTCTTCGCACATATGCTGTATTCTTTTCAAGATTGATGGACTGACCACATCGACTCAAGGTTGAGGGACTGATTACCTCAAACTCCTCCTGTTCTTCACCATTCTCCTTTGTATGGACTGATGAAGTTACTGTGTGGCGAAACGTTTCCTCAATAAAGATACCCAAGTGTTGCATAGGTGTCTAATTTACCAACTTGTCGGTTCTGTGAACCATTCATCTACAATAATAATAATAATAATAATAATAATAATAATAATAATAATAATAATAATAATAATAAAAAAATAATAATGTTACAAAATATAATAGTTATTAATATTAGTAGTAATAATAATAGTACTAATAATAATAATAATAATAATAATAATAATAATAATAATGTGGAGGGTACATAACAAGTAAACAAGCAATAATACACTGGTCCCTTGAGAATCACAACTTTACTTGTAAGAAAAAAATGGCAGACGACCGAGTTTCCTTGTTAGCAGATTTTTTTTTTGTTTCTTTTGAACTGAAAAGTCAGAATCCTTTGGAATTCTGAATTCACAGACTTTTTTGAGAAACCTCCACTACATGTTTAAGAACGCTGTACTGGAGGTTTGAGAACGCTGTACTGGTGGTTTGAGAACGCTGTACTGGTGGTTTGAGAACGCTGTACTGGAGGTTTGAGAACGCTGTACTGGAGGTTTGAGAACACTGTACTGGTGGTTTGAGAACGCTGTACTGGAGGTTTGAGAACGCTGTACTGGTGGTTTGAGAACGCTGTACTGGTGGTTTGAGAACGCTGTACTGGTGGTTTGAGAACGCTGTACTGGAGGTTTGAGAACGCTGTACTGGTGGTTTGAGAACGCTGTACTGGAGGTTTGAGAACGCTGTACTGGAGGTCTGAGAACACTGTACTGGTGGTTTGAGAACGCTGTACTGGAGGTCTGAGAACGCTGTACTGGTGGCTTGAGAACGCTGTACTGGAGGTTTGAGAACGCTGTACTGGAGGTCTGAGAACGCTGTACTGGTGGCTTGAGAACGCTGTACTGGAGGTTTGAGAACGCTGTACTGGTGGTTTGAGAACGCTGTACTGGTGGTTTGAGAACGCTGTACTGGTGGTTTGAGAACGCTGTACTGGAGGTTTGAGAACGCTGTACTGGTGGTTTGAGAACGCTGTACTGGTGGTTTGAGAACGCTGTACTGGAGGTTTGAGAACGCTGTACTGGTGGTTTGAGAACGCTGTACTGGAGGTTTGAGAACGCTGTACTGGTGGTTTGAGAACGCTGTACTGGAGGTTTGAGAACGCTGTACTGGTGGTTTGAGAACGCTGTACTGGTGGTTTGAGAACGCTGTACTGGTGGTTTGAGAACGCTGTACTGGTGGTTTGAGAACGCTGTACTGGAGGTTTGAGAACGCTGTACTGGTGGTTTGAGAACGCTGTACTGGAGGTCTGAGAACGCTGTACTGGTGGCTTGAGAACGCTGTACTGGAGGTTTGAGACCGCTGTACTGGTGGTTTGAGAACGCTGTACTGGAGGTCTGAGAACGCTGTACTGGTGGCTTGAGAACGCTGTACTGGAGGTTTGAGAACGCTGTACTGGTGGTTTGAGAACGCTGTACTGGTGGTTTGAGAACGCTGTACTCGAGGTTTGAGAACACTGTACTGGAGGTCTGAGAACGCTGTACTGGTGGTTTGAGAACGCTGTACTGGTGGTTTAAGAACGCTGTACTGGTGGTTTGAGAACGCTGTACTGGAGGTTTGAGAACGCTGTACTGGTGGTTTGAGAACGCTGTACTGGTGGTTTGAGAACGCTGTACTGGTGGTTTGAGAACGCCGTACTTGTGGTTTGAGAACGCTGTACTGGTGGTTTGAGAACGCTGTACTGGTGGTTTGAGAACGCTGTACTGGTGGTTTAACAACGCTGTACTGATGGTTTGAGAACGCTGTACTCGAGGTTTGAGAACGCTGTACTCGAGGCTTGAGAACGCTGTACTGGTGGTTTGAGAACGCTCTACTTATGGTTTGAGAACGCTGTACTGGTGGTTTGAGAACGCTGTACTGGTGGTTTGAGAACGCTGTACTCGAGGTTTGAGAACGCTGTACTGGTGGTTTGAGAACGCTGTACTGGTGGTTTGAGAACGCTGTACTGATGGTTTGAGAACGCTGTACTGGTGGCTTGAGAACGCTGTACTGGTGGTTTGAGAACGCTGTACTGGTGGTTTGAGAACGATGTACTGGTAGTTTGAGAACACTGTACTGGTGGTTTGAGAACGCTCTACTTATGGTTTGAGAACGCTGTACTGGTGGTTTGAGAACGCTGTACTCGAGGTTTGAGAACGCTGTACTGGTGGTTTGAGAACGCTGTACTGGTGGTTTGAGAACGCTGTACTGATGGTTTGAGAACGCTGTACTCGAGGTTTGAGAACGCTGTACTCGAGGCTTGAGAACGCTGTACTGGTGGTTTGACAACGCTCTACTTATGGTTTGAGAACGCTGTACTGGTGGTTTGAGAACGCTGTACTCGAGGTTTGAGAACGCTGTACTGGTGGCTTGAGAACGCTGTACTGGTGGTTTGAGAACGCTGTACTGATGGTTTGAGAACGCTGTACTGGTGGCTTGAGAACGCTCTACTGGTAGTTAGAGAACGCTGTACTGGTGGTTTGAGAACGCTGTACTCGAGGTTTGAGAACGCTGTACTGGTAGTTTGAGAATGCTGTACTGGTGGTTTGAGAACGCTGTACTGGTAGTTTGAGAACCCTGTATTGGTGGTTTGAGAACTCTGTACTGGTGATTTGAGAACGCTGCACTGGTAGTTTGAGAACGCTATACTGGTAGTTTGAGAACGCTGTACTGGTGGTTTGAGAACGCTGTACTGGTGGTTTGAGAACGCTCTACTTATGGTTTGAGAACGCTGTACTGGTGGTTTGAGAACGCTGTACTCGAGGTTTGAGAACGCTGTACTGGTGGTTTGAGAACGCTGTACTGGTGGTTTGAGAACGCTGTACTGGTGGTTTGAGAACGATGTACTGGTAGTTTGAGAACACTGTACTGGTGGTTTGAGAACGCTCTACTTATGGTTTGAGAACGCTGTACTGGTGGTTTGAGAACGCTGTACTCGAGGTTTGAGAACGCTGTACTGGTGGTTTGAGAACGCTGTACTGGTGGTTTGAGAACGCTGTACTGATGGTTTGAGAACGCTGTACTCGAGGTTTGAGAACGCTGTACTCGAGGCTTGAGAACGCTGTACTGGTGGTTTGACAACGCTCTACTTATGGTTTGAGAACGCTGTACTGGTGGTTTGAGAACGCTGTACTCGAGGTTTGAGAACGCTGTACTGGTGGCTTGAGAACGCTGTACTGGTGGTTTGAGAACGCTGTACTGATGGTTTGAGAACGCTGTACTGGTGGCTTGAGAACGCTCTACTGGTAGTTAGAGAACGCTGTACTGGTGGTTTGAGAACGCTGTACTCGAGGTTTGAGAACGCTGTACTGGTAGTTTGAGAATGCTGTACTGGTGGTTTGAGAACGCTGTACTGGTAGTTTGAGAACCCTGTATTGGTGGTTTGAGAACTCTGTACTGGTGATTTGAGAACGCTGCACTGGTAGTTTGAGAACGCTATACTGGTAGTTTGAGAACGCTGTACTGGTGGTTTGAGAACGCTGTACTGGTGGTTTGAGAACGCTGTACTGGAGGTTTGAGAACGCTGTACTGGTGGTTTGAGAACGCTGTACTGGAGGTTTGAGAACGCTGTACTGGAGGTCTGAGAACACTGTACTGGTGGTTTGAGAACGCTGTACTGGAGGTCTGAGAACGCTGTACTGGTGGCTTGAGAACGCTGTACTGGAGGTTTGAGAACGCTGTACTGGAGGTCTGAGAACGCTGTACTGGTGGCTTGAGAACGCTGTACTGGAGGTTTGAGAACGCTGTACTGGTGGTTTGAGAACGCTGTACTGGTGGTTTGAGAACGCTGTACTGGTGGTTTGAGAACGCTGTACTGGAGGTTTGAGAACGCTGTACTGGTGGTTTGAGAACGCTGTACTGGTGGTTTGAGAACGCTGTACTGGAGGTTTGAGAACGCTGTACTGGTGGTTTGAGAACGCTGTACTGGAGGTTTGAGAACGCTGTACTGGTGGTTTGAGAACGCTGTACTGGAGGTTTGAGAACGCTGTACTGGTGGTTTGAGAACGCTGTACTGGTGGTTTGAGAACGCTGTACTGGTGGTTTGAGAACGCTGTACTGGTGGTTTGAGAACGCTGTACTGGAGGTTTGAGAACGCTGTACTGGTGGTTTGAGAACGCTGTACTGGAGGTCTGAGAACGCTGTACTGGTGGCTTGAGAACGCTGTACTGGAGGTTTGAGACCGCTGTACTGGTGGTTTGAGAACGCTGTACTGGAGGTCTGAGAACGCTGTACTGGTGGCTTGAGAACGCTGTACTGGAGGTTTGAGAACGCTGTACTGGTGGTTTGAGAACGCTGTACTGGTGGTTTGAGAACGCTGTACTCGAGGTTTGAGAACACTGTACTGGAGGTCTGAGAACGCTGTACTGGTGGTTTGAGAACGCTGTACTGGTGGTTTAAGAACGCTGTACTGGTGGTTTGAGAACGCTGTACTGGAGGTTTGAGAACGCTGTACTGGTGGTTTGAGAACGCTGTACTGGTGGTTTGAGAACGCTGTACTGGTGGTTTGAGAACGCCGTACTTGTGGTTTGAGAACGCTGTACTGGTGGTTTGAGAACGCTGTACTGGTGGTTTGAGAACGCTGTACTGGTGGTTTAACAACGCTGTACTGATGGTTTGAGAACGCTGTACTCGAGGTTTGAGAACGCTGTACTCGAGGCTTGAGAACGCTGTACTGGTGGTTTGAGAACGCTCTACTTATGGTTTGAGAACGCTGTACTGGTGGTTTGAGAACGCTGTACTGGTGGTTTGAGAACGCTGTACTCGAGGTTTGAGAACGCTGTACTGGTGGTTTGAGAACGCTGTACTGGTGGTTTGAGAACGCTGTACTGATGGTTTGAGAACGCTGTACTGGTGGCTTGAGAACGCTGTACTGGTGGTTTGAGAACGCTGTACTGGTGGTTTGAGAACGATGTACTGGTAGTTTGAGAACACTGTACTGGTGGTTTGAGAACGCTCTACTTATGGTTTGAGAACGCTGTACTGGTGGTTTGAGAACGCTGTACTCGAGGTTTGAGAACGCTGTACTGGTGGTTTGAGAACGCTGTACTGGTGGTTTGAGAACGCTGTACTGATGGTTTGAGAACGCTGTACTCGAGGTTTGAGAACGCTGTACTCGAGGCTTGAGAACGCTGTACTGGTGGTTTGACAACGCTCTACTTATGGTTTGAGAACGCTGTACTGGTGGTTTGAGAACGCTGTACTCGAGGTTTGAGAACGCTGTACTGGTGGCTTGAGAACGCTGTACTGGTGGTTTGAGAACGCTGTACTGATGGTTTGAGAACGCTGTACTGGTGGCTTGAGAACGCTCTACTGGTAGTTAGAGAACGCTGTACTGGTGGTTTGAGAACGCTGTACTCGAGGTTTGAGAACGCTGTACTGGTAGTTTGAGAATGCTGTACTGGTGGTTTGAGAACGCTGTACTGGTAGTTTGAGAACCCTGTATTGGTGGTTTGAGAACTCTGTACTGGTGATTTGAGAACGCTGCACTGGTAGTTTGAGAACGCTATACTGGTAGTTTGAGAACGCTGTACTGGTGGTTTGAGAACGCTGTACTGGTGGTTTGAGAACGCTCTACTTATGGTTTGAGAACGCTGTACTGGTGGTTTGAGAACGCTGTACTCGAGGTTTGAGAACGCTGTACTGGTGGTTTGAGAACGCTGTACTGGTGGTTTGAGAACGCTGTACTGGTGGTTTGAGAACGATGTACTGGTAGTTTGAGAACACTGTACTGGTGGTTTGAGAACGCTCTACTTATGGTTTGAGAACGCTGTACTGGTGGTTTGAGAACGCTGTACTCGAGGTTTGAGAACGCTGTACTGGTGGTTTGAGAACGCTGTACTGGTGGTTTGAGAACGCTGTACTGATGGTTTGAGAACGCTGTACTCGAGGTTTGAGAACGCTGTACTCGAGGCTTGAGAACGCTGTACTGGTGGTTTGACAACGCTCTACTTATGGTTTGAGAACGCTGTACTGGTGGTTTGAGAACGCTGTACTCGAGGTTTGAGAACGCTGTACTGGTGGCTTGAGAACGCTGTACTGGTGGTTTGAGAACGCTGTACTGATGGTTTGAGAACGCTGTACTGGTGGCTTGAGAACGCTCTACTGGTAGTTAGAGAACGCTGTACTGGTGGTTTGAGAACGCTGTACTCGAGGTTTGAGAACGCTGTACTGGTAGTTTGAGAATGCTGTACTGGTGGTTTGAGAACGCTGTACTGGTAGTTTGAGAACCCTGTATTGGTGGTTTGAGAACTCTGTACTGGTGATTTGAGAACGCTGCACTGGTAGTTTGAGAACGCTATACTGGTAGTTTGAGAACGCTGTACTGGTGGTTTGAGAACGCTGTACTGGTGGTTTGAGAACGCTGTACTGGTAGTTTGAGAACGCTGTACTGATGGCTTTAGAACGCTGTACTGGTGATTTGAGAACGCTGTACTTGTGGTTTGAGAACGCTGTACTGGTGATTTGAGAACGCTATACTGGTTCTTTGAGAACGCTTTACTGGTACTTTGAGAACGCTGTACTGGTGGTTTGAGAACGCTGTACTGGTTTGAGAACGCTGTACTGGTGATTTGAGAACGCTGTACTGGTAGTTTGAGAACGCTGTACTGGTAGTTTGAGAACGCTGTACTGGTAGTTTGAGAACGCTGTACTGGTAGTTTGAGAACGCTGTACTGGTAGTTTGAGAACGCTGTACTGGTGAGTTGAGAACGCCGTACTGGTAGTTTGAGAACGCTGTACTGGTAGTTTGAGAACGCTGTACTGGTAGTTTGAGAACGCCGTACTGGTAGTTTGAGAACGCTGTACTGGTAGTTTGAGAACGCTGTACTGGTAGTTTGAGAACGCTGTTCTAGTGGTTTGGGAGCTCTCTCTTCCCTTGTATTTTTTCAGAACTCTGTAATGTATGTTTTACAATGATATTTTGTATCTTTGAGAATGCTCTTCTGTCTTTTTGAAAAAGCAGTATTGGTGAATTTGATTAAATTTTATTTTAGAGAGGATATAGGCAAACACTGTTTTTGGCCGTAGAATTGCAGATGAGTTGAACAAATTACCAGGTAACATTACTGAAGCATTACCTTCGGCAGCTTTAAATAATATATGAGACACATTCAATGAATGAAGCTCCAGAAACGGAGAAAAATAATTTCTCTTGTTAAAGCACGCGCGCACACACACACACTATATATATATATATATATATATATATATATATATATATATATATATATATATATATATATATATATATATATATATATACACACATAGCACTCGACTCGATCTACAGGCCATTCGGATTTGGTGTAGCTCTCTGCTTAGACGCCCACATGCTCATCGAACCTAGGTGCATTTGCGGCAGGACGTCAGCTGACTACATGTTCTCGTCAATCATACATCAGAAGGAAAGTATACTAGACATGAGAAGATTAACATCATCAAGAGAAGTCTCGCCGCAGCCCGTTGCCCAGCTGAATGGGAATCTCAAGTACTTAGGTCTGACGGGATGACCACCATGCTTACCCTGGAAGGATGGTAAGCAGATTGCATGGGGCTACACCTGTGCCTCTACGTTCACTGACTACTTGCCACATTCTGAAGCTGAAGAAAGTCGTGCCGCCAGTTTTAGAGAGACCAACAGATACAGAGGGCTGCCACCTTGCTATAACATCGTCCCAGTCGTGTCGGAGACCTTTGGAGTATGGGGCAAGTGTGATCTGAAATTCCTGAAAGGCTTAGGTGAAAAACTCATCAAAGAAATCAAGGACCCCACTGCGGCCAGCTTCCTCTTTTGGAAGCTCAGTGTTGAGACCCAGAGGAAGAATGCGTGAAGCATTCTGGGCACACGGTCCACCGCCAGGGAACTTGAAGTAATGAGATGTAGGCTCTGAAATGTCTTTTAAGATGTTCTCCTTCCCATTATGTCTTTGTTAATGTATTTTGTTTATAAATGAAGTCCAAATAAAATATAGCAGATGGTAGCAGAAGAAAATATTTAAACAGCTCCGGGGAGAATCTTGAATTTTCCCTGAAGTACGTTTATTCTCTTCTGCAACATTTAAAGCCCATGTTTCATATACATATAACAGTGTTGGTACCACTATACTCTGGTACCTTTCCCTCTTTGCGTTCATAGATAAAGTTGTTTTTTACATCAGATGCCTCAATGGACCATCTACATTTTTCCTCTCTTCTATTTATGGTTTACCTGGTCTTTCATGGACCCATCCGCCAATTAGTCTGCTCTCAAATATCTGAAAACATTTATTTCCTCCATACTCCCTTCCTCATATATGATATTCAAACTGTCACTGTTTGGATTCATATGTTGCTCTCATCACCATACTCTTTCCTACGTCTAGTTTTAATTTCCTTCATTCACATAGCTTACAAAATTCCACCACAAACCATTGCAACCTACCAGAATCTCCCAAAAGAACAGAGTCATCAGCAAAGAGCATCTGTGACAAGTCCCACCCTCTCCTACACACCCTAACCTGAGCCTCACTATCTACATTAAAACTCTTGACTGCTTTTAATAACATAGTATGTACCTGTTCCATACATTTGAAGGTTTGAGTTATTGATCAATTCACTCTAGCATATATGTTTTCTAATTCCTTAAATGCAATAAAAATTCTTTACTTTTATCTGAGTACTGCTCACTTGTACTCTTTATTGTAAAGAATAGATCTACACATCTCTTACCTTTCCTAAATCCCCCTTGTTACTCTGCAATCCTACCTTACGTTTGACTCTTAACTCTTTTATCATTAATTCTACCATACACTTTACCTGGTATACTTAAGAAGCTTATTTCTTTATAATTCTTGTACTCTTGTCCCCCTGTTCCTTTTACAAAGGAACTATGCAAGATATGTTAATTAAGGAAACGTATAACCCACGGGAAACTTTGTCAGTTCAATGTGTTGCTCACTGAGACCTTTGTCAATCTAATATTCCGGATGGCTGGAGAAATCTTCCCGGTGATTGGCTGTTTTAAGAGCACCATAATTAGCCAATCGCCGAACTAGAGAGAGGCTTTCTAACTTATGAGGGACAAGAACAAGGCAGGCAAAGGATGCCAGTGGCCAAACAAAGGGGTAGTTAACAGTTAACGGCAGTTATCCACTTCCTAGAAGCATCAGTGGAAGGACTCAGTTGGGACTAGTGATAGAGTTGTGGGTGACCGATACATAATGATACGGAGTTGTGAGGACTTGCTAAATAGTGACCCAGAGTTGTAAGTACTGCTACCTAGTGATACAATAATAACAAGTGGCATAGTGCCGGTAAAAATAGGAATCAGTGTTAGAGATCCACGAATAACTGCGATTTAATAATATGGTGATGCGAGGCAGTGAACTAGCAGCAAAGCTACATGTGTCCCGTAGCTCGGTTGGCAACGCAATCGCCTCATACACAGAGTGTCCGTGGTTCAATTTCCCATCACGAGTAGAAACGTTGGCTATGTTTCTTTTACACTTGTTGTCGCTGTTTACCTAGTACAGTGTTACTCACTAATTTTTGCAAGAGAGCCACTTCGGTTAAACACATTGATTGAGAGAGCCGCAGCTACTGCAAGTTAGCGTAACTCAAATAAGTTAAGTAGTACTGAGCTGCTAGTGCAATATAGTAATTGAGAAAAATTACAAATGGTAATATTAGCCTGCATATCTTGTTATTAATAGCAAAATAAAGACCAAACTTACTTAATGCTCCTTTTCTACTGGTCGGGTCTGGGATGGCTGTTCATCACTATTGCGTTTTTGTTTAACCACAAATCGATCCATCATAACGGACACTACTTGACTGCACTTTGGTTTCAAGTAAAACTAGCCCATCGCAGCTAGCTTCCACAAGCAGCAACAGTTAAGTCGTTACTTTCATACATGCTGCCGCAGTCTCAAATATCTGTTGCCTATTTTCAAACACACAAAGAGTAACGAAATACGTCCAGTCTCCCCCCGAAAGCTTGAACTTAACTGATTCAGCGAGACCACCGACGCCTAGAGCTAGACGTGTCCCTGATCAGTTTCCCGTAGTGGACACGTATGATTTCTGTACGACTAGGGTAGGGATGTTAGAATGTTATCTCTTACTGTGACTTCGTCTTCCATCTCACCTCATGAAAATATGTATCTTACTTGAAAATTATTTTTCTATATATATATTTTTTTTATTAATTAATTTATATATTTTTCGAGAGCCGTGAATTGAGTCATCGCGAGCCGCCAGCGGCTTGCAAGCCGCGCAGTGAATACCACTGACCTAGTAGTAAGTACCTGGGTGTTAGTCGACCGGCGTGTGTCGCATCCTGGGGGACAAGATTGAAGGATCCCAGTGAAAATAAGACAGACAGACAGTCCTCAATGAAGCACTGAGTTTCTTGAATTCCCCTGGGTGGCTAACCCTCCCCCGGGTTAAAAATCCCAACAAATCTTATATTATCTTATCTTACAGTTTAGAAATTTAATAAATGCGAGAACGCCAACTGAAGTAATGCATCTTCTGTGTTTCTTTTGTGTAATTTATTTCCGCAGTGCACTGTATGCTCTCTCGGTCCTCCAATACTACCCGTAGCTGTAACTTTTTAGTTGTGTGAATGCTTGAGCCTGCTGTTCCTCACACGCACACACACACACACACACACACACACACACACACACACAGGGAGGCAGTAACGAGTCATGGTATGTGAAGAGGTATCACAGTGGGCGCCTGTGACAAGCGGGGTCCCACAGGGGTCAGTTCTAGGATCAGTGCTATTTTTGATATATGCGAACGACATGATGGAAGAAATAGACTCTGAAGTGTCTCTATTCGCAGATGATGTGAAGTTGATGAGAAGAATTAAATCGGATGAGGATGAGGCAGGACTGCAAAGAGACTTGGACAGGCTGGACATGTGGTCCAGAAACTGGCTTCTCGAATTCAATCCTGCCAAATGCAAAGTCATGAAGATTGGGGAGGGGCAAAGAAGACCATAGGCTAGGTGGACAAAGACTACAGACCTCGCTCAGGGAGAAAGACCTCGGGGTGACCATAACACCGAGCACGTCACCGGAGGCACACATCAACCAAATAACTGCTGCAGCATACGGGCGCCTGGCAAACCTGAGAATAGCGTTCCGATATCTTAATAAGGAATCGTTCAAGACTCTGTACACTGTGTATGTTAGGCCCATACTGGAGTATGCAGCACCAGTCTGGAACCCACACCTGGTCAAGTGCGTCAAGAAGTTAGAGAAAGTACAAAGGTTTGCAACAAGGCTAGTCCCAGAGCTCAGGGGAATGTCGTACGAGGAAAGGTTGATGGAAATTGGACTGACGACACTGGAGGACAGAAGGATCAGGGTAGATATGATAACGACATACAAGATACTGAGGGAAACAGACAAGGTGGACAGAGATAGGATGTTCCAGAGAGGGGACACAGAAACAAGGGGTCACAACTGGAAGCTGAAGACTCAGACGAGTCACAGGGACGTTAGGAAGTATTTCTTCAGTCATAGAGTCGTCAGGAAGTGGAATAGCCTAGCAAGTGAAGTAGTGGAGGCAGGAACCATACATAGTTTTAAGAAGAGGTATGACAAAGCTCAGGAAGCAGAGAGGGAGAGGATCTAGTATCGATCAGTGAAGAGGCGGGGCCAGGAGCTGAGTCTCGACCCCTGCAACCACAATTAGGTGAGTACAATTAGGTTAGTACACACACACACACACACACACACACACACACACACACACACACACACACACACACACACACACACACACACACACACACACACACACACACACACACACACACACACACACACACACACACACACACAGGGAGCAGGAAGAGAGTGGGCCTAGTAGCGACTAGCGAAAAGGAGGGCCAGGAGCTGTGACTCGCTCCTGCAACCAAAAATAGTAAATGAGTACACATAAACAAACACATACACACACACACGCACCCAGTAGCGGTCAGAGAAGAGGCGGGGCCAGGAGCTGAGTCTCGACCCCTGCAACCACAATTAGGTGAGTACACACATACACACACACACATACACACACACACATGCACACACAGGTCAGGCCGTGGAATGGCCTAGAAAGTGAAGTAGTGGAGGCGGGAACCATACATAGTTTTAAGGCGAGGTATGATAAAGCTCATGGGGCAGGAAGAGAGAGGACCTAGTAGCAATCAGTGAAGAGGCAGGGCCAGGAGCTATGACTCTACCCCTGCAACCACAAATAGGTGAGTACAAATAGGTGAGTACACACAGAAGGGTCTCAACCACGACAACCCCAATGCAACCAAACAATCTAACCCAAAACTCACACCGTACCCACTGCCCCCACCACTCTCATCACAAACTGCAGCCCCACAGCTATCCACCATAGTTCCCCATCAGGACCCCCGCTTCCCCAACCCCAACGTTCTCCCCAGACCACATTTTTAGAAAAGAAATTGAATGTTTAATAAATGAATGCTGATGGAATAACGAATAAATATAAGGAGTGGCACGAAAGAATCAATGAGACCTCCCCAGACCTTATAGCACTCACAGAAACGAAACTCACAGGGATGATAACAGATGAAATCTTCTCATCCGGATATCAGATCCTGTGGAAAGATAGAGGAAGCAGAGGGGGAGGAGGAGTTGCACTGCTCATCAAAAACCAATGGGGATTTGAGGAAATGGATGGAATGGACGAACTGGGCGAGAGGGACTACATAGTAAGTACAATTCAGTCTGGGGGACATAAAGTAGTCATTGCAGTGATGTACAACCCGCCACAGAACTGCAGGATACCCAGAGAAGAATATGAAGAGAACAACAAAGCAGTGGTGGACACACTAGCTGAGGTGGCCAGAAGAGCTCACATAGGTAGAACAAAGTTACTAGTTATGGTTGATTTCAATCACAAGGAGATTGACTGGGAAAACTGGGAACCACATAGGGGCCCCGAAACATGGAGAGCCAAGTTGATGGATGGTACTGGCAAACTTCATGCATCAGCACGTTAAGGATACTACCAGAGAGAGAGAGAGGAGAGGATGAACCAGCAAGACTGTACCTTGTATTCACCTTGAGCAGCTCGGACATAGAGAGCATCACATATGAAAGGCCTCTCAGAGCTAGTGATCACGTGGTTCTGAGCTTTGAATGCATAGTAGAGTTACAAGTGGAGAGGGTAACATTAGTAGGAGGGGAAAAGCCAAACTACACAAGGGGACTCTACACAGGCATGAGGAATTTTCTGAAAGAGGTTCAGTGGGAAAGTGAATTGGTAGGAAAATCAGTAAACGAAATGATGGACTACGTGACAACAAAATACAAGGAGGCTGAGGAGAGTTTTGTTCCCAAGAGCAACAGAATTAATGGGAAGACCAGAACGAGCCCTTGGTTTACTCAAAGGTCAGGGAGACAAAAACTAAGTGCGCTAGAGAATGGAAAAAGTACAGAAGACAAAGGACCCAGGAAAATAAAGAGATTAGTTGAAGAGCCATAAACGAGTAGGCACAGATAAGGAGAGAGGCCTAGCGGCAGTAAGAAAACGACATTGCATCGAAAGTCAAGTCTGATCCAAAGCTGTTGTATAACCACATCAAGAGAAAAGCAACAGTCAAGGACCAGGTAATCAGGCTGAGGAAGAAAGGTGGAGAGCTCAAAAGAAACGACCAAGAAATACGTGAGGAGCTCAACATGAGATTTAAGGAAGTATTTACAGTGGAGACAGAAAGGACTCTGTAAAGTCAGAGCAGTGTAGTACACCAACAAGGGATATACCAACAAATGCTGGATGAAATACACACAGTCGAGGAGGTAAAGAAGCTGATAAGTGAACTTGATACCTCAAAGGCGGTGGGACCGGACAACATCTCTCCGTGGGTCCTTAATGGGTCCTCCGTGGGTCACTAGTGGGTCCTCCGTGGGTCCTTAGTGGGCTGTTAGTGGCACGCACAGCGTGCCACTAACAACAGTTTTCGACACATCCACTGAATCTGGGCAACTACCTGAGGTATGGAAGATGGCAAATGCAGTCCCCATTTTTAAGAAAGGAGACAGACATGAGGCACTAAACTACAGACCTGTGTCACTGACGTGTATAGTATGCAAAGTCATGGGGAAGAATATCAGAAGGCGAGTGGTGAAGCACATAGAATGGAACAAGATTATAAACGTTAACCAGCACGGATTCAGGGAAGGAAAGTCCTGTGTTACAAACCTACTGGAGTTTTACGACAAGGTAACGGAAGTAAGACAAGAGAAAGACGGGTGGGTAGATTGCATTTTCTTAGTACAAAAGCTAGAGGACCAGACATGCATAACAGGAAGGGCACTGCAATATATCAGGGAGTACCTGACAGACAAGCAAAAACGAGTCATGGTACGTGACGAGGTGGCAGAATGGGCTGTTTTTGGTATATGTGAATGACATGATGGAAAGGATAGACTCAGAAGTGTCCCTCTTTCCAGATGATGTGAAGTTAATGAGGAGAATTAAATCGGATGAGGATCAGGCAGGATTACAAAGTAACCCGGTTAAATTTAAGAAACCAGTTTCTCAACTGGCTCCTTAAATTTAACCATGCCAAATGCAAAGTCACGAAGATCGGGGAAAAGCAAAGAAGATCGCAGACAGAGTACAGGTTAGGTGGCCAAAGGCTGCAAACTTCACTCAAGGAAAAGGATCTTGGGGTGAATATAATACCGAATACATCTCCTGGGGCGCACATCAACCAGATAACTGCTGCAGCACATGGGCGCCTGGCAAACCTGAGAATAGTGTTCCGATACCTCAGTATGGAATCGTTCAAAAGTCAGTACACCGTGCACGTCAGGCTCATACTGGAGGATGCAGCACCAGTTTGGAACCCACACCTGACGTCAAGAAATTAGAAAAAGTACAAACGTTTGCACTTTCCAGAGCTAAGGGATATGCTGTACGAAGAAAAGTTAAGGGAACTCGGCCTAACGTCACTGGAGGACTGGAGGGTTAGACGAGACATGATAACGACATACAAAATTCTGCGAGGAACTGACAGGGTGGACAGAAGCAAGAAGTTTCAGAGATGGGATACAGGAACAAGGGGTCACAATTGGAAGTTGGGGACTTAGATGAATCAAAGAGATGTAAGGAAGTGTTTCTTCAGTCATAGACTTGTCACAGAGTGGAATAGTCTGGCAAGTGACGTAGTCGAGGCAGGAACCATACATAGCTGTAAGACGAGGTATGATAATGCTCATGGAACAGGGAGAGAGAGGACCCAGTAGCGATCAATAAAGAGGCGGGGCCAGGAGCTGTGAACCGACCCCTACAACCACAAACAGGTGAGTTCATACACACACACAAAGGGTCACAACTGGAAGTTGAAAATCCGAACGAGTCACTTGGATATTGGGAAGTATATCTTCAGTCACAGATTTTCGGAAAGTGAAACATTCTGGAGAGTGATGTAGTGGAGGCAGGATCCATATATAGCTTGAAGAAGAGATGCGATAAATCTCTTCGAGCAGGAAGAGAGAGTGGACCTAGAAACGATCAGCGAAGAGGCGGGTCCAAGAGCTATGAATCGACCCCTTCAGCCATAAATAGGCGAGTACACACGCGCGTGCATATACTCACACCCCTTACACTGAAGCTAAGGGAATGAGCTGTGAGAGGCTGAGGGAGTCAAACTTGATGACAATTCGAGGATACTAGGTCTAGAAGTGATATGATAACGACGTACATCATACTGAGAGGAAGTGATAGAATGGGCAGAAACAGTCTTCGAGAGAGGGAAAACAGGTACACGAGGGCACATCTTAAAGTTGAAGATACATATGAGTCACAGGGATGTTAGGAAGCATTTCTACAGTCTTAGAGTAGTTAGGAAGTGGAGTGATCTGGGCAGTGGCGAAGAAGAGGCAGGATCCATAAATAGTTTAAAGAGGAGGTACGAGAGCCTCGAATCCAGTTGAGAATGAACTCAGCAGCAGCCAGTGAAGAAGTAAAGAGGTGGGACTAGTAGAAGAGACTCGACCCATACAACCACAACCACATTTAGGTGAGTACATTTAAGAGAATGTACACACACACACACACACACACACACACACACACACGAGTTCTACAACATCGAAACAAAACTTATGCAGAAAAAAAAGAGGGTCTGGTGTATTGCATATTCCTGGACTGTAAGAAGGTACTTGACACTGTACCCCACAATAGACTACACAGAGTGAAAGAGACGCCAGGAATGACGGTAAAGGCACTTCGCTGGGCTGACGAATATCTAAGTAGAAGGAAACTGAGTGACGTGTCTGCGAAGAGGCATCAGAGTGAGCGAGCGTGACAAGGCATGCGTCCAGGGACCGGTACTCTTCGAGATATATGTAAATGACATACTTGATGAGATAGTGTTACGCATCCCTGTTTGCTGATGATGTTCCAGTGACGTACCTGTGAAGCTAATGAGCAGAATAAATAAAGGACAGGACTAATAAGAATATCAAGACCTAGAAAGACTGAAGCAATGGTAGGACAGCTGGTTGTTGATCTTTCCACCCAAATATGTGTAAGGTTTTTGAAACTCGGCAGTGAGAAAGATGGCCGGATGCCGATTGCAAACTGGGCGACAGAGGTTACAAATCTCGGACAGAAAATTTTTTTTCTAGGACCATGATTCTAAAAATATTACTAAAGGTTCACATCAACTGAAAAACCATGACAGCGTATGTGCCTTTGATGGACTTAAAAAAAATTCAGTCTTTTATACGTTTTACGTCAGAACTAACAAAGTATGTTCAACTGAATTTTTTGAGAAATGCAATATGCATACTTCAAAATGGATAGTAAAGCATTAGTAAAGAAATAAAAATCTATTAGCATCAGCATAGAACACTTAGTAAAATATGTACAGAAATTAGCGGATCCACAGAGACTCGCTATATAACTAAAAATTATCATCCAATGCTAAACTTGATCACGAAGTTTAAGATACTTAAAAGACTAGACAAAGAAGAGAAAAGCCGACAGACGGAGACCGAGGATGAAGGAACATAGATGGAAGCAAAAGACACAAATGAACCACATAGACGTCTGGAAATACAGTTTTGTTTTGAGATTTCTTGAGACGTGGAAGGATCTGGACGAGGAATTAGTGTAGATAAATGGTTCAGAGACCCGAAAAGTTGATGAATTAGACACATGTGCAACACTTTGGTATCTTTATTGAAGATAATAACGGCACCCAAATGTTGCACATGAGTCTAATTTATCGAGGAATTAGTGGAAGCAGTTTTCTTTAAGTATAGATACTGAAGACGAGACACCACGAGCATGGCTTTGCTTTATTAACTACAGTGAATCGACCGTGAAACATTACAAGCACAACTCTGCTTCTGTGATTACAAACTCCGAGGACGGGACACCACTAGCATAACGTTGCTGCTACAGATAATGAAAAGAGTACACCATGAGCATAGCTTTATTCCGGTAACTGCAAATATGTGAATACATATCTGTAAACACGTCAAGAAATTAGAAAAAGTGCAAAGGTTTGCGACAAAGTTAGTTTCAGGGCTAAGGGAAATGTCCTACGGAGAAAGGTTAAGGGAAACCGGCCTGACGACACTAGAGGACAGGAGGGTCAGGGAAAACATGATAACGACATATAAAATACTGCGTGGAATAGACAAGATGGACAGAGACAGAATGTTCCAGAGAAGGGACACAGAAACAAGGGGTCACAATTAGAAATTGAAGACTCAGATGAGTCAAAGGGGTGTTAGGAATTATTTCTTCAGTCATAGAATTGTCAGGAAGTGGAACAGTCCAGCAAGTGATGTAGCGGAGGCAGGAACCATACATAGCTTTAAGACGAGGTATGATAAAGCTCATGGAGCAGGGAGAGAGAGGACGTAGTAGCGACCAGTGAAGAGGCGGGGCCAGGAACTGAGTCTCGACCCCTGCAACCCTTCTGAAGAGGATCCCAAAAAGGGATCGAAATACACAAACCAACTAATATACAAATCAACTAATCTCCCGTGCTTCTGTCTCCGTGTGGGATATTATTGAGCATGTAAACACGTGTAAACACGTGTAAACACGTGTAAACACGTGTAAACACGTGTAAACACATGTAAACACAGGTAAACACATGTAAACACATGTAAACACAGGTAAACACATATAAACACATGTAAACACATGCACAACTGGGGTTGAGCCAAAAAATCCTGTGTAAATCTTGAAAGTAGTAATTAACGACTGAGAGATGTGTATGCTTGAAACTCAATAAGATGAAAGTTGAATGCACATGTAAAGCTGTGTACGAACGCAGCTCCGAGTGATCACAGTACGTGAAGGAATAATAATGATGCCAAGAAAGTAAGGAGAGGAAGATGAAACGGAGGAGAAGGAAGAAGAGGAAGGGGAGAAGAAGAAAAAGGCGTGTGAGAAGGAAGAAGTGGAGGAGGAGGTAGCGTTGAAAGTGTTGGAGGGAAGAATAATGGTGAGGGAGGAGGTGGAGGGAGAGAGGGGCATGAGGAGGTGGGAAAACAAAGATCAAAAGAGAAGAGGTGGAAGAGTAGGAAAAGAAGAGGAGGGGAAGAGGAGAAGTCTAGGAGGAGAAGCTGAGGTGGAGGAAGAGATGATAAGGAGATGATGCGATGGAGATGAGGAGGAGGGGGACGATGAATACGAGGAGGAAGAGGAGGAGGAGAAGGAGGAGGAGGAGAGGAGGAGGGAAGGCAAAGAGTTTAGCATGATAGTTGTTAAAACCTTGTATTGGTACGAGGCTGGAGAATAACAAGTAGAGTGGCTGGCAGCAGAGATCTAGGGGTGGGGCGAGGCTCTCATATAATATTGTAGGGAAGAATTACCATGCAAGTGGCGACTAGATTGGAAAGTGATAAAAATATAATTGGAAGTGAGGAACAACTATGAAGAAGATGAAGAGGAGGTGAAGGAGAAACTTGAGAAGGAGGAGGAGGAGGTGGAAGAGGTGAGGGAGAAGGTCAAGGAGGAAAAAGAGTAGGAAGAATAATGGTGGAGATAAGGCGGAAGGCGGATCAGAGTTAAGCAGCAGGGCTTTGTACTGGAATTGGCTAAAGGAGAGCTGGGGAAGGTAGCGCACTGCCCCAAAATATGGCGACAGTTTAATAGGGGAGACGGTATGATTCTGGCGGTGATTCAGCATCTTGACCAGCGGGCGAAGCTTCTGAGCAAGCTCATGACGGATAACCTTCTTCACGACCAACCCATAATTTGGATATTGTAACTTTAGACGACGTTTCGGTCCGTCCTAGACCATTATCGAATCCGGAGCTCACCGAAACGCCGTCTGAAGTTTCCTCTCCTAATTTTGGGGTTAGATGGAAGTTGTTCCGGACACGGAATTGTGACTTTTATCCTGCAGCTTTAATATTTTTATAGAGTAATTTGGAAGTTCTCAGAAATACAACGATTTCGCGGGAGATTCCAGAGCTGAGCAGAGTTCTTATTTATTTACATAACAATTTTACCGCGACACATGAGAAGTGATCTAAGGCGTTTTTTTACGAACACACATAATGTCTGGTGGTCCTCTAGCACCTGTTCGTAAATAAGTCAACAAACTCTCAACTAGGCTGGGCAGGGACAAAGCAAAAACAACAGAGATAAATCCTTAATATGTGTATTCCTTCACCAGAACTCTGTATAAGTATTTACCTATTTACAGTGAATATTTGCAAGATGATATGTATGAGACTAGAGCCACTGTAAGAACAGTCTACAACCAAAGGTAATAGAAGCCTGTCTATCCTGTACCACCAGCTGAAAACTTCGCTTCACAGAGTTAGTGGATTTTCACGTGACTGGGTGATGAGTGTAACTGTGGGGCCCCGACCGGTCTACTCTTGACTGTAGATTCACTGCTCTGGAGGACATGGCAAAATGGACTTGTGACATACGTCGAATAAATTGTTACGTAATCTTTTTAGCGTTTTCTTATTGGAAACTATGCAGTTTTTATAGTGACCCATATAGACGTAATGTTATTTTAAAAATATTTTATTTTAGCGTTAAGTTAATGAAGACCGACGTTTTTGGAGTTGTAGTTTTAGAAAGCTGAAATTTTGACCAAAAAAAAGTGAACCTACTTTTTTGCACAGTGGTATTAAAAAACGAGTTTTGTCATTACTGTTTTTGGGTGGGAAAATTTGTGGGTTTAACAGAGAGGCGGGATGAAGAGGCCTAGTGAGAGGAAAAGGCCTGTCACGTGAGAGAAGCAGTCACATGGGTGGAAGAGAGAGAGAGAGAGAGAGAGAGAGAGAGAGAGAGAGAGAGAGACTTATTATCTTTTAGTAACCTCTGATGCAAAATTCTAGAGGAAGGCTCTTGTTATTTACAGGGGAACAAGGTTCAAAATTATCTATGAAACTCCTAGTTACGTAACCTTGAACACTGTCCATCGCTGCTAAACCCGCAGGTCACCTTGTACACTGCTGCCAAACCCGAAGACAATCTGAACACGCTGCTCATCGCGGCCTAACCCGCAAGTAACATTGTACATGCTGTACATCTCGTAAACGACCCACCATCTCATTCATTATTCATTCCATGAGCAGAGTAATGGCAATGGCGACGACTGTTAAACCACAGCACATTAGGGAAGAAGTATATCAGGGATGATAATGATGAATATATTTCTTCACAAAGTTGACTTCACGAAGATACTGCGGAAGATTTGTGACAGGACAGAATCTTTGAGAAAATTTACAAAAGACAAGAGTTAAATTCTTTGGCAGTGAGGAATCAGGGTGAACACCACATTTGGGTATGTGTTAGGGTGGGGACAGGGAGTTGTGGGCACGGAGGAGACTAGTGTCCGGGCCCATGGGTCAGCATGAATAAAATATTGAAGTCTCGATGAAGGAGCAGCAGGCGCCTGGACCAGAGTGCCGGTGGGACCTGGGAGGTGTGGCCAGAGATGGCACTCCAGTGAGAATGTCCTCATGAAGAAATGATGTGAATGGAACACACACACACACACACACACGCACACACACACACACACACACACACACACACACACACACACACACACACACACACACACACACACACACACACACACACACACACACACACACACACACACACACACACACACACACACACACACACACAGCGTGTGTGTGTGTGTCTTAGAAAAGAAGTTGAAGGTGTGGTATACAAATGCAGATGGAAAAACAAACAAGTATGAGGAGTGGCACGAAAGAATCAAAGAGACATCCCCAGACACAATAGCACTCACAGAAACAAAACTCACCAGAATAATAACAGATTCAATCTTTCCATCCGGATACCAAATCCTCAGGAAAGACAGAGGGAGGAGAGGGGGAGGAGGAATTGCACTGCTCATTAAAAACCAGTGGGATTTTGAGAAAATGGAAGGAATGGATGGCATGGGCGAAAGGGACTACTTAGTAGGAACAATCCAGTCTCAGGGACATAAGGTGATAATTGCAGTAATGTACAACCCACCACAGAACTGCAGGAGGCCAAGAGAAGAATACGATGAGAGCAACAGAGCAATGATCGACACACTAGCCGAGGTGGCCAGGAGAGCACACATGGGGGGAGCAAAGTTACTAGTTATGGGTGATTTCAATCACAAGGAGATTGACTGGGAAAACCTGGAGCCCCATGGGGGTCCCGAAACATGGAGAGCCAAGATGATGGATGTGGTACTGGAAAACCTCATGCATCAACATGTTAGAGACACTACCAGAGAGAGAGGAGAGGATGAACCAGCAAGGCTGGACCTTGTATTCACCATGAGTAGTTCGGACATCGAGGGTATCATGTATGAAAGGCCCCTGGGAGCTAGTGATCATGTGGTTCTGTGCTTCGACTACATAGTTGAGCTCCAAGTGGAGAGAGTAGCAGCAATAGGCTGGGAAAAAACAAACTACAAAAGGGGGAACTACTCAGGCATGAGGAACTTCCTTCAAGACATTCAGTGGGAGAGGGAACTGACAGGAAAACCAGTACAAGAAATGATGGACTATGTAGCAACAAAATGCAAGGAGGCAGAGGAGAGGTTTGTTCCCAAGGGAAACAGAAATAATGGGAAGAACAGAACGAGTCCTTGGTTCACCCAAAGGTGTAGGGAGGCAAAAACTAGGTATACTAGAGAATGGAAAAGGTACAGAAGACAGAGAACTCAGGAAACTAAAGAAATCAGTGAAGAGCCAGAAACGAATATGCACAGATAAGAAGGGAGGCTCAGAGACAATATGAAAATGACATAGCATCAAAAGTAAAGACTGACCCGAAGCTGTTGTACAGCCACATCAGGAGGAAAACAACAGTCAAGGACCAAGTAATCAGACTGAGGAAGGGTGATGGGGAATTCACAAGAAACGACCAAGAGGTATGTCAGGAGCTCAACACAAGATTTAAAGAGGTATTTTCAGTGGAAAGCAGTAGGACTCCAGGAAATCAGAACAGGGGGGCACACCAGCAAGTGCTGGATGAGGTACATATAACCAAGGAGGAGGTGAAGAAGCTGCTATGCGAACTTGACACCTCAAAGGCGGTGGGACCAGACAACATCTCTCCATGGGTCCTTAAAGAGGGAGCAGAGATATTGTGTGAGCCATTAACAAAGATCTTCAACACATCATTTGAAACTGGGCAACTCCCTGAGGTATGGAAAATGGCAAATGTAGTCCCAATTTTTAAAAAGGGAGACAGACATGAGGCACTAAACTACAGACCTGTATCACTAACGTGTATAGTATGCAAGGTCATGAGAAGATCATCAGGAGGAGAGTGGTGGGGCACCTGGAAAGAAACAAGTGTATAATTGACAACCAGCACGGTTTCAGGGAAGGAAAATCCTGTGTCACAAACCTACTAGAGTTTTATGACAAGGTGACAGAAGTAAGACAAGAGAGAGAGGGGTGGATCGACTGCATATTTTTGGACTGCAAGAAGGCCTTCAACACAGTTCCTCACAAGAGGTTACTGCAAAAGGATCAGGCACACATAACAGGAAAGGCACTGCAATGGATCAGAGAATACCTGACAGGGAGGCAACAACGTGTCATGGTACGCGACGAGGTGTCAGAGTGGGCGCCTGTGACAAGTGGGGTTCCACAGGGGTCAGTCCTAGGACCTGTGCTGTTCTTGGTATATGTGAACGACATAACGGAAGGGATAGACTCTGAAGTGTCCTTGTTTGCAGATGATGCGAAGTTAATGAGAAGAATCAAATCGGACGAGGATCAGGCAGGACTACAAAGAGACCTGGACAGGCTACAAGCCTGGTCCAGCAACTGGCTCCTTGAATTTAACCCTGCCAAATGTAAAGTCATGAAGATTGGGGAAGGGCAAAGAAGACCGCAGACACAATATAGTTTAGATGGCCAAAGACTGCAAACCTCACTCAAGGAAAAAGATCGGGGGTGAGCATAACACCGAGCATATCTCCTGAGGCGCACATCAATCAGATAACTGCTGCAGCATACGGGCGCCTGGCAAACCTATGGATAGCGTTCCGATACCTCAGTAAGGATTCGTTTAAGACTCTGTATACCATTTACGTCAGGTCCACACTGGAGTATGCAGCACCAGTTTGGAATCCACACCAAGTCAAGCACGTCAAGAAATTAGAGAAAGTGCAAAGGTTTGCAACAAGACTAGTCCCAGAGCTACGGGGATTGTCCTACTAAGAAAGGTTGAGGGAAATCGGCCTGACGACACTGGAGGCCAGGAGGGTCAGGGGAGACATGATAACGACATATAAAATACTGCACGGAATAGACAAGGTGGACAAAAACGGGATGTTCCAGAGAAGGGACACAGACACAAGAGGTCACAATTGGAAGTTGAAGACTCAGATGAATCAAAGGGATGTTAGGAAGTATTTCTTCAGTCATAGAGTAGTCAGGCCGTGGAATAGCCTAGAAAGTGACGTAGTGGAGGCGGGAACCATACATAGTTTTAAGGCGAGGTATGATAGAGCTCATGGGGCAGAGAGAGAGAGGACCTAGTAGCAATCAGCGGAGAGGCGGGGCCAGGAGCTGTGAATCGACCCCTGCAACCACAAATAGGTGAGTACAAATAGGTGAGTACACACACATACACACACACACACGCACACACACACACACACACATACACACACACACACACACACACACACACACACACACACACACACACATACAGGACCCTGTACACCGTGTACGTTAGGCCCATATTGGAGTATGCGGCACCAGTTTGGAACCCACACCTAGCCAAGCACGTGAAGAAACTAGAGAAAGTGCAAAGGTTTGCAACAAGACTAGTCCCAGAGCTAAGAGGTATGTCCTACGAGGAGAGGTTAAGGGAAATCAACCTGACGACACTGGAGGACAGGAGAGATAGGGGGGACATGATAACGACATACAAAATACTGAGAGGAATTGACAAGGTGGACAAAGACAGGATGTTCCAGAGATTGGACACAGTAACAAGGGGACACAGTTGGAAGCTGAAGACACAGATGAATCACAGGGATGTTAGGAAGTATTTCTTCAGCCACAGAGTAGTCAGTAAGTGAAATAGCTTGGGAAGCGATGTAGTGGAGGCAAGATCCATACATAGCTTTAAGCAGAGGTATGATAAAGCTCACGGCTCAGGGAGAGTGACCTAGTAGCGATCAGTGAAGAGGCGGGGCCAGGAGCTTGGACTCGACCCCCGCAACCTCAACTAGGTGAGTACACACACACACACACACACACACACACACACACACACACACACACAACAAGGGAAGGTCGCAGTAGTAGACCTGCTGAAGCAGTGACGTCACAACAGTTGTATGCCATTATACATATAAAGTGTAACACCGAATGTGAAGTGTATTCTGTAATAAGTGAAAAGTGAAATCACTTGAGGAATGCGGGATGCATGAGCATATATGGCTATAAATATCACGGGTGAAGGAGTTACAAAATAGTGATAGAAGGCCCATGTACGACGACTACGTCATCAGCATCTGGCAACTTGTCATCACACCGCTGCCAGCGCAAGTATTGCTCACCTGTTGAGGTTGCATGTTGCAGGGTTGAGTTTTGGTCGTGCATCACTTTTAGATACTGGTCACTCACTCCTGCAAGCTATTACCAGAATTAGAGAAGAAATAGCATAGAGGAGAGTGCAAGGAGTAAAGCGGTAGTGAGAGTTAACGTCAGACACTTACCATACCCCGGCCGGGATTGAACCCGCGGTCAGAGAGTCTCAAAACTCCAGCCCGTCGCGTTAGCCACTAGACCAGCTAGCCACAATAAGATTCGTCCAACTAGGTATATTTCTACACCATAGGAAGGTTAGCACAGGCACCACTGTGACCACAAATGCAAGTCATGTTGACGGCAGTGAAGGGACTTGAGCTAGAGTTCGTCACGGCCACGCTAGCTGGAGATTCGTCTGTAAAAACTTGCATTTGTGGTCACAGTGGTGCCTGTGCTAACCTTCCTATGATGTAGAAATATACCTAGTTGGACGAATCTTATTGTGGCTAGCTGGTCTAGTGGCTAACGCGACGGGCTGGAGTTTTGAGACTCTCTGACCGCGGGTTCAATCCCGGCCGGGGTATGGTTTGTTTGCAATCGTGTCATTACGATTTCGTGAGTCAGACACTTAAGCTGAGACAAGCTAAATTTTACAACTTAGCTACTTTCTGTATTTTATAAGTAGAATCGATAAGTGTTAGAAGTATTGGTAAGCTTAGAATTACTGGTATTTACCGGTATTTATTAGCAGTATGAATAGTTAGAAGTGGGGGCACACATACACACACATACACACACACACACACACACACACACACACACACACACACACACACACACACACACACACACACACACATACACATACACATACACACAACACACACACACACACACACACACACACACAACACACACACACACACACACACACACACACACTCACACACACACACACACACACACACACACACACACACACACACACACACACACACACACACACACACACACACGGCACGTCAAGAAATTAGAGAAAGTGCAAAGGTTTGCGACAAGGTTAGTTCCAGAGCTAAGGGGAATGTCCTATGAAGAAAGGTTAAGGGAAATCGGCCTGACGACACTGGAGGACAGGAGGGTCAGGGAAGACATGGTAACGACATATAAAATACTGCGCAGAATAGATAAGGTGGACAAAGACAGGATGTTCCAGAGATAGAACACAAAAACAAGAGGTCACAATTGGAAATTGAAGAGTCAGATGAGTCAAAGGGATGTTAGGAAGTATTTCTTCAGTCATAGAGTTGTCAGGCAGTAGAATAGCCTAGAAAGTGTCGTAGTGGAGGCGGGAACCATATATAGTTTTAAGACGAGGTTTGATAAAGCTCATGGAGCAGGGAGAGATAGGACCTAGTAGCAACCAGTGAAGAGGCGGGGCCAGGAGCTAAGACTCAACCCCTGCAACCACAAATAGGTGAGTACAAATAGGTGAGTACACGCACACACACACACGCGCTCAGAACATAAGTTGAGGATACTCTGACTGCAGAGACTCCTTTCCCAATATATCCAGAAAGTGTAATATGAAAACAATATGCCAAGTAAACAATTAGACATAAAAAATTAATGCGTGGTGCAAGAATGTAATTAGAGCCACCAACGAAATTTAAATCACGAAAGAAGGAATAGTAGAGGAATACCGGGTCGTGGGGGCGTTGACCCCCGGAACGACCTCCAGGTAGACTCCAGGTGGACACATGGGATTTCAAGAGCACACAGTGCTCTTCACACTAACTCCAAGGCTGAGGGACTGATTACCTCATCTTTTGTATATAGTTCTACTGTCTTCTATCTCTGTCCTAGAATTTTATATTGATAAAGCCACTGTATGGCGAAACATCTACAATAAAGATAACTAGATGTTGCACATGTGTCTTAACTTTCATCTTGTCCGTATTGTATATTTATATACACAACTGAAATTTTGAAATATAATTAAGAATTAAATATATAAAGAGAGAAAGAGAGAATTTTTTTTTTCAATTTCTTAAAGCTTATTAACTTCGGCAAAACTAGAATCGGTTTGGTAATCAGCATATGGTAATTTTATCAAAGAAACTCTGGCGAATAATAAGGGAAAACTTGTTACACAGTGTTGCATATCACTGCCACAATTAAACTTGGCTCTCCAGCCATTAAAATGCATGCTGTATAGTCCTTGAAATTCCATGTGTCCACCTGGAGTCTACCTGGAGGTCGTTCCGGGGGTCAACGCCCCCACGACCGTGTCCTCGACCAGACCACAGGATGGATCAGGCACTGATCAACTAGGATTAATGGTTTCTCGAATCTTCAGAATTTGTTTTGTTATTTCTGATAGTATTGTCTCCATAATAGCTATGATATTGGGGTATTCCTCTACTATTCCTTCTTTCGTGATTTAAATTTCGTTGGTGGCTCTAATTACATTCTTGCACCACGCATTAATTTTTTGTCTCATTGTTTGCTTGGCATATTGTTTTCATATTACACTTTCTAGATATATTGGGAAAGGAGTCTCTGCAGTCAGAGTATTATCAACTATGTTCTGTGCGTGCGGGCGTGCGTGTACTCACCTATACTCACCTTTATGTGGCTGCAGGGGTCGAGTCATAGCTCCTGACCCCGCTTCTTTACTGGTCGATACTAATTTACTCTCCCCCTGCTCCATGAGCTGTATCATACCTCTTCTTAAAGCTATGTATTGTACTTGCTTCCACTACTTAAGTCTCCAGATTATTCCACTTCCTGACAACTCTAAGTCTAAAGTAATACTTCCTAACATCCCTATGACTCATCTGGATTTTCAGCTTCCAATTGTGTCTCTTTGTTCCAGTATCCCATCTCTGAAACATTCGAGCCCTGTCCACCTTGTCAGTTCCTCTCAGTATTTTATACGTTGTTATCATGTCCCCCCTATCCCTCCTATCCTCTAGTGTAATCAGGTTCAGTTCCCTTAACCTCTCCTCATAAGACACACCCCTCAGTTCCGGGACTAATCGTCTTGCAAATTTTTGCACTTTCTCCAATTTCGTAACGTGTTTGACTAGGTGAGGGTTCCATCCTGGCGCTGCATATTCCAGTATAGGCCTGATGTACACGGTGTGCAATGTCGTGAATGACTCCTTAGTCAGATGTCTAAACGTCAATCTCAGGTTTGCCAATGTCCCATATGCTGCAGCAGTTATATGATTGATGTGTGTCTCAGGGGACATGTTCGTTATAATACCTACTCCAAGATCCTTTTCTTTAACTGACGTTTGCAGCTTTTGATTTCCTAACCTGTACTCCGTCTGCGATCTTCTTTGTCTTTCCCCAATCTTCATGATCTTACACTTACTGGGGTTAAATTTCAGGAGTCATTTGTCGGACCACACTTGTCTGTCCAGATCCTCTTGTAATCTTAACTGATCCTCGTCCGCTTGTATTCTCATCAGTTTCACATCATCAATGAGCAGTGACACTTCTGAAGATGAAAGCCTGCCGGAGGTGGGCTATCACCCGTAGAAGCTATATTGTAGGAGCAAAATCACTGACGCAATAACGAAGATTTTCAACCAGTCTCTCCAATCAGGGCACCTGCCAGAAAACTGTAAAAAATCTATTTAGTCTCTGTATATAAAAAGGAGGACATTGAAGAGGTCATTACCTTTAATATGCATACTATCAAAAGTTCAGGAGGAGCTTGCAAGGAAAAGGATAATGGAGCAGTTAAAGAGAATATTCTTTTAAGAAAGTCGATACGCATTTAGGGATGAGAAATCCTGTCTTACGAACTTGCTGGAGTTCTTTGACAGTCACACAGATAAAACAAGAAAGACATGAATGGATGGACAGCATCTTTTTGAAATACAAGAAGGGCTTTGATAGAGCACCACTCCAGAGATTAGTCCAGAAATTAAAGGAATGGGGAAACAAAATGTAGAGAGCGTCGGTGGATCAGGGATCACCTGAAAGGCAAAGCGCATAGAGTAACAGTAAGGGAAGAGACACCAGAATATGAGAGAGTAAAGAGTGGAGTTCTAAAAGGTGATCCGTACGTAATTATGGCGTTAATGCCCGCTACTGCTTCTAATATACACTCAGTGGTCACTTTACTCGGTATACCCTTTCAGTAGTGGATAGGAAGCCTCTTTACTTCCAGAACATCCCTAATTCCTCGTGTCATGGATTCAACAAGGTACTGGAAACATTCCTAAGAGATTCTGGTTCATGTTGACATGATAGCATCACACAGTCACCACAGATTTGTCGGCTGCACATTCGTGCTGTGAATCCCCCGTTCCATGACCTCCGTTGCATGTCGCAACAGAAAACGCGATTGCACAGACCAGGCGACGTTTTTCCAATCTGAAACTGTCCAGTTTTGGTGAACCTGTGCCCACTGTAGCCTCAGTTTCCTGTTCTTTGTTGACAAGAGTGGAACCCGATGTGGTCTTCGTGTTGTGCTTTCAGAGATGCTCTTCCGAATATCTCTGTTGTAACACATGGTTAATTGAGTTACTTTCCCTTTCCTGTCAGCTTGAACCAGTCTGGCCATTGTCCTTTGATCTCTCTTATTAACAAGGCGTTTTCGGCCATAAAACTGCCGCTCAGTGGATGTTGTGTGCTTTTCACACCACTTTCTCTAAACTCTAGACACTGTTGTGCTTGAAAATCCCAAGAGATCAGCAGTTTCTGAGATACTCAAACCACCCTGTCTGGCACCAACATTCATTCCACAGTGAAAGTCACTTATATCACATTTCTTCTCCATTCTGATGTTTGGTCTGAGCAACAACTGAACCTCTTGACGATGTCTGCAAGTTTTTAGGCATTGGGTTGCTGCCATATAATTGGCTGATTAGATAGTTGCATTAACCAGCAGGTGTATAGGTGTGATATACACTGTGTGTATATCATTGGTCTATATGAAAGACTGAGTCTTACCAATATCTATTTGTCGACGAAGTAAAACTAATAAAAAGAAGAAAAAAAACGAGATAGCAGAGACAAGCTCCAGGCAGACCTCAAAAAACTGCAGATGTGATGCAACAACTGGCTTTTGGAGCATAATCCAAGCATATGCAAAGTCATGCAGTTAGAAAAAGTGAGGGTAGACTGGACACACAGAAGAGAGAGTAGAAGTTGCAAACATCATTGATGGGAAAAGACCTGCGGGTCAAGGTTTGAAACCAGACTAGTTCCAGAACCGAGGAATTGCACTACAAGGAGAAGCTGAAGTAACTGAACCTGACGAACTGGGTTGAAAGGAGTACTTGGAAAGACCTGTTCACGACACGGCATCATAAGAGAAATTGACAGGAGAGATAGAGAGAGACCTTTTGTATTAATACGAACGCATGCATGCATGCACGGAAGCCAGAAAGAGAATACCATCTGGGAGGACAGAGAAAGGAAGGACCAAGTTCATTAAAACAGTTTAAACAGATCTAAAAAATAACCATTACCACAAACGAGTCAATATTTAGGAGCAAAATCTAGGAACATCACAGCATGCAGAAAGTAAAGGGGCGAACTCAACCATAGAGAGCAGGGAAGTAAGCAGAAAATACAGAAATGAACATCTTCGAGTGAGGAGAGAAGATAAAAAACAATCTACGATTGCTAGAGCCGCCAAGGCAAAAATAGTACCGAAGCTTCTTATTTGCATACGAAGAGAAATGACTATCTCTCCAGCGATAACATCTACCAAAAAAAGACAGAGGAAACACTCATACGAACTGACAGGAATGTATACAACGAGCTCAACAATAGATATCACAGTGTCTTTACAAATAAACAAGAGCCAGTGCCAAAAATAGAAAAGACAATAAACTATATAGAGGTACCAAGCATTGAAACTACTAATGAAGACGTGAGGAGTACTCCAGATGAACTTGATGAAGTAGAGGCAACAGGACCGGATGGAATATCAAAGAATATTTAGAAGAGTCGAAATTCTATGCAAGCTATTCATGCGTCCAGTGAACTGTCAGACGCCTGGAAGGTAGAAAACGTGACACCAATATTCAAGACATGTGACAGGAGGCAAGCTAGTCCACCATCAAGAATTTACAGGCTGACTGACAGAGGTCAAGCAAGATTAGAAAGATAGGTAAACATCATATTCCCAGACTGTAAACAAGATTTTGATGCAGTGTTATGCAGAAGGCTACTTAGGAAATAGGAAAAGCAAGCCGGGGTAAAAGGTATCACATGGGCTAGAAAATTATTTAACAATATAATCAAACGACATTATGTGCAGAGCAAATTTTTATTTACAGGCCACGTCAGTGATTGACTTGATAAAGCTCTACTTAGAGCGAAACTTGTAAATAAAGGTTTGCTCTGCACATAGTATCTTTCGACTACATTATCGGAAAGCTTTCCTTTTCAGCCCTTAATCAACAGAATACAAGGAGTAACTAAGGGATGAAACATCATGATCCGAGAGTATTTATTTAAGTTCCACAAGGATCACTGTTAGTACCCACGCTGTTCCTGGTGAATACAAATAACCAGGCTACAGGAGTTAACTCCCACGTATACTTATTTCCGAACGATTCTAAAATAACGAGAATACAAATTAAAGAAGTTGAAAGAAGGCTGCAAGAAAACCTGGATAAACTTCTGTGATGTTCGGATATGTGGTTACTAGAATTTAACAATGGTATAAGTAGAATAATGAAGATGGAGGACGGGGAACGAGGGCAGAAAACACATCATCATCCGGAAGGGTAAACAAAAATCTCAGGAGCTGTTAAAGAAGACTGGAATAGCCATTACCCAGACATGTCTCCCGAAGAGCATATGAAGAAAACATCAACAACACAAGCTAAGCTTGCAAACATGCAATTGTGATTCAGGACTCGTTCAAAAAACTCTTATGCGACCTATTATAGAGTAAGCAGCAACAGTATGGAATCCTCACCTAGCAAAATACAAATTAAGACTAAAGAGAGTGCAATGAAGACATCGAAACTAGTATCTGACCTGAAGGAAATGAGCCACTAAGAAATAATGCGCGAACTGTGGTTTTCATCACCGGAAGAGAAAACAATAGGGGATATGATAGCGACACTCAGGACACTGCGTGACACAGCAAGGGTAGTCAAGGCACTTTAGCCAGAGATGCAACAAGGGAGGCAAGGCTGATAGTGATAGTAAAAGGTCTTTTTTCAGTGTAAGATCGGAGAAATGAAATGAGACAAGGAGTGGCAGTGGACGCAGAGTCCATACAATGGTTTAAAATAGTTCAAGCAAGGCTCATTTACATTAGTCAGTCGAAAATTAAGAAGCGTGACTAAGAGTTGGAGGTCATCCATACACCTTGCAAACTCAAATAGGAATTTTCACATATCTCACACACACACACACACACACACACACACACACACACACACACACACACACACACACACACACACACACACACACACACACACACACACACACATACACACACACAGAATAACTAAGGGTAAGAAGGCTGAGTGATATTCCTGAAGGAAGTATCAAAATGGACAAGCCTGGTGAGTGGGTCACACAATGGTCATTACGAACGCTAGTACTGTTCCTGGAATATTTAGATGACAAGCAGTAATACGCAGAATGCAGTATATCTCTGGTCGCGGATGACGTAAAAACTACCGAAGGAAATAAAAAATATGGGATCTCAGTGAAAGGTTACTGAACAACTATGAAAGACTGAAATGTTGATTAGACAAATGTTTACTGGAATTTGTCCCTATGAGGAGTAAGGCCCTGAAAATCGTTGAAGAAGAAAGAAGGGCAAACACGGAGTATATGCTGAGGAATGACAGTCTGCAAGCCTCACGTAGGATAAAGGACTGAAGAGGTAACTTTGGCACCGAGTATATCTTAGGAGAGGCATATCAAGAGAGTATACTCCGCGTTATATAAGCAATTAAAGATCCTAAGCACTCCATTCAGCGGCCTCTACAAAGAGTCACTCAAAATTCAATAAAGAATTGATGAATTAAACACTTGTGGGAACCACAATAAAGATACGCAAGTGTTATACAAGTGTCTAATTCATTAACCTGTCGGTTCTATGAACCAATTATCTACACAGCCAGTATGGAGTACTCGGTACCAACATGGAGCCAGCACCTAGAATCAACCGTCACCAGCAGTAAGAGAAGTCCAGCTGTTCGCAGTTAGACTTGATGTAGAGACTGAGAATAAAAAAGCCTTACGACATAAGAAGAGAGAAAAACTAGAGGAACCACGATAACCGGATAACCCGTACGTAAAGAACTTGACAAGGTGAAGAAGCTCTCTGGAAGACAGCGAACAAGATCATCAGACATATGGACTTTAAAAATGCAAACAAGTCACACACACACACACACACACACACACACACACACACACACACACACACACACACACACACACACACACACACACACACACACACACACACACACATACACACACACACACACACACACACACACACACACACACACACACACACACACACACACACACACACACACACACAAATATATATATATATATATATATATATATATATATATATGTATATATATATATATATATATATATATATATATATATATATATATATATATATATATATATATATATATATATATATATATATATATATATATATATAAGAAAAATAATTAATTTTTTGTAAGTATTCTCACAAAAGTTTTAAAATATAAATTATGTATTTTTATTTTGAACGATACCTTTCCATAATCAATAGGAAGGGCTAAATCCTTTCGGGTTATACAACGCTGGGAAAAATTGGAGGTAAGTGGATGTGCTCCAAGTTAAGAGTAACTTTATTTCCATACGTAATAAGACCTTCGGTAGTATCCATTAACTTCAAGTGTCCACCCCCCCAAAAAAAAAAAATACGGACGTCCAAAACATATATTTCAAACTAAAAATGAGATGTCCTTATTTAAAACTGCAATAATTTTTTTAGTGTGCAAAATTAATCCTGATTCCATAGATAGCAGGTAGTCACGTGCAAATTGGAACAATGCATTTATGATTTGGTAAATAGAGCCAGAGTGCCGACCAGATGTCCGCCTCCCAATAAACACCCGAAAAAAAATTATACATTTGTGCTATTATATTTAAATGCCCCAATCAAGCGACGCGGGTATCATAGTGAGTAATCAATCAATCAGTCATTCGCCCTAATTAATACAAGCCTCCCGCACAAAAAATGTTGGAAGCATTATTAGCGGCCGGTGATTGGTGGACCATTTGGCAACAAGAATGTACGCCGCGACAGCATAATTAAAAATATTGCTTTCAGTACCGCTGCAAATATGTATCCTGCTAATTAATACACATGAGAGGCCCACTGATTATTGCCTCTCTGGTTTTCCTTTGTAAGGTCAAAGAGAGGGGGGCAAAATGTACCAGTATTTTCCTCGAGCAAACTTGAGAGTGACAAAGATGATGACATGACTTTAATTAGCTTACTGTAAAACTGTATTATAATTCCGTGATGTGATGGAATACTGTAACGTGGTGTAATGCTGTAATGTGCTGTGATGGTGCAATGTACGTGAATGTAACGTAGTGGAAGCAAACTCAATACAGTGGTTGGCAATGGTTGGAAGAAATCTTATTTACATGTCAGATGGAAGTTAAGAGGCGGTATCAAGAGTTGCAGCTCACCCATAAGCCCCTGCAAACTCAAACAGGTAATTACACACACACACACACACACACACACACACACACACACACACACACACACACACACACACACACACACACACCTAGAACCTAGGAACCTAGAACCAGGATGAGGACAAGGGGCTCCAAGGACGAATCTGGGAGGGAGGAATGGGAAGCAGAGCTCAAAAAAAGGGAGGAAGAGTGGGGAAGGAGACTAGATGAGCTGGAAAGGAAGATGGAAGAGAGGTTAGCAGAAGAATGCAGAAGGTGGAAGCAACAGGCCACAGCAGCAGAAATCAAGATAGAGAGATTAGAAGAGGAGCTGAGACATCTGAAACAGCACAGAGACAAAGATATTACAGAAGTAGCATCGGCAATGGCTACATCAGACACAGACAACAGGTCTGAAGGAAGCATGGAAACTAAACTGTATGCAGAGGTCCTGTCAAACCCACATGGGGCCAAAACAAAGACAGGGAGCACACTAGGACAGAATGAGAGGTTGGAAGACATTGAAGGAACTAGGACATGTGCAGGGACCATACCAGATACCTGTGGGGGCCAGGAACAGGTGAGCAGGAAGGACAAACCAAGAAGCATAGGGGCCATAACTAGGGAAGCGACTGAAGGAAGGAACACTCCACGGGAAGGAACTAAAACACATCAGAGGATGCAATTGGGAGTCACAGTGAGAGGTGGAAAGGGAGAGATCCGTGTTTGTCTATGGGCTAGACGAAGCTAAAGGGGAAACTTATGATGAAAGAAAGCAGGAGGAGAAAAAAGCGATCGAAGATATCATGAAGGTGATAGGCGAGGGGGACATGACCCAGGTGGCAAATTTTCGGAGAATTGGGTGGTTCACAAAGAAAAGGAATCGGCCTCTCAAAGTAATTTTCAAGGCAGAATCAACCCGAACCATGATCCTGCAGGAGAAAGCACGGCTGAGAGCAAGCAGGAGTTCCGGAGTGTGTACCTCGATCGAGACAGAACACAGGACGAAAGGAAGACGATGAAAGAGAGAGTTCAAAAACGAAAGGAGAAATGGGAGGAAATTAAAAAGGAGAGCAGAATAACCCAGGATCAAATGGAAGGACAAGCACACCCCCCAGAAACACCTGCAGAAGGACTCCAGCCACGACACCCCCAAGGCAACTGAACAATCCAAACCAACCATCACACACCGATCCCTCTGTTCCCACCCCCCGCACCACAGTTACAGTATTAGAACAAGTTGAAGGTTTGGTACACAAATGCAGATGGATTAACGAATAAACATGAGGAATGGCAAGAAAGAATCAATGAGAAGTCCCCAGACATCATAGCAGTTACAGAAACAAAACTCACGGAGACAATAACAGATGCAATCTTCCCACCAGGATACCAGATCATGAGGAAAGATAGAAGGGGCAGGGGGGGAGGTGGGGTTGCTCTGCTCGTGAAAACAGATGGAAATTTGAGAAAATGGAAGGCATAGATGAGACGGGAGAAAGAGACTACATAGTAGGTACACTTCAGTCTGGGGAACACAAAGTGGTCATTGCAGTGATGTATAATCCACCACAGAACTGCAGGAGGTCAAGAGAGGAATATGGAGAGAGCAACAGAGCAATGGTGGACACACTTGCTGAGGTGGCAAGAAGAGCTCACTCCAGCAGAGCAAAGTTGCTGGTTATGGGGGATATCAGACCCTGAGGAAAGACAGAGGGAACAGAAGGGGTGGAGGAGTGGCATTGCTGGTCAAAAACTGATGGGATTTTGATGAGCTGGAGAGAGGAGACAGTAGTGAAGAAAGAGATTACATAGTAGGAACGCTTCAGGCTGGAGGTCCCAAGGTGGTGAATGCAGTAATGTATAACCCACCACAGAACAGCAGGAGGCCAAGGCAAGAGTATGATGAGAGTAATAGAGCAATGGTTGACACACTGGCTGAGGTGGCCAGAAGGAATCATGCGAGCAAGGCAAAGCTACTGATCATAGGCGACTTCAATCACAAGGAAATGGATTGGAAGAACTT
The DNA here is from genome assembly GCF_038502225.1 of Cherax quadricarinatus. NCBI lineage: Eukaryota > Metazoa > Arthropoda > Malacostraca > Decapoda > Parastacidae > Cherax > Cherax quadricarinatus. The sequence continues at coordinate 21,765,598 of NC_091301.1, read as the reverse complement.
CGAGCCACATGGGGGCCAAGAAACATGGAGGGCTAAGATGATGGAGGTGGTACTGTAAAATTTCATGTACCAACATGTAAGGTACACTACCAGAGAGAGAGGAGAGGATGAACCAGCGAGACTGGACGTATTATTCACCTTGAATAGTGCAGATATTGAAGACATCACATATGAAAGACCCCTGAGGGCCAGTGATCATGTGGTTTTAAGCTTCGAATACATAGCAGAGTTACAAGTGGAGGGGGTTGCAGAAAGAGCCGGACGAGTGAAACCAAACTACAAGAAAGGGGATTACTCAAGCATTTGTGGTCACAGAGGTGCCTGTGCTAACTTTCCTATGATGTAGAAATATACCTAGTTGGATGAATCTTATTGTGGCTAGCTGGTCTAGTGGCTAACGCGACGGGCTGGAGTTTTGAGACTCTATGACCGCGGGTTCAATCCCGGCCGGGGGTATGGTTTATTTGCAATCGTGTCATTACGATTTCTTAAGTCATGTTGACGGCAGTGAAGGGACTTGAGCTAGAGTTCGTCACGGCCACGCTAGCTGGAGATTCGTCTGTAAAAACTTGCATTTGTGGTCACAGAGGTGCCTGTGCTAACTTTCCTATGGTGTAGAAATATACCTAGTTGGATGAATCTTATTGTGGCTAGCTGGTCTAGTGGCTAACGCGACGGGCTGGAGTTTTGAGACTCTATGACCGCGGGTTCAATCCCGGCCGGGGGTATGGTTTATTTGCAATCGTGTCATTACGATTTCTTAAGTCATGGAGAACTTCCTGAATGGGGTTCAGTGGGACAGAGAACTGGCAGGGAAGTCAGTGGATGAGATTATAGAATATGTGACAACAATATGCAAGGAAGCTGAGGAGAGGTATGTACCCAAGGGTAACAGGAATAATGAAAAATCCAGGATGAGCCCATGGTTCACCCAAAGGTGCAGGGAGGCCAAAACCAAGTGTTCTAGAGAATGGAAGAAGTATAGAAGGCAAAGGAACCAGGAGAATAAGGAGAGCAGTCATGGAGCCAGAAATGAATATGCACAGGTAAGACGGGAGGCTCGAAGGCAATATGAGAATGACCTAGCAGCGAAAACCAAATCTGACCCAAGGCTGTTGTACAGCCACATTAGGAGGAAAACAATAGTCAAGCACCAGGTAATCAGGCTGAAAAAATGAAGGAAGGGAGGTCACAAAAAGCTACTCAAAGTATGTGAGGAGCTCAACATGAGACTCAAAAAAGTGTTCAGAGGAGACAGAAGGGCCTCCAGAAAGGCAGAGAGGTGGGGGTACACTATCAAGTGTTGGACACAATACATACAACCGAAGGAGAAGTGAAGAGGCTGTTAAGCGATCTAGATTCCTCAAAGGCGATAGGAGCTGGATAACATCTCTCTATGGGTCCTAAGAGAGGGAGCAGAGGCACTTTGTGTACCACTAACTTCAACACATCTATCGAAATAGGACGACTACCGGAAGCATGAAAGGCAGCAGATATAGTCCAAGTTTTTAAAAAAGGAGACAGACACGAAGCATTAAACTACAGACCAGTGTCACTGACGTGTATAGTATATAATGTCATGGAGAAAATTATCAGAAGAATGGTGGAGCACCTAGAAAGGATTATTATAATAATAAAAAAGAAGCGACCTAGAAAGGAATGAGCTTATTAACGACAGCCAGCACGGTTTCAGGGACGGGAAATCTTGTGTCACAAACCTACTGGAGTTCTATGACAGGGTGACGGCTGTAAGACAAGAGAGAGAGAGGTGTGGGCAGATTACATTTTCTTGGACTGTAAGAAGGCGTTTGACACAGTTTCAAACAAGAGATTAGTGGGGAAGCTGGAGGACTAGGCAGGGATAACAGGGAAGGCACTGCAATGGATCAGGGAATACTTGTCAGGAAGAAAACAATGAGTCATAGTACGTGGTGAAGTGTCAGAGTGGGCGCCTGTAACGAGCAGGGTGCCACAGGGATCAATCCTAGAACCGGTGCTGTTTCTGGTATTTGTGAACGACATGATGGAAGGAATAGAATCCGAAGTGTCCCTGTTTGCAGATAACGTGAAGTTGATGAGAATTAAATCGGACGAGGACCATTCAAAACTACAGAGCGATCTGGACAGGCTGCAGGCCTGGTCCAGTAACTGGCTCCTGGAGTTCAGCCCCACCAAATGCAAAGTCATGAAGATTGGGGAAGGGCAAAGAAGACCACAGACGGAGTACAGCTTAGGGGGCCAGAGCCTACAAACCTCACTCAAGGAAAAGGATCTTGGTGTGTGTGTGTGTGTGTGTGTATAACACCGGGCGCATCTAATGAGGCGCACATTAACCAAATAACTGCTGCAACATATGGGCGCCTAGCAAACCTAAGAACAGCATTCCGACATCTAAATAAGGAATCATTAAGGACCCTGTACACTGTGTACATTAGGCCCATATTGGAATATGCAGCGCCAGTTTGGAACCCTCTCCTAGCCAAGCATGTAAGGAAATTAGAGAAAGTGCAAAGGTTTGCAACAAGACTAGTCCCGGAGCTAAGGGGTATGTTCTACGAGGAGAGGTTAAGGGGTATGTCCTACGAGGAGAGGTTAAGGGAAATCGACCCGACAACACTGGAAGACAAGAGAGATAGGGGGGATATGATAACGACATATTATAAAATACTGAGAGGTACAGACAAGGTGGACAGAGACAGGATGTTCCAGAGATGGGACACAACAACAAGGGGTCAGAGTTGGAAGTTGAAGACTCAGATGAACCACAGGGATGTTAGGCAGTATTTCTTCAGTCACAGAGTTGTCAGGAAGTGGAATAGCCTGGGTAGTGATGTAGTGGAGGCTTTAAGAAGAGGTATGATGAATCTCATGGAGCAGGGAGAGGGAGGACCCAGTAGCGGTCAGTGAAGAGGCGGGGCCAGGAGCTGTGACTCGACTCCTGCAACCAGAACTAAGTGAGTACAACTAGATTAGTACACACATGTTAAGAAGTATTTCTTCAGCCTTAGAGTTGTCAGGAAGTGGAACACTCCGGAGAATAAAGTAGTGGAGGCAGGATCCATACATAGCTTTAAGAAAAGGCGCCATAAGGCTCTTGGAGCAAGGAGAGTGTGGACCTAGTAGCGACTAGCGAAGAGGCGGGGCCAGGAGCTTTGGCTCGACTCCTGCAACCACAATGAGCTGGTTACACACACACATAAACAATCGATTGTAACACAGAGTGATACTACTAGTCTTGCACTGTAATGAAAAGTTGTAAATATGTTTGCAAACATGAGAGCGAAGAATAAACAAAGTGAAAAATAAACTAAATGAAGAATAAATCAAGAATAATAAAGCTTGAAAATTCACAACTGCTTTGCCGTTTGAACAAAATTATTGATATTATGTTAATATATACGGAGATCATCGCCCCCGCGGCTCGGTCTCGGACCAGGTCCTCTAATTCGCGACAGAAATGATCAGAAATATGACAGCTATTAATAAACACATAGCGTTGTGCAGGAGTAAGTGTACACAAGTTTAAACAGAAGTTTGTAGCAGTCACGAGAGAGAATAGATTAGTAGTCCTGCCAGAGTACAAAATGTTTAACGGGTTTCTGTTTTATCATTAAAAATTGTGAAAATGCATATTGGCTGAGTGACTGTGGGTGGACGTGGTGTGACTGTGGGTGGGCGTGGTGTGACTGTGGGTGGGCGTGGTGTGACTGTGGGTGGGCCTGGTGTGATAGTGGGTGGACGTGGTGTGAATGGGTGGACCTGGTGTGACTGTGGGTGGACCTGGTGTGACTGTGGGTGGACCTGGTGTGACTGTGGGTGGACCTGGTGTAACTGTGGGTGGGCCTGAAGTGAATATTGGCAGGGCTGGTGTGAATGTTAGCAGGGCTGGTGTGAATGTTAGCAGGGCTGGTGTGAATGTTGGGAGGGCTGGAATGAATGTTCGAAGGCTGGTGTGAATGTTAGAAGGGCTGATGTGAAAGTTGGCGGGGCTTTTACGACTGTTGGCAGGGCTGGTGTGACTGCTGGCAGGGCTGGTGTGATTGTGGGTGAGCCTGGTGTGAATGTTGGGAGGGCTGTTGTGAAAGTTGACAGGGCTGTTGTGACTGTGGGTGGGCCTAGTGCGAATGTTGGCAGGACTAGTGTGAATGTTGGGGGCCGGTGTGAATGTATGGAGGGCTGGTGAGACTGTTGGTGGGTCTGGTGTGACTGTGGGTGGGCCTGGTGTGGCTGTGAGGGGGCCTGGAGTGACTGTGGGTGAGCCTGGTGTGACTTTGGGAGGACCTGGTGTGACTGTGCTTGGGCCTAGTGTGACTGTGGGTGGGCCTGGTGTGCCTGTGGGTAGGCCTAATGTGACTGTGGGTGGGCCTGGTGTGACTGTGGGAGGGCCTGGTGTGATTATGGGCAAACTTTTTGTGACTGTGGGTGGGCCTGGTGTGACTGTTGGCGGGGCTGGTATGAATGTTGGCAGGCCTGGTGGGAATGTTGGGAAGGCTGGTGTGAATGTTGGGAGGGCTGGTGTGACTTTGGGTGGGCCTGGTGTGAATGTTGGCAGGGCTGGTGTGAATGTTGGCAGGACTGGTGTGAACGTCGGGAGACCTGGTGTGAATGTTGGCAGGGCTGGTGTGAAAGTTGCCAGGGCTGTTGTGACTGTTTGCAGGGCTGGTGTGACTATTGGCAGGTCTGGTGTGACTGTTGGCAGGTCTGTTGCGAGTGTTAGCAAAACTGGTGTGACTGTTGGCAGGGCTAGTGTGATGCTTGGCAGGTCTGTTGTGACTGTTGTCAAGGCTTGTGTGACTGTTGGCAGATCTGTTGTGAGTGTTGGCAGGGCTGGAGTGATCCTTGGCAGGTCTGTTGTGACTGTTGTCACTGCTGGTGTGACTGTTGGCAGGTCTGTTGTGACTGTTGACAGGGCTGGTGTGATCCATGGCAGGTCTCTGGTGAGTGTTGGCAAAACTGATGTGACTGTTGGCAGGTCTGTTGTGACTGTTTTCTCAGGGTTGGTGTGACTGTTGGCAGGGTTGGTGTGACTACTAGCAGTACTTGTGTGATTGTTAGCAGGGCTGCTATACCGTGGGTGGACCTGCTGTGACTGCAAATTCTTTCCGATCCAGACCCAAAATATCTCGTCACTTGGTTGCTTCAGTTTAAGACACTGAAACTGTAAGAATGTACCAAATACTGTAGTAGCCAGGGTGAACGCTCTTACATACATCAACTCTTGAAACTCTGTAAAAATATCATTAGCAAATAGTGAATCCAACAAACCTAGACAACGCTGAGGTCAGTGGTCATACCTGCCTAAGCTCTAGGGAGTTAGCGTGGGGTGTTACCAAGCACCATGGCTTGTTGTAGTGTTTTAGAATCTCAGGTTCAAGTGTTGAAGAAGGAGGTTCTACTTCTTCAGGAGGAAAATAGGAGGCTGAAGCTTCGCATAGATGGGTTTGGGAGTAAGTGTGAGATGGATTTAGCTGGTAAGGAGGAAATGGTCACCAGCAGTGAGAGTGGCAGCCGCTTTAAGTGGCAAGTGGTTCACAGTTCAGGAAAAAGGAAGATAAGGAGGGTTAATAGAGAAGATGTGAAGGTAGGAAATCGATTCTCTGTTCTCCAGGACGAGTGTACTTCAGTGGTTAGTGAGGTTGAAGGTACCACTGATTCCCCTGCTAATCAAGGCAAGAATATTCTAATTGTAGGAGATTCTCAGGTAAGATATATGGACTATGCTTTTTGTAACAGAGATAGAAAGGTCAGACAGAGGGTGTGCATCCCAGGGGCTGGTGTTGGTGACATAGTCAGCAGGTTGGATAATATTACGTCAGGTAATGGGAACAATCCCATTATCTGTCTTAGTGCTGGGGGTAATAACATTGGGAAGGGCAGGAGCAGGAGCTGCTGGATAAGTATAGGTCAGCCATAGAAGTAGTCAGGTCATAGAGAGGGATCCCAGTCATATGTAGCATCTTGCCTCGAAAGGGAGTGGGCAATGAATGGCTGTCTAGGGCAATTGGTATAAATTGCTGGCTAGACAGGTACTGCAAGGAACTTGCAATCCCGTTCATTGATAACTGGGACAAATTCTATGGCAAATGCGATATGTATGCAAGGGATAGGGTTCATCTCTCTGTGGCTGGAGTGGTTGCATTTGCCAATACGATTGAAGGGGTAATTGATGATTTGTCTAGGACTGTAAACTGGTAGATTATAGAGGTATGGGTGTTTGTGGGAAACAATCTGGCTGCAATCAGGGTTGAAAACAGCAGATATTACCTGGATACCTCAGGGATATGCTTAAAAGACAGTATTCAAAATAAAGTTGCTAGTAAAGGCAAATCAATTGATCAACAAAGAGAGATAGTAGACGGCAACGAGTGACTAGCTCCCTTAAGGTTTACTATACAAATAGTAGGAGTCTAAGAAATAAGACAGGTGAGCTAAGATTACTTGCTAGTCCAGGTAATGTAGATATTATTGGTATAATAGAGACCTGGTTCAACCTGAAAGATAGAAAAATGCCGTCTGAATGCAACATACAGGGTTATAAACTATTCCACACTGATAGGGTCAATAGGAAGGGTGGTGGAGTGGCGATATACGTCAGAGATAGTTTAAATTGTTATCTTAGACATGATATAAGATTAGAAACATCGGACACAGAATGTGTTAGGCTACAGTTTCTCGAGGGTCGTGACAAATTAATTTTGGGTGTGATTTATAGGCCCCCAAACCTTGACAGGGAGTGCAGTAAGCTGTTATGGGACGAAATTCATAAGGCATCTAGATATGAAAATGTTGTATTAATGGGAGATTTTAACTTTAGACAAAATGATTTGAACAATACGACAGGAAATCTTGAGTCTAGTGACTTTCTTGATACAGTTCAGGATTGCTTTTTAGAACAGTTTGTGACAGAACAAACTAGAGGAAACAATCTCTTTGACTTTGTTCTTGCCAACAAAAAGTCACTAATTAATAATCTTGAGGTTATTGATGAGCTTAGGGAAAGTGATCACAAATCACTTAGTTTCAACATATCATGGAATTACCCAGATAACTGCAATCAGATCTCTGTCCCTGACTTTTGTTTGGCCGATTTCATGGGACTGAGAAATTACCTGGGTGGGCTAAATTGGGATAACCTGACTATGGATCAGGGAGGCGATCTTGATTGTCAGTATGTCGTTTATTAGAGCACAGTTCTAGCTGCCCAGACAACTTTTGTTCCGAGTAGGGAAATTAGATCTAACAAAAATGGTCCCAAATGGATGAACAATAGATTAAAATATCTCACCGGTCAAAAGAGAGGCATAAATAGGCGTATCAAAAGAGAGGATGGACAGTTAAGAAATCAATATATACAATTAAAGAGAGAAATAAAAAAAAAGGAATAAGAAAAGAAAAAAGGAATTATGAGGCTAAACTAAGGTTTCAAGGGATTCGAAGACTAACCCAAAAGGGTTCTTTCAGATATACAGAAGTAAGATTAGGGACAAGATAGGTCCAGTTAAGAGTAACTCTGGTCAGATCACTGACAGTGATAAGGATATGTGTGAAATTTTCAATACTTACTTATTCTCGTTTTTACTCAGGAAGATATTAGCGAAATTCCTGAAATAATAAATTATGTAGAACAGGATGATAATCTATGCACGATTGTGGTAACTAGTGACATGGTCCTCAGAAAAACAGAGAAATTAAAACCTAACAAATCCCCAGGCAATGATGAACTGTTTGCAAGGGTGTTAAAGGAATGTAAAGAGGAACTTAGCATACCTTTTCAACATATCACTACAAACTGGCATAGTGCCTGATAAGTGGAAAATGGCAAATGTAATACCTATTTACAAGGGAGGTGACAGGTCCTTAGCTTCGAACTATAGACCAATAAGCCTTACCTCCATAGTGGGAAAATTTACGGAATCAATAATTGCTGAAGCAATTCGTAGCCATCTTTATAGGCATAAATTTATTAATGAATTTCAACACGGTTTTACAAAGGGGCATTCCTATCTTACGAATTTACTAACTTTTTTTCAATAAGGTGTTTGAGGAGGTAGATCATTGTAATGAATATGATATTGTGTATATGGATTTCAGTAGGGGTTTCGATAGAGTTCCACATCAGAGGCTAGTGAGGAAACTTAAGGCACACGGAATAGGAGGAGAAATTTTTTCCTGGGTAGAGGCATGGCTGACAAATAAGCAGCAGAGAGTTTGCATAAATGGGGAGAAATCAGAATGGGGGCACGTCACAAGATGGAACTTACACGGCAACCAAAAACAATGAGTGAAATACTGAAGCCTCAGTGAGCAGTTATTCACTGAACAGTTATTCAGAATAAAAGCCGACAATCCGAATGAATACTTTATGAACATGACTCTAAACTTTGTGAACATCTCCAAAATTGCCGACTCATCACTAACCCCAGTCGACTTCCAAAAAGCAATTGATAGCAAACCCATTCACTATACCCAAGGCGCTGACTCGTGAAGCTATGTTCATCAAGAACTGCAAAAAACCCTTATCATGTGTCTTAAATATTCACTGGAGAGGAAGCCTTAACAAAGAGGTCTTCCCACAGCTCTAAGAAAAGCGGATTTAGTCCCACTCCACAAACGTCGAAACAACCAATAACAAAGAACTGCAGACCGATAGCATTGACGTTGCACAGAAAAACCTTTAAAAGAGTTTTAAATAGAAAGATTGTTAACTACAGCCATTTCACGACCTAGGGAGCAACATATGTTGAGAACATATTTTTTTTTTTGCAACTACTGGATCTTTACCATAAGGTCTTGGATGCACTGGAAGATAAACAAAATGAAGATGTAGTATATACAGTGTTTACAAGAGCCTTCGACAAGTGCGATCATGGTTTACGAGAACATAAAATGCGTCCAAAAGGAATAACTGGAAAAGTGAGCAGATGAAGCTTTAACTTTGTAACAAATGAAGCTCAAAGAGTAATAATAAGAACATGAGAAGGAACACTGCAACAGGCCTACTGGCCTATGCGAGGCAACTCCAGTTCTCGTACCGGCTTAAGCCAATGCCTTGACCTAGTGAGGTCAGACACGTCACTTAAAGGAGGAACAGTCCATCCGACCTAGTAGCACGAGCTAGTCAGGTCTAACTCACACCCACCTACACCCACTCATGTATTTACCTAACCTATTTTTAAAACTACACAACGTCTTAGCGTCTATGACGGTACTCGGGAGTTTGTTCCACTCATACAAAGATCTATTACCAATCCAGTGCTTTCCTATATCCTTCCTGAATCTGAATTTTTCCAATTTAAAGCCATTGCTGCGAGCCCTATCTTGGCTGGAAATTTTCAGCACGCTATTAATTCCTGATTTCCATTTATACACCTCGATTATATCCTCCCTAATTCTACGCCTTTCTAGAAAGTGCAGGTTCAGGGCCCTCAGTCTATCCTCACAGGGAAGATTTCTGATACATGGGATCAACTTTTCTATCCTCCTTTGTACGTTTTCTATTTGTACGTTTTGCATTTATATCCATTCTGCAATACGGTGACCAGAACTGTGCAGCATAATCTAAATGTGGCCTAACCAAAGATATATAAAGTTGAAGAACAACCTTAGGACTTCTATTATTTATACTTCTCGCTATGAAGCCATGGATTCTGTTAGCTTTATTGCGAACACTGTTCTCCAAGGCACGGTGCTCACACTCCATCTTTTTCTTCAACCTCATATCTGAGATAGACAGTGACACAAATTATAGCGTTGTACAATTATTTACAGACGATACTAGAGGCATTCATTAAGGATGCTCCAGATCTCTAAGCAGCAATAAACTAAGTCTTTCAGTGGGCTACAGAAAATAAAATGTTCAATGAGAACAAATTTCAAGCACTTCATTTTGGAAAATAAGGAAGTATAAACCAGAATATAGAACAAAACTCACTAACCATACACTAGAACAAAAAATAACTTAAACGACTTAGGAGTGATAATATTAGAGAATTGCACAGCAGCGTTATTATCACAACCGCGAGGAACGATGAATAACTAGAATCTTGAAAGTAATAGATGCCAAACCAATGGTAGTCCTCCGTGTGACTTGTTCTCCGTAATTTGGAATATTGCAGTACTTCTCAGGCCCTTTTAATTAAGACGAAATTGTAGACTTAGAGAATGTATAAAGAGACTTTATAGTACTTATACATAGAGTCAGGCACCTAAATTACTCTAAATGTTTGAAGTCCCTCGGTATGCACTCCTTGGAATGCAGGCAAGAAAAATGCTTCATAATTTACACCTGGAAAATCCTAAAGGGATTAGTCCCAAATCTACACACACACAACTCTGCACGAAAGCATGAGGCTCGGCAGACAATGAAAAATACCTCATTGGAAAGCAAGAGTGCCACTCAGAGATAACACAACAAGCTTAAGAGGGCCAAGATTTTTCAATAACCTGCCATCATACATAAAGGTATATGGCAACATAACCCTTACTGTTTTCTAGAGGAAACTTAGGATGAGGTTCGTACGCTGGACTGTGTGCGCCCAGCAGCAATAGCCTGGTAGACCAGGTCTTGATGCACCTGGAGGCCTGGTCTAGAACCCAACCGAGGGGGTGTTGACCCCTGAAAACATCCTTTAGGTATCCTTCAGGCCTAGTATGATTATGCAGGCCTGGTGTGATTGTGCAGGTCTGGTGTGATTGTGCAGGCCTGGTGTGATTGTGCAGGCCTGGTGTGATTGTGGGAAAATCTGGTGTGATTTTTGGGAGAACCTGTTTTGATTGTGGATGGGCTTATTGTGATTGAGGGTGGGCTTACTGTGACTGTAGGCGAGCCTTTGCTAATTTTGGGCAAGCCTGTGGTGACTGCGGGAAGGCTGGCTGTGATTGTGATAAGGTCTGCAGGAGAAACTACCAAGCACAAATCAACACAAACCTTCCCGACAACAAACACTCCCTCCATCATTCCCCCTTCCTTCGCTGACCTACTAATCACCACCTGCAGCAATTAAAACACCCGTGTAATTAATAATGTTGAGGGCGTGAGAGAAAGAATCTTACCTGGTGCTCCGTTCTCGGGTGTCGAAGTCAGCGCCTTCACATCCCTCAGCACTGACCAATACACAAAAACCACCGTAGAACCTCCCGACGTTCCCCTTTAATGACGGCACAATTACAAGAGCGAGTAATTAAAAATCTCTCTTTGTCTGAGCTGGAGGGTTAATGGTCTTGTGCACGGGGGCTGCTAGGCCCAGAATCCCTCGCTCTCCCTCCGCCAGCAGTCCACCTCTTTCTCTCTCCCACTCGCCGAGTACACGCTTATGAAGACGACGACGGTGCCACCATGAACGAAGAAGGTAAAAGATCTCTGGTGCCACCTCATCATATTCCGTCTTGGAGGCTGGAGAGGCACGCCGGCCCTGAAGACCTAGAGGCTCGGGGAACCCACATGGTCACCCCCTGGCGAAGATGATTCGGTTCCGTCACGCCAGTGGAAGACCTTCAGACTCGAGGAATGTTGCTTCGTCCTCTCCTGCACCATTTCTCGAATACCTGAGCTGCTGGATCGATCTGCTAACACGGCGAGCGAGTTTAATTATGGAGGTTTCTTACCGGACGAAGCAGAGCGAAACAGAGCCAGAGGTAAAGAAATTATTAAAGTTTAAGAAAAATATCTCGAGTCCTGAGCTCTGAATAGAAGCTACCTGCCTCTTAACCCGGCTGCAAGACCTACCCCCCTTCCTCCTCCTCCTCTTCTTGCCCCCCACTTCCCCACTCCTTGATTCCTGGTCCTAGACGTCTCAAATTCACCTCTCTTTCTTTGGGCCATTCCTGCTTCCCCCCCTTGCCCTCCACCAACTCCATCCCCATCCCACGAATTGCCTCACCCCCCTCTCCTGAGCATCCGTTCTACCTCAACTCCCCCTCCTCTCCATCAACCTCCCCACCACCAATACACACCAGCCACCCTCCCCTCTCAACCCCCCCCCCCCCTCTATGTTTCCCTGAAGGCAAAACCCCCTTCCCCCTCGTCTCTCTCTCTCCTCCCACCGCTTCACAGCACCCACCACCCCCACCCCCCTCCCCCTACCCCACAAGTCCCCTCCTACCATTTTCTTAAGATTTTTCCAGGTGTCGAGTTGCAATTATGGTAAAATGTTATTACTGGAATCAGACATGAGAACAGCCACAAATTCTCCATTATTTTAGCAAATTATATATATGATGCACATGCTAATGACCAACCATTAACAACATACCTTTAAACGTGTAAATAATCTGTGCACCTGAGAAATTATTTACTTTCTTTTCTAATTCATAGGAGATTCGGGGGAATGTTTACGAAAACTTTCTTTTTTTTTTTTTTAATTTGAAGTTTATTTAGCTTGATTTAATGTAAATTTCTCGACGAAAGGTAAGACACTTTTTTCCCTCTCTGTCTTGGCCAGAAGAGTGGAAAAAAAAAAAACAAGGAGTTAAAGCAGTCTCTTTCCTTCGTTCATTCGCTCTCCGGAAATCATTACTGTTGCAGGCAGTGTATTGTGTGACCTCCCCCCTCCCCCATTCCCCCCCAGTGTTGCCAGGCTCGGTCACCCACGGTATGTCTCCCAAGTCACGAGTGTTGCCAAGCTCTGTTACCCACTGCTTTTCAGGTCACCAACGTTACCAGGGTCAGCCACCCATAGTGTTTAGAGGTCACCAGTGCTGCCAAGACCATAAATCCACAGTATGTCTCATTAAATCAGTATTGTCCAGACCAGCTGTATACCGAGCATACGCACTCTTTGCGTCTGCCTGCGTATCAACCTGTGCGTCATATATCATGTTTTCATCACATTAAGAAAGCGTCATTGAGTGCAGTGGTCGCTGCTGCCGTGGTCCGTCACAGTCACATACCGACCACTGACTCCAGCACTGGTAACTCGTGCAGTTGTATCGGACCTCCACCAGTGCCGGGACTACTGAACGGGTCATCACATGACAAAGGTCTGTGACAGCTCATGTTCCCTGACGCATGATCCAACACCAAAAACACTGCTTAAATTACATCTGGTTTCCCCTTTTTAACGGTCTCCGGGAGGCGTAAGGCCGGTAGTTACTTAAAGCCTTAATTCGCAAGTTTAAACCTTTTTAAAATAAGGCAAGAATGTATCAGTATATCCATTTTAAAGATCTGAACATCGCTGAAATTGTTTCCAAAGCGAACCGTAAAATCCTCTCGTTGAACATACCAAAACAGTAATATATTTCCAGCACGCATTCCTTACAACTGCAATTATTAGGTTTTCAAACAGTTTCAATCAGCTCCATTAAATGTCATGTTGGCATCTAAGATATACGACTTCTTTCAGAGATAAAATGCATATTTCCAATTTGTAAGCTCCGTTAGGTTTACCTTGAGTTTACCTGGAGAGGGTTTCGGGGGTCAACGCCCCCGCGGCTCGGTCTGATACCAGGCCTCGGGGTATTCAAACAGGACCTTAAATCTGCGGCGAACACTTTATCAGTTATGGCTGACTTCAGCAACACAGATGTGTGCGTTCTGATAATTTCTCTATATGAGACAATTTGCTATGTTTCTCTTATCTCCATTTTAAAACATGACTTCTCCTTCCACAATTAACCCATTATTTGGAGAAGAAATTTAACAGGGCGTTTTCGTGTGTCCTTGAGAAGTAACTTAGAGAAAAAGTCAAGTGAAGAGGTGAGAAGACAGACAGAATATAAGTCCCCCTTGGTGAGGAGACAGCTACAAGACAGGCCAGAAAAGGTGAAGAGAGAGCCAGGAGACAGGCCAGAGGAAGCAGTCAAGGTCTGGCAGTCACGTTATTGTGAGGGCTCCAACACTCGTCTGTACACTCTACTGGGAGAGTCAAGCATCCCAGCTTCACATCTTTACCTTAACGAGGGAGCACGGCTGCAACAGTTTCTGTCGAGCCTCCACCACTCCTTACGCTGAATAACCCACACGGATTTACCGCTCTATGAAAAACTACTACTACTCCTGTTCGTTATCTTTTCCAAGTGCTGGACTCATCGTTCCGGCAACATCAATCTTTCTCTATCGTTTTTTTTATTGACCCTCCTCTGGGTAAAAATAACTCTCAGCTCCTATACTCTTAATAATACTCAGCTGTGTGATTACAGCTTGGTGTCTGTCTGTACCGCTTTAGTGCACGGTGGCTCAAGCCTCCACCAACCCTTGCGACTATTGACCAGTACAGCTGCATTACTTCACATTAATGAATAATAATAATACTAATACTAATAATAATAATAATAATAATAATAATAATAATAATAATAATAATAATAATAATAATAATAATAGTAATAAATCTACTCTTAATGATCTGGAAGAGAAGACAAGGCCTTCTGAATGGGTGGACCCGGTGTGACTGTGGGTGGGCCTGGTGTGACTGTGGGTGGGCCTGGTGTGACTGTGGGTAGGCCTGGTAGGTAAGACACAAAGGCAACAGTTAGGCAACTTTATTCCGAAACGTTTCGCCTACACAGTAGGCTTCTTCAGTCGAATACAGAAAGTAGGCAGGAACAGTAGAGATGTGAAGACGATGTAATCAGTCCATCACCCTTGAAGTCGTAGAATTTGAGGTTGTCAGTCCCTCAGCCTGGAGAGTTCAGTTCCATAGTCAGATAGTTCCTGACTATGGAACTGAACTCTCCAGGCTGAGGGACTGACAACCTCAAATTCTACGACTTCAAGGGTGATGGACTGATTACATCGTCTTCACATCTCTACTGTTCCTGCCTACTTTCTGTATTCGACTGAAGAAGCCTACTGTGTAGGCGAAACGTTTCGGAATAAAGTTGCCTAACTGTTGCCTTTGTGTCTTACCTACCAACCTGTCGGTATTTTATACCATTTTGATGTGGGTAGGCCTGGTGTGACTGTGGGTGGGCCTGGTGTGACTGTGGGTGGGCTTGGTGTGACTGTGGGTGGGCCTGGTGTGACTGTGGGTGGGCCTGGTGTGACTGTGGGTGGGCCTGGTGTGACTGTGGGTGGGCCTGGTGTGACTGTGGGTGGGCCTGGTGTGACTGTGGGTGGGCCTGGTGTGACTGTGGGTGGGCCTGGTGTGACTGTGGGTGGGCCTGGTGGGACTGTGGGTGGGCCTGGTGTGACTGTGGGCGGGCCTGGTGAATGGGTGGGCCTGGTGTGACTGTGGGTGGGCCTGGTGAATGGATGGGCCTGGTGTGACTGTGGGTGGGCCTGGTGAATGGGTGGGCCTGGTGTGACTGTGGGTGGGCCTGGTGTGACTGTGGGTGGGCCTGGTGTGACTGTGGGTGGGCCTGGTGTGACTGTGGGTGGGCCTGGTGTGACTGTGGGTGGGCCTGGTGGGACTGTGGGTGGGCCTGGTGTGACTATGGGTGGGCATGGTGTGACTGTGGGTGGGCCTGGTGTGACTGTGGGTGGGCCTGGTGTGACTGTGGGTGGGCCTGGTGTGACTGTGGGTGGGCCTGGTGGGACTGTGGGTGGGCCTGGTGTGACTGTGGGTGGGCCTGGTGTGACTGTGAGTGGGCCTGGTGTGACTGTGGGTGGGCCTGGTATGACTGTGGGTGGGCCTGGTGTTACTGTGGGTGGGCCTGGTGTGACTGTGGGTGGGCCTGGTGAATGGGTGTGCCTGATGTGATTGGGGGTGGGCCTGGTGTGACTGTGGGTGGGCCTGGTGTGACTGTGGTGGGCCTGGTGTGACTGTGGGTGGGCCTGTTGTGACTGTGGGTGGGTCTGGTGTGACTGTGGGTGGGCCTGGTGTGACTGTGGGTGGGCCTGGTGTGACTGTGAGTGGGCCTGGTGTGACTGTGGGTGGGCCTGGTATGACTGTGGGTGGGCCTGGTGTGACTGTGGGTGGGCTTGGTGTGACTGTGGGCGGGCCTGGTGAATGGGTGGGCCTGGTGTGGCTGTGGGTGGGCCTGGTGTGACTGTGGGTGGGCCTGGTGACAGGGTGGGCCTGATGTGATTGGGGGTGGGCCTGGTGTGACTGTGGTGGGCCTGGTGTGACTGTGGGGGGCCTGGTGTGACTGTGGGTGGGTCTGGTGTGACTGTGGGTGGGCCTGGTGTGACTGTGGGTGGGCCTGGTGTGACTGTGCGTGGGCCTGGTGTGACTGTGGGTGGGCCTGGTATGACTGAGGGTGGGACTGGTGTGACTGTGGGTGGGCCTGGTGTGACTGTGGGTGGGCCTGGTGTGACTGTGGATGGGCCTGGTGTGACTGTGGGTGGGCCTGGTGTGACTGTGGGTGGGCCTGGTGTGACTGTGGGTGGGCCTGGTGTGACTGTGGGTGGGCCTGGTGTGACTGTGGGTGGGCCTGGTGTGACTGTGGGTGGGCCTGGTGTGACTGTGGGTGGGCCTGGTGTGACTGTGGGTGGGCCTGGTGTGACTGTGGGTGGGCCTGGTGTGACTGTGGGTGGGCCTGGTGTGACTGTGGGTGGGCCTGGTGTGACTGTGGGTGGGCCTGGTGTGACTGTGGGTGGGCCTGGTGTGACTGTGGGTGGGCCTGGTGGGACTGTGGGTGGGCCTGGTGTGACTATGGGTGGGCCTGGTGTGACTGTGGGTGGGCCTGGTGTGACTGTGGGTGGGCCTGGTGTGACTGTGGGTGGGCCTGGTGTGACTGTGGGTGGGCCTGGTGGGACTGTGGGTGGGCCTGGTGTGACTGTGGGTGGGCCTGGTGTGACTGTGAGTGGGCCTGGTGTGACTGTGGGTGGGCCTGGTATGACTGTGGGTGGGCCTGGTGTGACTGTGGGTGGGCCTGGTGTGACTGTGGGTGGGCCTGGTGAATGGGTGTGCCTGATGTGATTGGGGGTGGGCCTGGTGTGACTGTGGGTGGGCCTGGTGTGACTGTGGTGGGCCTGGTGTGACTGTGGGTGGGCCTGTTGTGACTGTGGGTGGGTCTGGTGTGACTGTGGGTGGGCCTGGTGTGACTGTGGGTGGGCCTGGTGTGACTGTGAGTGGGCCTGGTGTGACTGTGGGTGGGCCTGGTATGACTGTGGGTGGGCCTGGTGTGACTGTGGGTGGGCCTGGTGTGACTGTGGGCGGGCCTGGTGAATGGGTGGCCCTGGTGTGGCTGTGGGTGGGCCTGGTGTGACTGTGGGTGGGCCTGGTGAATGGGTGGGCCTGATGTGATTGGGGTGGGCCTGGTGTGACTGTGGTGGGCCTGGTGTGACTGTGGGGGGGCCTGGTGTGACTGTGGGTGGGTCTGGTGTGACTGTGGGTGGGCCTGGTGTGACTGTGGGTGGGCCTGGTGTGACTGTGCGTGGGCCTGGTGTGACTGTGGGTGGGCCTGGTATGACTGAGGGTGGGCCTGGTGTGACTGTGGGTGGGCCTGGTGTGACTGTGGGTGGGCCTGGTGTGACTGTGGATGGGCCTGGTGTGACTGTGGGTGGGCCTGGTGTGACTGTGGGTGGGCCTGGTGTGACTGTGGGTGGGCCTGGTGTGACTGTGGGTGGGCCTGGTGTGACTGTGGGTGGGCCTGGTGTGACTGTGGGTGGGCCTGGTGTGGCTGTGGGTGGGCCTGGTGTGACTGTGCGTGGGCCTGGTGTGACTGTGGCTGGGCCTGGTGTGACTGTGGGTGGGCCTGGTGTGACTGTGGGTGGGCCTGGTGTGACTGTGGGTGGGCCTGGTGTGACTGTGCGTGGGCCTGGTGTGACTGTGGGTGGGCCTGGTATGACTGAGGGTGGGCCTGGTGTGACTGTGGGTGGGCCTGGTGTGACTGTGGGTGGGCCTGGTGTGACTGTGGATGGGCCTGGTGTGACTGTGGGTGGGCCTGGTGTGACTGTGGGTGGGCCTGGTGTGACTGTGGGTGGGCCTGGTGTGACTGTGGGTAGGCCTGGTGTGACTGTGGGTAGGCCTGTTGCGTCAGACCCCCGAAACTCCTTCAGTCTGTCTAAAGCACCTCCATTCCCTGAATAAAACAGTAATAATAACGCTGCTTCAAAACAAGTCTCCTAGACTCGCCTTGTATCCAGATCAGCTTTCCTAAGATCTTCCAGAAGAGTGTGTGTTTGCGTCGACACAGGTTACTACCTAGATAAGATCCAACTTTTCACTGCACTTATGGATTTGGAAGAGGCATATAACAGAGCGGATACGGTTGCGATGTGCAGTGTGGGTAACATTCTTAAAAACAATAATAAAGGGCTTTTGTTAGGAGAATGAGGATCCGTTAAGACTCTTAGAGTATGTCTAAGGCCCGTAGAACTGGGCCTTAGACAGGGATGTATGATGTCACAGTCATTATTTAGTTGCCTCTATGGAAAAGGTTGTGAGAGTGCTAGGTAAGATTTGTCAGGAAACACGACGGTTGTTTCCTGACGTGAGTCTTAGTCATACGGCAGCCTGCCACTGGAACTTTTGGTCATCTGACCGAGGCCTTCCGCTGGCTTACCGGTCCATCCCTTTGAAAATTAAATAAATTGTTAATAATAGGAGTGTGTTTGGGAAAGGTGGAGGCCCTTCAGATATGTAATTGTTGCAGTTGCTATTTGCCGATTGCACAGTACTTTTTGAGACACCGAGAGATAAGCTAATCACCATCACAGCTAAGAAACATCACTCTAGCAACCATCACAGCCAACAACAATCGTAGTTACCAACCATCGCAACTCCTGCCCTTGCTATCAACCATCAAGGCTAGTCAGTATAACTCACCATCGTAGTTAGCAGCCATCACACCCGTCACGGCTAGCAGCCACTACAGCAAACAATTATCACGGCTCACAACCGTATCATAACAGCTAACAACCATCACAAACAATGATTACAGCTAACAATAACCATCATAAACAACAGTCACAGCTAACAACCGTCACAAATAATGATTACAATTAACAGCAACCATCACAAACGACAGTCACAGCTAACAAATATAACAAACAACGATCAAAGCTAACAGCCATCATAAAGAACAGTCACAGCTAACAACCATCACAAATAACAATCACAGCTAACAACCATAGCAAACAACGATCACAGATAATAACCATCATAAACAACAATTACAGCTAACAACCATCAGGAACAACGATCACAGCTAACAACCATCACAGCTAACAACAACCATCACAACTAACAACTATAATAACTGCTAAACTCCATCACAGCTCAAATTATCGCAACTTAGGAAGAGGTTCCACCGAACAGTATTAAAACACGCTAAGTTTTCAAAACCATTACAAATTAAGAAAAAAAGAGTACAAGGAAACACGACTGAAGACCAAAGTCACTTGTCCTCCAGGACATAGAAGACGGACTCACTAGAGTAAATGTACTCAAGATTATGTCGTGAAGAGTGAATCAGATCGTAAGTGGCAAGTGCCTCGCTGAGCGACGAATTGTATGCTCTGTATGAGTGATTCACCTCACTGTATGAGTGATACAGGACACTGAATGATGCAGGACACTGTATGATACAGGACACTGTATGATACAGGTCACTGTATGAATGACACAGTCCACGGTATAAATGATACAGCCTGCTGCATGAATAATACAGCTCGCTGTATGAATGATACACCTCACTGAATGAATCATACAGCTCGCTGTAAGAATGATATAGCTAGCTGTACGAATGATACAGCACTGTATGAATGATAAACCTAGCTGCATGAGTGACACAGGTCGCTGCATGAATGATACAGTCCAAGGTGTGAATGATGAATGAATAATACAACTCGCTGCATGAATGATCCATGTTGCTGTATGAATGATACAGCCTGCTGCCTGAATGATACAGCCTAGTGTATGAATGATACAGTTCACCGTATGAATTTTGCAGCACACTGCATGAATGATACAGCCTGCTGCGTAAATGATACAACTCGCTGCATGATTGATACCAAACACTGAATGACTGATACCAGGTATACAGATGATGCAGGGAAAAAACTGGATATGGTAGCTATGTGAGTTACAGAATGGGAACAAAAGCTAGTTATGTTTCCCTGTCATACTCCATAATGCAGCAGGCGTTACATACTGGACATAGTGTTGAAATGTCAGCCACAGGTGGAAGACTTCAGTAGCATCAGCCAGAGCCGGGAGACTTTAGTGTTAACCAGAGCTGGAAGATTTCAGTAGAGTCAACCAGAGCAGCACACTGCATGAATGATACAGCCTGCTGCGTAAATGATACAACTCGCTGCATGATTGATACCAAACACTGAATGACTGATACCAGGTATACAGATGATGCAGGGAAAAAACTGGATATGGTAGCTATGTGAGTTACAGAATGGGAACAAAAGCTAGTTATGTTTCCCTGTCATACTCCATAATGCAGCAGGCGTTACATACTGGACATAGTGTTGAAATGTCAGCCACAGGTGGAAGACTTCAGTAGCATCAGCCAGAGCCGGGAGACTTTAGTGTTAACCAGAGCTGGAAGATTTCAGTAGAGTCAGCCATAACTGGAAGACTTCAGTAGTGTTAGCTACAGCTGGATGACCTCAGTGGTGTCAGCGAGAGCTAGGAGACTTCAGTAGTGTTATCCAGAGCTTGAAGGCTTCAGTAGTGTCAACCAGAGCCGGGAGACTTCAGTAGTGCCAACCAGTGATGGAAGACTTCAGTAGTGTCAACACAGGCCATCTACCGAAAGACGTTTCTGTCACTAGGGTGATTGTTGTTGTCCCTCATGTTCCAGATGGTGATAACATCCTAGTTGGCAGTGATTCTTGCAAGGTAAAGATTTTGTTTGTTGAGCCATCATTGCATGTTGCATGAGAAAATAAGATCCATTTCTTTCTTGCTAACACTTCCGGTCACAGTATTCGCCTCAGAGCGAACACCACCATTGTTGACCTGGTTCACTATCCTTATCCTCTTCATGTAGAGGATGAGTTGTCGGTGCTATTTCAACCGGGAAGAGTCCATTCACTTCACCGAACCCATCCACTCCACCAGTAGAGAAGAAAGATTTAGCTCCTACTGTCTTCCCAGACTAGGTCAAGATTTTGTTGCATCTGTTGAACAAACATCGTAGAGCCATTGCCTTACCAGGTGAGATGGGTATAACGAACCTATTGTCCCAACATATTCCGCTTGAACCTGGTACCAGACCTATTTATGTACCTACTTACAAAATGCCTCATTCACAACTTGCTATTGCAGAAGAATTGATCAATAAGATGCTTGATAATGATGTTATCACACCGAATAATTCACTCTGGAATGCACCCATGATCCTAGTACCTAATAAGGACGGTACTTGGCGCCGGTGATTGACTTTAGGAAGATAAGCTCATTCCAGATCACTTCCCACTTCCTGTACTTACCTGGAGGTTACATGGAGGTTATTCCGGGGATCAACGC
The DNA here is from genome assembly GCF_038502225.1 of Cherax quadricarinatus. Taxonomy (NCBI): domain Eukaryota; kingdom Metazoa; phylum Arthropoda; class Malacostraca; order Decapoda; family Parastacidae; genus Cherax; species Cherax quadricarinatus. The sequence goes on along the minus strand of NC_091301.1, from coordinate 21,744,287 downwards.
CCCCGCGGCCCGGTCCATGACCAGGCCTCCCGATGGATCAGGGCCTGATCAACTAGGCTGTTACTGCTGGCCGCACGCAGTCCGACGTACGAGCCACAGCCCGGCTGATCCGGCACTGACTTTAGGTATCTGTCCAGCTCTCTCTTGAAGGCAGCCAGGGGTTTATTGGCAATTCCCCTAATGCTTGATGGGAGGCTGTTGAACAGTTTTGGGCCCCGGACACTTATGGTGTTTTCTCTTAGTGTACCAATGGCGCCCCTACTTTTTATTGGCGGCATTTTGCATCGCCTGCCCAGTCTTTTACTTTCGTAGGGAGTGATTTCTGTGTGCAGATTTGGGACCATTCCTTCCAAGATTTTCCAAGTGTAGATTATGATATATCTCTCCCTCCTGCGTTCCAACGAGTACAAGTCAAGTGCTTCCAAGCGTTCCCAGTAGTTAAGGTGCTTGACAGAACTTATACGTGCAGTAAAGGATCTCTGTACACTCTCTAGATCTGCGATTTCACCTGCTTTGTATGGAGATGTTAATGTACAGCAGTATTCCAGCCTAGAGAGAACAAGTGATTTGAAAAGGATCATCATGGGCTTGGCATCTCTCGTTTTGAAAGTTCTCATTATCCATCCTATCATTTTCTTTGCACGTGCGATCGTGGCACTGTTGTGATCCTTGAAAGTGAGATCCTCAGACATTACTACTCCCAGGTCCCTTACATTATTTTTCCGCTCTATTGTATGGCCGGAGTCAGTAGTATACTCTGTTCTAGTTATTATCTCCTCCAGTTTTCCATAACGGAGTAGTTGGAATTTGTCCTCATTGAACATCATATTGTTTACCGTTGCCCACTGGAAAACTTTGTTTATATCTTCTTGGAGGTTAACCGCGTCGTCAGCAGATGACAGCCTCATGCAGATCCTAGTATCATCCGCAAAGGATGATACGGTGCTGTGGTGTATATCTCTGTTTATGTCTGATATGAGGATAAGGAATAAGATGGGGGCGAGTACTGTGCCTTGTGGAACAGAGCTCTTCACTATGGCAGCCTCCGCCTACTTGGTGACCTTTTACGCAATATTGGAGATAACAAAGTCTTTTCGACCCTGGACTTGTTACAAGGGTTTTGGCAAGTCCCTCTTCACGCGGACAGCCAAGAGCTAACCACACTTTCCTCTCCTACAGGTCATTATCATTTACTCAGAATGGCCTTCAGTTTATGCTCCTTCCCTATCACCTTCTCGAGGCTCGTGACAAATATATTTAGGGGCCTCATAGGTAATGTGCTCATGGAGTACTTAGATGACGCAATTGTCATGTCCAAAGAAGTAGAGACACACCTGAAAAGACTCGACTTGGTACTTTGTAAGCTTGAAGAAGCCAGTTTAAAGATCAAACTGTGTAAATGTCAATTTTTCCGATCAGAAATCAAGTTTCTTGATTACGTAGTCACTCCCAGAGGGGTTACCGCTGACCAAAGTAAAGTAACTGCAGTATTAAATTTTCCAACTCCCAAAACTGCTGCTGCCGTAAGATCCTTTGTGGGCTTAGAAGGTTTTTATAGATCTTTCATTGCTAATTTTTCCTCTATAGCAGCTCCTCTGAGTTGCTTAAGAAAGACGCTCCTGCCGTTTGGACCTTCCGTCAAGAAAGAGCGTTCCAAACTCTCAAAGAAAAGCTAACATCTGTCCCTATTTTGAAATTACCTTCTATCTAACAACTGATGCTAGTTCTATTGGCATAGAAACCATCCTAGCTCAGAAGACGGATAGCAAGTACAACGCAGTTACATTTGCTAGTCGTGTCCTTACAAAGGCTGAACGTAATTACCCGGTAACACTACTGACACTGGGAGACTTCAGGAGTGTCCACCAGAGGTGGGAGACTTCAGTATTGTCAGCCAGAGCCGGGAAACTTCAGTAGTGTCAACCAGAGCTGGGAGACTTCGGTAGTGTCAGCTACAGATGGATCACTTCAGTAGTGTCAACCAGAGCTGGGAGACTTCAGTAGTGTCAACGAGAGCTAGAAGACTTCAGTAGTGTCAACCAGAGCTGGAAGACTTCAGTAGTGTCAACCAGAGCTGGAAGACTTCAGTAGTGTCAACCAGAGCTGGAAGACTTCAGTAGTGTCAACCAGAGCTGGAAGACTTCAGTAGTGTCAACCAGTGATGGAAGACTTCAGTAGTGTCAACCAGTGATGGAAGACTTCAGTAGTGTCAACCAGTGATGGAAGACTTCAGTAGTGTCAACCAGTGATGGAAGACTTCAGTAGTGTCAACCAGAGCCGGGAGACTTCAGTAGTGTCAACCAGTGATGGAAGACTTCAGTAGTGTCAACCAGAGCCGGGAGACTTCAGTAGTGTCAACCAGAGCTGGGAGACTTCAGTAGGGCAATGAGGATATCGTCAAGTATTCCTGTAAGGGCTCATCAGCTTACAGCAGCTTCAGAGATTTCGTTCCAGCAGAGCTGGAGTCACCATCATGTGGGAAATACCATCATCCAGATTAGCCTCTCCCATACACTGGAGAAATAGATTTTTTTTATCAAGGTATCTCCATCTTCTCAGAGCGGAGACAGGAGACAAGAGAAATTGTGCATTGAAGATTGAGGAGAGAGCAAAGAGAGGGGATGGGGAAGAAGAGAAGAGAAATTTGAGTGTAATAATAAATCTAACTGCAGAGAGAAAAGAGAGGAAGTGAGGAATAAAAAAATGAATGTTAAGGAACTAAGGTCGAGAGGGGAGAGGGAATAAAGATAGGGGGAGGAGGTGGTGAGGGTGATGATGGAAGGAGAGGAGGGGGAGGAACATGAGTGGGGAGGGAATGTGTGTGTGTGTGTGGAGGAGGATGTGAGGGTAGGGGGAGAGGCTGAGAGGAGAATAGAAGGAAAAAGAGGAAGGAAATTAGTAATGAGGGAGGGAAGTGGGAGACAGGGACCAAAAAAAGAAGGTATGGAAAGTGAAAAAGAAAGGAAGAAAGAAGGAGGAGTAGGAGGAGGAAGGGGAAGGGAAGAGAGGAGGAGAAGGAGGGGGAGGAGGAGGAGGAGGAGGAGGAAGAGGAGGAGGAGGAGGGAGAGAGGGAGGTAGGCAGGGAAGGAAGAGGTAAAAATAAATGGTGAGAGAACAAGAGCAGAGTAACTTTGAAAAGCTTCCGAAGAGTGTTGGAAATGTCCCTCCCCACCCCTCCTATCCCCCACCCCTCTCAGAACTCCACCCCTCCCCTCCCTCTCAACATCACTCCTCCACACCCTCTCCCACATTCCCTCCTCCACCCACTCTTCCTCATCTTCCATGTAGATACCTTGTTGACCAAAGCATCACCGGCGACTCAACACACCACAGACAGCACTGCAGCAGCTTAGAAAATAAACAAAATAAGTATGGTTATTTAGGTACAGCTACACATAGATACAGTCACACAAATTATCATACATAGCGACATGCTTAACAATTCGCAAACAGGCGAAATTATTTACAAACATTATCTCTCCGTCCACAGTAGGATTTGAACCTGCAAACTCGGCATCAGAGCACACAGTACTTTATCCACAACGCCGGACTCCAGAACATATGCAATAATCGCGATCAAGCAATACAAGATGCAAAAGAACCACAGGGAGAGTTGACTGATAGCTCAAGGTCTTTCGTGTTGCAATCAACTCATCACCAGGAGCTTACAATGTTACAGAAATGAGTAGGAAGTCCAAGCAGATCAGTTCAGAACGTTCCCCTGAGATGATCTGCTTGGACTTTCTACTCATTTCTGCAACATTTCAAGATACAGGTGAGTGTGTTGATTGCAGCACAAAAGACCTAGAACTATCAGTCAGCTCCCCCTGTGCTTGTTTTGCACAGTAACATGTAACCGCGTCGTCTGTTGAGGACACGGTTAACCTCTAAGAAGATATAAGCCAAGTTTTGGAATGGGCAATGGAGAACAGTACGAAGTTCATTGAAGACAAATTCCATCTGCTCCGTTGTGGAAAACTGGAGGAGATAATAATAGGAACTGAGTAAACTACAAACTGTGATCATACAATAGAGAGAAAAAATAATGTGAAGAGCGGCTTGGGAGTGGTAATGTCTGAGGATCTCACTTTCAAGGATCACAACAGTGCCACGATCACAACTGCAACGAAAATCATAGGATGGATAACGAGAACGCTCAAAACAAGAGATGCCAAGCCAATGATGATCCTTTTCAAATCACTTGTTCTCTCTAGACTGGAATACTGCTGTACATTAACATCTCCGTTAATATCGCAAACCTAGAGAGCGCATATAAGTTCCATCGAACACCTCAACTACTGTGAATGCTTGGAAGCACTTGACTTGTACTCACTTGAACGTAGGCGAGAGAGATATATCATAATCTACACTTGGAAAATCTTAGAAGGAATGGTCCCGAATCTGCACACAGAAATCACTCTCTACGAGAGTAAAAGACTGGGTAGACGATACAAAATATCCCCAATGAAAAGTAGGGGCACCATTGGTACACTAAGAGAAAACACCATAAGTTCAACATCCTCCAACCATGCATAAGGCGAATTATCAATAGGCCCATGGCTGCCTTCAAGAGGGAGCTGGACAGATACTTAAAGTCGGTGCCAGATCAGCCGGGCTGTGGTTCGTACGTTGGACTACGTGCGGCCAGCAGTAACATCCTGGTTGATCAGTCGCTGATCCACAGGGAAGCCTGGTCGTTGACCGGGCCGCAGGGGCGTTGATCCCCGGAATACCCTCCAGGTAGACTCCAGGTGTGTAAATTATCTAGAATAACTCAAAAAACTCGGACAAAATTACTTATTGCCATTGGGGTACTAAGCCTGTAACGACTTGCAGCATCACACTGAATTATCGGCTCAGTTCAACGTGAAGACAGCCACAGTGAAGCTCACCACCAACATACGACTCCTAGTCTCCTCAGAACAAAGGCTTTTGCATCTCATTTGTTTGGATACCTTCACGACATAGGAATCAGCTACCGCGATGACAATGATAAAGAAGGCAGATCTGCTTGTGACAGGCCGGAGGTTGAGTTAGAACTGGGCATCCATCTTTCCATTGTTAAAACCATCCTGCTGAAGGGTATCTGCTCTGATAGACGAGGAAATACAGATGCGCAGAGACCTGAGAGCATTAGAATCGGGTACTAAAACATCCACTAGATTTTGTGACGCGGTGGCTGCTACAATCAGCTTGTGATACCGTCACCTGTGACAAATTAACGCAATTACTACAGCTGAACCTCTCAGCATTGCCTGTTTCACATGTAAGAAGCTATGTGGAAAAAGAGTAGAACTGTACCTATACTATTACACGGTTGAGAGTCCAGGTGTCAGTGAATTTAGTCCAGGAAGAATGAGGTACTTGATAGTGTTTCATTTTATCCTCATTGTCTACTCAAAATTTGTCAGCACTAATTAACAGCGCAATGGTTACCGGGTGGTACGCGAATATATACTTTACAAACTAGTTGTATTTCGGTTGCTGAAAATTTTGAAGCCATTCAGAAGAGATATTTATTCTCTACTTATGTCATGGATTCCAGCGGCTTAAACTTATTTAAACCAATCTGAAATATTGACAGATGTGCTAAACCTGATGAGCACCATCCTAACCAGACAATAAATCAGCCGATAAATCGTGAACCCGTTCAGAAGAGCTAGACACTAATACATTTAGTGTGATTTAACGGGAAGAGAAAAAAATCACACAGCGCATAAAAGTAACATACTTGCCCTCATACACTTAACTGTGATTATCCTCCGTTCTTGACATAGGAAGCACTTTTTTTTATTTTAATATTTGAGGCCAAAGAGCTGAGGCTTTTGAAAGTTATGAGACCCATTCCAGGGTTCATGGGACGGCGTACACAACATGTCAATAGTTGCAGTCTGTATATATATATATATATATATATATATATATATATATATATATATATATATATATATATATATATATATTACAGTTTATAACACACTCCAACTTCCACCGAAGGGTGACCCCCTAGAAAAAAGGGAATCACGTTCACCGTCATTCATTCACTCACTTCATTGTATAGAGTGTGTTGACAAAGTTCAGGTGGCCAACCGAACTGCAATATTCCCACCCCCCCTTCAGAGTGCAGGCTTTGTACTTGCCGCCTCCCTGACCCAATTCGGACCAACCGGCTTCACTGAATTCCTTCCGGTTACCTTGCTCACACTCCAACAGCACGTAAGGTTACAAAAGCCACTTGCCTTCTCTGACTTCACTGGAGGATGTTCAAGCCTATAGCACTCAAAACCTCTCTTACCTTCACCCTCCAATCCTTCATGGGATGATCCCTACCTTTCCGTCCGTCCACCGAAGATTTATATATCCTCCAAGTCATCCTATTTTGCTCCATCCTCTCTATATGTCCAAATAGGTCCAAGCTCGACTGCTAGCGTACTCGGCTGACACACTGGGGACCGGGGAATGACCCCTCGGCACGGCTGGAAAATATTAGGATGTATTTCCATAAGACACCTGCTGTCCCCGTTCACCCGTCAGTAAAATGAGTACCTGGGTGTTAATCGACTGGTGTGGGTCGCATCCTGGGACAAATTTGACCCAATTTGCCCGAAATGCTCTGCAAAACAAGAGATTTTCTGTATAGTATTATGTCATTGATGTCAGCTAGGTATACAACCTTGTATATGTACTTGTAGAAATAATAATAATAATAATAATAATAATAATAATAATAATAATAATAATAATAATAATATTATTATTATTATTATTATTATTATTATTATTATTATTATTATTACTATTATTATTATTATTACTATTATTATTATTATTATAAACTACCTCAACAGCACATCCTCAATCCTCTGCTTTACAGTTTTGGTGACCCCACACTTTCTAATCTTCACGCTCTGAATTCTGTATAATATTCACGCCACACATCACTCTCAAAACACGACATGTCCACTGCCGCTGAAACATTTATAATCCATACTTTACACTCGTATAATAATGTTGGTACAACTATATTCAGAGGTACTTGCTTCGGCAGTATATATACTAAACCACTATACTCAGAGAACGAACTTTTTGACTCTAAAGATGCCTCAACAGATCACCCACCCTTTTCCTCTCTTCTATGGTTTCCCTCGTTTTTCATAGGCCCATCCACCAGTAAGTCAACTCCCAAATACAGTGGACCCCCGCATAACGATCACCTCCGAATGCGACCAATTATGTAAGTGTATTTATGTAAGTGCGTTTGTACGTGTATGTTTGGGGGTCGGAAATGGACTAATCTACTTCACAATATTCCTTATGGGAACAAATTCGGTCAGTACTGGCACCTGAACGTACTTCTGGATTGAAAAAATATCGTTAACCGGGGGTCCACTGTATCTAGAAATGTTTACTTCATACTCTCTCCCTCCAATCTGACGTCCAATCTTTCAATGCCAAGATTTTTTTTGTTCCTCTCATTACTCTGTTCTTTTACATGGTCACCTTCAATTTCCTTATTTTACATATCCTCCTAAATTCCTTTATTAATCTTTGCAACTTCAGAATCTCCCACAAAGAACGGTGTCATCGGCATGGAGCAACTGTGACAATTCCCAGTTTGTATCTAACTCCCGCACATCTCCCCAACACCCTAACGTTCGTTTTTAATAACTTCTTCAACAAATATATTAAACTTCTAAGGTGACTGCACACATCCCTGTTTAAGGACTGTCCGAAATGCCCCGGCATGATAGTGGCTTTCTTTGTGCTTAACAAATCAAAATTGTAATCACACAATGTAAAGAAATCACATATTGTAAGGAAATACAATCTGTATCTTTTTCTTTATTTTTACTGTAAAATAATGACCAGCAAGGTAGAACTGTTTCTGACACAATGTTGGAGATACCTCGACCCGACTGGATACGACTAGTGTGGGTTCGAACTCTTGACGATGGATTAGATTAAACGTTTGTTGACTTTTACTTGTTTCCATGGAGTCGCGTGTGTTGACAGACTGGATGAACATTGCAGTAGGTCTACTAGCCAATAATAGACAAGTTCATATGTAAACAATCCTTTCTCGCTCATATCTTTATCTAACTCATTTTTAAGGCTATCCAGTCGTTAAGCTTCATTGTCTACTTGGCAAATTCTTACACTCATACACCTCTATTGCCAAACCAGTACTTACCTATATCATTTCCAAATCAGGATTTATCCAATTTTAATCTATTGTCCGGAGGTCTTTTCTGGTTAGATATTCTTAGCGCCTTATTTATATCTCCTCTAATTAATCTTGTCTCTTTAATGTATGCTTTAAAAACATTGCCCTTCATTCTATGTCCTTCAAGAGAAAGAGAGAGAGAGAGAGAGAGAGAGAGAGAGAGAGAGAGAGAGAGAGAGAGAGAGAGAGAGAGATAAAGAGAGAGTGAAGGCTCGGAGTTCTCAATTTACCTTCGTAAATTGTCATCCTCCTCTAGTTGTTCTCCAGTTCATTTATATTCATAATTAAAGTGATGCCTTAGTCATGATGAACAGAGCCACAGAATAACCTTTGGATTCCTGTTACTTACACTTCTTGATATAAATCCCAGCAGTCTTTCAGTGTTATTGCGTGTGCGTGTAGGCGCTGCAGTCCTGGCTTCAGATTTGTGCTTATCGTGACTCCCAGGAATTATTTTTTCACGTTCTCTACGATCAGGCTAATTTTCATTCTCAAGAATTGTGATTCTGCACTTTCATTATCTACATCTGCCATTTATCTTCAAATTTGTTGCAAAGATTCTGCACATGCAGTGGAAGGACGGCAACTTGCAGTGGAAGAAGGGTAATATGCAGTAGAGGAAGGGCAACATGCAGTAGAATAAGGGCAATATGCAGTGGAAGAAGGGCAATATGCAGTGGAAGAAGGGCAACATGCAGTAGAAGAAGGGCAATATGCAGTGGAAGAAGGGCAATATGCAGTGGAAGAAGGGCAATATGCAGTAGAAGAAGGGCAATATGCAGTGGAAGAAGGGCAATATGCAGTGGAAGAAGGGCAATATGCAGTGGAAGAAGGGCAATATGCAGTGGAAGAAGGGCAATATGCAGTGGAAGAAGGGCAATATGCAGTGGAAAAAGGCCAATATGCAGTGGAAGAAGGGCAATATGCAGTGGAAGAAGGGCAGCATACAGTGGAAGAAGGGCAATATGCAGTGAAAGAGTGGCAATATGCAGTGGAAGAAGGGCAATATGCAGTGGAAGAAGGGCAATATGCAGTGGAAGAAGGGCAATATGCAGTGGAAGAAGGGCAATATGCAGTGGAAGAAGGGCAATATGCAGTGGAAGAGGGCAATATACAGTGGAAGAAGGGAGGCATACAGTGGAAGAAGGGCAATATGCAGTGGAAGAAGGGCAATATGCAGTGGAAGAAGGGCAATATGCAGTGGAAGAAGGGCAATATGCAGTGGAAGAATAGCAATATGCAGTGGAAAAAGGGCAATATGCAGTGGAAGAAGGGCAATATGCAGCGGAAAAAGGGCAATATGCAGTGAAAGAGGGTAATATGCAGTGGAAAAAGGGCAATATGCAGTGGAAGAAGGGCAATATGCAGTGGAAGAAGGGCAATATGCAGTGGAAGAGGGCAATATACATTTGAAGAAGGGCAGCATACAGTGGAAGAAGGGCAGCATACAGTGGAACAAGGGCAATAAGCAGCGGAAGAAGGGCAATATGCAGTGGAAGTAGGGAAATATGCAGTGGAAGAAGGGCAATATGCAGTGGAAAAAGGGCAATATGCAGTGGAAGCAGGGCAATTTGCAGTGGAAGAAGGGCAATATGCAGTGGAAGAGGGCAATATGCAGTGGAAAAAGGGCAATATGCAGTGGAAGAAGGGCAATATGCAGTGGAAGAAGGGCAATATGCAGTGGAAGAAGAGCAATATGCAGTGGAAGAAGGGCAATATGCAGTGGAAGAAGAGCAATATGCAGTGGAAGAAGAGCAATATGCAGTGGAAGAAGAGCAATATGCAGTGGAAGAAGGGCAATATGCAGTGGAAGAAGAGCAATATGCAGTGGAAGAAGGGCAATATGCAGTGGAAGAAGAGCAATATGCAGTGGAAGAAGGGCAATATGCAGTGGAAGAAGGGCAATATGCAGTGGAAGAAGAGCAATATGCAGTGGAAGAAGAGCAATATGCAGTGGAAGAAGGGCAATATGCAGTGGAAGAAGGGCAATATGCAGTGGAAGAAGGGCAATATGAAGCGGAAGAAGGGCAATATGCAGTGGAAGAAGAGCAATATGCAGCGGAAGAAGGGCAATATGCAGTGGAAGAAGGGCAATATGCAGCGGAAGAAGGGCAATATGCAGTGGAAGAAGAGCAATATGCAGTGGAAGAAGATGCAGCGGAAGAAGGGCAATACAGTGGAAGAAGGGCAATATGCAGCAATATGCAGCGGAAGAAGAGCAATATGCAGTGGAAGAAAGGCAATATGCAGTGGAAGAAGAGCAGTGGCAATATGCAGAAGGAGCAATATGCAGTGGAAGAAGGGCAATATGCAGTGGAAGAAGAGCAATATGCAGTGGAAGAAGAGCAATATGCAGTGGCAATATGCAGAAGGAGCAATATGCAGTGGAAGAAGGGCAATATGCAGTAGAAGAGGGCAATATGCAGTGGAAAAAGGGCAATATGCAGTGGAAGAAGGGCAATATGCAGTGGAAGAAGGGCAATATGCAGTGGAAGAAGGGCAATATGCAGTGGAAAAAGGGCAATATGCAGTGGAAGAAGGGCAATATGCAGTGGAAGAAGAGCAATATGCAGTGGAAGAAGGGCAATATGCAGTGGAAGAGCAATATGCAGCGGAAGAAGGGCAATATGCAGTGGAAGAAGGGCAATATGCAGTGGAAGAAGGGCAATATGCAGTAGTGGAAGAAGGGCAATATGTAGGAAGAAGGGCAATATGCAGTGGAAGAAGGGCAATATGCAGTGGAAGAAGAGCAATATGCAGCGGAAGAAGAGCAATATGCAGTGGAAGAAGAGCAATATGCAGTGGAAGAAGGGCAATATGCAGTGGAAGAAGGGCAATATGCAGTGGAAGAAGAGCAATATGCAGCGGAAGAAGGGCAATATGCAGCGGAAGAAGAGCAATATGCAGCGGAAGAAGGGCAATATGCAGCGGAAGAAGGGCAATGTGTAGTGGAAGAAGAGCAATATGCAGTGGAAGAAGAGCAATATGCAGTGGAAGAAGAGCAATATGCAGCGGAAGAAGGGCAATATGCAGCGGAAGAAGGGCAATGTGTAGTGGAAGAAGAGCAATATGCAGTGAGCAATAAGTGGAAGAAGGGCAATATATGCAATATGCAGTGGAAGAAGGGCAATATAGTGGAAGAAGAGCAATATGCGAAGAAGATGCAGTGGAAGAAGGGCAATATGCAGTGGAAGAAGAGCAATATGCAGTGGAAGAAGAGCAATATGCAGTGGAAGAAGGGCAATATGTAGTGGAAGAAGAGCAATATGCAGTGGAAGAAGGGCAATATGCAGTGGAAGAAGAGCAATATGCAGTGGAAGAAGGGCAATATGCAGTGGAAGAAGGACAATATGCAGCGGAAGAATAGTAAGATGAAGTGCGTATTTATGGGAGGGAGAGTAACACTGGCTGGGTGGAAGGGAAAGAGGCATGGGACGGAAACCTTGCTTGCGGGAGGGATGGGGGAGAAATAAGGAAAGGATATCGGAGAAATAAGAAAAGGAAGGATGGTTGAGAATAAAGAAGGGATGGGGGAAAATTAAGAGGGAAAGGGAGGGGGGATAAGAGAGGACTATGGAAGGGAAGAATAAGGGAAGGGTAGTTTGGGGAGGTACGGATGGGGAGTGGGGAGGCATGTTTTAAGGGGGAGGAAGGGGACAGTGTGGAGGGGGAGGGAAGGGAGGAAGGGTAGGGAGGTTGGTGGTGGGCAGTAAACAATCGGACACGAGACTTCAGACGTTGTGTTCGACACTGCTGACTCTGGCCTCGACTTGTTTATCACACACCAACATAATTTACCACGCCATCACTAGTTCTACTTTATTCACAAAGATGACGACACAGTTTACCCACCATTTACATCATTTGTTTCGGATGTCGATTTTCATAGATTATGTAGAGGCACACACACACACACACACACACACACACACACACACACACACACACACACACACACACACACACACACACACACACACACACACACACACATACACACACACACACAGACACATATACACACATACACACATACACACACACACATACATACACACACACATACACACACACAAACACACACATACACACATATGCACACATTCACACACACATACACACACACACATACACACACACACACATACATACATATACACATATATGCACACACACACACACACACACACACACACACACACACACACACACACACACACACACACACACAAACACACACACACACTGGCTGCAGTGGCCAGAAGAGCTCATGCATGCAGGGCAAAGCTCCTGATCATCGGTGACTTTAACCACAAGGAGATCGATTGGGAGAACTTGAAGCCACATGGGGAGCAAGATACATGGAGGGCTAAGATGATGGAGATGGTACTGGAAAACTTCATGTACCAACACGTAAGGGACACTACAGGAGAGAGAGGAGAGGATAAACCAGCAAGACTGAACCTAGTATTCACCTTGACTAGTGCAAATATTGAGGTCATCACATATGAAAGACCCCTTGGGCCAGCGATCATGTGGTTTTAAGCTTCGAATACACAGTAGAACTAAAAGTGGAGGGGGAAGCAGGAAGGACAGGACAAATGAAGCCAAACTACAAGAAAGGAGACTACACAGGAATAAGGAACTTCCTGAATGGGGTTCAATGGGACAGAGAAGGGAAGCCAGTTAATGAGATGATGGAATACGTAGCAACAATGTGTAAGGAGCCTGGGGAGAGGTTTGTACCCAGGGTAACAGGAATAATGAAAAAGCCAGGATGAGCCCATGGTTCACAAAAAGGTGCAGGGAGGCAAAAACCAAGTGTGTTAGGGAATGGAAGGAATATAGAAGGCAAAGGACCCAGGAGAATAAGGAGAGCAAACGTAGAGCCAGAAATGAATGTGCACAGATTAGAAAGGAGGCCCAACGACAATATGAAAACGACATAGCAGTGAAAGCCAAATCTGACCCAAAGCTGTTATACAGCCACATCAGGAGGAAAACAACAGTCAAGGACCAGGTAATCAGGCTAAGAAAGGAAGGAGGAGAGACAACAAGAAATGACCGTGAAGTATGTGAGGAACTCAACAAGAGATTCAAAGAAGTGTTCACAGAGGAGACAGAAGGGGCTCCAGAAAGACGGAGAGGTAGGGCACACCACCAAGTGCTGGACACAGTACACACAACTGAGGAAGAAGTGAGGAGGCTTCTGAGTGAGCTAGATACCTCATAGACAATGGAGACAGATAACATCTCTTCATGGGTCCTGAGAGAGGGAGCAGAGCCGCTATGTGTACCCCTAACAACAATATTCAATACATCTATCAAAACAGGGAGATTGCCTGAGGTAGAGACCTATTTCTCTCTACCTATCTCACTCTTTACCTATATCTCTCTCTCTACTTATCACTCTCTACCTATCTCTCTCTCTCTCTTCCCTCTCCCATCTATTCCCTCTAACACCTCCCCCCCTCTAACATCTCTCCCCCTCTAACATCTCTCCCCTCCCAATATCTCTCCCCTCTCCCTTTTCCCATCTCTCTCCCCTCCTCCCCTCTTTCTCCCCCTAGACTCTCTCTCCCCCTAGCCTCTCTCTCCCCTCTCGCTCTTCCATCTCCCCCTCTTTCCCCCTTCTCCCCCTCTCTCCCCCTCTCTCTCTCCCCCTCTCTTTGCCTTCTCTCTCTCTCTCTCCCTCTCTCCCTCTCTCCCTCTCTCTCTCTCTCTCTCTCTCCCTCCCTCTCTCTCTCTCTCTCTCCTCTCTCCCTCTCTCTCTCTCTCCCTCTCTCCCTCCCTCTCTCTCTCTCTCTCTCTCTCTCTCTCTCTCTCTCTCTCTCTCTCTCTCTCTCTTGCTCTCTCTCTTCCCCATTTTCCCTTCTCACTCTCCCCCTCTCCTACCCTTCCCTTCACTCTCTCTCCCCCTCTCTCTCTCACTCTCACTCTCACTCTCTCTTCCCCTTTTTCCTTCTCACTATCCCCCTCTCTCTTTCTACCTTCCTCTCTCTCTCTCTCTCTCTCTCTCTCTCCATCTCTTCCCCATTTTTCCCTTCTCACTCTCCCCCTCTCCTTCCCTTCCCTTCTCTCTCTTTCCCCCTCTCACACTCTCTCTCCCCTTTCCCTTCTCACTCTTCCCCTCTCTCTCTCCTTCTACCTTTTCCCTTCTCTCTTCTCTCACAAAAAAAAATGGTGGGGACTCACAGGAACCAAGGATCAGATGAGAATGGTTCTGGTAGGGAGGAGTGGATGGAGGAGCAGTAGAAAAGAATGGAACAAGAGTGGGCGAGAAAATTAGGAGAGCTTACTGAAAAAAATGGAGAAAGAGCTCTCTGTGAAATTGGAAAAGAGGTTGGAGAAGGAGACAAAGGCTTGGGAGGCACAAGTCGAAACTGCAGTAGCCAAGATAAGGGTCCTAGAAGTTGAGATAAATAGGCTGAAGCGAGTTACAGGGGCAGTGACCAGAGAAGACAGCATATGAAGCTGCGAGGCAGAACAGGAAGGAAGGAATTATGAATTATGCTAAGGTCATATCAGCCTGCCAAGGAGGGCCAAGGAGTGAAAGGGAAGAACAGCTGGTTGCAGATGGAGAGGGTGATAGGTCGAATGCTGAGGCACAACCATGCTATCAAGAGCCACTGGAAAAATCAAGGGAGAAACTGACCACATACAGGTAGGATCCAGAGTCACAGAGGGTGAGGCAATGGGAGGAGAAAAGGGCAAAATCAGTGTTTATCCATGGGCTTCAGGAGAGAGAGGAAAGGACACACACTGAAAGGCAGCAGGAAGAAAGAAAGGAGATTGAGAAAATCATCACGGAAATAGGTGAAGAGATGGACGACAGTGTAAATTTTCAGAGAATAGGGGGGTACTCGAAGGGGAGAAACCGACCAATGAAGCTGATTCTCAGGACGGAAACAGTGCGGAACAGGATCCTCCAAGAGAAACCACGATTGAAATACTCGGAAGAGTACAAGAGGGTGTTCCTAGACAGAGACAGAACACAAACAGAATGACAGCAGCTGAGGGAGAGGACAAAAAAGCGAAAGGAGCTAGGAAAAGAGACAAGGATGGAACCAGCAGAGGTCAGTCAGAGCAGAACAGAACAGCAAGGGCAAGCACACACACAACTATTCTCAGAACCATACAACCTATCACACCATCCCAACACACACTACAGTCCATACCCACAGCCTCCACCCAACACCGAGCTATAGAATCCCACAGTATGCTACCAGGTCTCCCTCCCTCACAGGCCCCCCAAACCAGTGTTGGAAAGGAAACTGAAGGTATGGTACACAAACACTGATGGAATAACAAATAAGTGGGAGGAGTGGCATGAAAGAGTCAAAGAGGCATCACCAGACATCATAGCTCTCACAGAAACCAAGCTTACAGGTATGATAACAGATGCCATCTTTCCAACAGGATACCAAATCCTAAGGAAAGACAGAGGGAACAGGGGGGGTGGAGGAGTGGCATTGCTGATCAAAAATCGCTGGAATTTTGATGAGCTGGAGAGAGGAGACAGCGGAGAAGAAAGTGATTACATAGCGGGAACGCTTCACTCTGGAGGTCCCAAGGTGGTAATAGCAGTGATGTATAACCCACCACAGAACAGCAGGAGGCCAAGGCAAGAGTACGACGAGAGCAATAGAGCGATGGTTGACACACTGGCTAGAGTGGCCAGAAGAGCTCATGCATGCAGGGCAAAGCTCCTGATCATGGGTGACTTTAACCACAAGGAGATCGATTGGGAGAACTTGGACCCGCATGGGGGCCAAGATACATGGAGGGCTAAGATGATTGAGGTGGTACTGGAAAACTTCATGTACCAACACGTAAGGGACACTACAAGAGAGAGAGGAGAGGATGAACCAGCAAGGCTGGACTTAGTATTCACCTTGAGTAGTGCAGATATCGAGGACATCACATATGAAAGACCCTTTGGGGTCAGTGACCATGTGGTTTTAAGCTTCGAATATACAGTAGAGCTACAAGTGGAGGGAGAAGCAGGAAGGCCAGGACGAATGAAGCCAAACTACAAGAAAGGGGACTACACAGGAATGAGGAACTTCCTGAACGGGGTTCAGTGGGACAGAGAACTGGCAGGGAAGCCAGTTAATGAGATGATGGAATATGTAGCAACAAAATGCAAGGAGGCTGAGGAGAGGTTTGTACCCAAGGGTAACAGGAATAATGAAAAAGCTAGGATGAGCCCATGGTTTACCCAAAGGTGCAGGGAGGCAAAAACCAAGTGTGCTAGGGAATGGAAGAAATATAGAAGGCAAAGGACCCAGGAGAATAAGGAGAGCAGTCGTAGAGAAAGAAACGAATATGCACAGATAAGAAGGGAGGCCCAAAGACAATATAAAAATGACATAGCAGCGAAAGCCAAATCTGACCCGAAACTGTTGTACAGCCACATCAGGAGGAAAACAACAGTCAAGGACCAGGTAATCAGGCTAAGGAAGGAAGGAGGAGAGACAACAAGAAATGACCGTGAAGTATGTGAAGAACTCAACAAGAGATTCAAAGAAGTGTTCACAGAGGAGACAGAAGGGGCTCCAGAAAGACGGAGAGGTGGGGCACACCACCATGTGCTGGACACAGTGCACACAACCGAGGAAGAAGTGAAGAGGCTTCTGAGTGAGCTAGATATCTCAAAGGCAATGGGGCCAGATAACATCTCCCCATGGGTATTGAGAGAGGGAGCCGAGGCGCTATGTGTACCCCTAACAACAATATTCAATACATCTATCGAAACAGGGAGATTGCCTGAGGCATGGAAGACAGCAAATGTAGTCCCAATCTTTAAAAAAGAAGACAGACATGAAGCATTAAACTACAGACCAGTGTCACTGACATGTATAGTATGCAAAATCATGGAGAAGATTATCAGGAGAAGAGTGGTGGAACACCTAGAAAGGAACGATCTCATCAACAGCGGCCAACAAGGTTTTAGGGATGGGAAATCCTGTGTCACAAACCTACTGGAGTTCTATGACATGGTGACAGCAGTAAGACAAGAGAGAGAGGGGTGGATGGATTGCATATTCTTGGACTGCAAGAAGGCGTTTGACACAGTTCCACACAAGAGATTGGTGCAAAAACTGGAGGGCCAAACAGGGATAACAGGGAAGGCACTGCAATGGATCAGGGAATACTTGTCAGGAAGACAGCAGCGAGTCATGGTACGTGGCGAGGTGTCAGAGTGGGCACCTGTGACCAGCGGGGTCCCACAGGGGTCAGTCCTAGGACCAGTGCTGTTTCTGGTATTTGTGAACGACATGACGGAAGGAATAGACTCTGAGGTGTCCCTGTTTGCAGATGACGTGAAGTTGATGAGAAGAATTCACTCGATCGAAGACCAGGCAGAACTACAAAGGGATCTGGACAGGCTGCAGACCTGGTCCAGCAATTGGCTCCTGGAGTTCAATCCCACCAAGTGCAAAGTCATGAAGATTGGGGAAGGGAAAAGAAGACCACAGATGGAGTACAGTCTAGGGGGCCAGAGACTACAAACCTCACTCAAGGAAAAAGATCTTGGGGTGAGTATAACACAAGGCACATCTCCTGAAGCGCACATCAACCAAATAACTGCTGCAGCATATAGGCTCCTAGCAAACCTCAGAACAGCATTCCGACATCTTAATAAGGAGTCATTCAGGACCCTGTACACCATGTACGTTAGGCCCATATTGGAGTATGCGGCACCAGTTTGGAACCCACACCTAGCCAAGCACGTAAAGAAACTAGAGAAAGTGCAAAGGTTTGCAACAAGTCTAGTCCCAGAGCTAAGAGGTATGTCCTACGAGGAGAGGTTAAGGGAAATCAACCTGACGACACTGGAGGACAGGAGAGATAGGAGAGACATGATAACGACATACAAAATACTGAGAGGAATTGACAAGGTGGACAAAGACAGGATGTTCCAGAGATTGGACACAGTAACAAGGGGACACAGTTGGAAGTTGAAGACGCATTTGAATCACAGGGATGTTAGGAAGTATTTCTTCAGCCACAGAGTAGTCAGTAAGTGGAATAGTTTGGGAAGCGATGTAGTGGAGGCAGGATCCATACATAGCTTTAAGCAGAGGTACGATAAAGCTCACGGCTTAGGGAGAGTGACCTAGTAGCGATCAGTGAAGAGGCGGGGCCAGGAGCTCGGACTCGACCCCCGCAACCTCAACTAGGTGAGTACAACTAGGTGAGTACACACACATACACACACACACACACATACACCACACACACACACACACACACGCACACACACTCACATACACACACACACACACATACACACACACACATACACACACACATACACACACACACACACACACACACATACACACACACACATACACACACACACATACACCACACTCACACACACACACACACACACACACACACACACACACACACACACACACACACACGCACACACACACACAAACACACATACACACACACACACACACACACACACACACACACACACACACACACACACACACACACACACGCACACACACACACATACACATAATAGCACTCACAGAAACAAAACTCACCAGAATAATAACAGATTCAATGCTTCCATCCGGATATCAAATCCTCAGGAAAGACAGAGGGAGGAGAGGGGGAGGAGGAGTTGCACTGCTCATTAAAAACCAGTGGGGTTTTGAGAAAATGGAAGGAATGGATGGCACGGGCGAAAGGGACTACTTAGTAGGAACAATCCAGTCTGAGGGACATAAGGTGATATTTGTTGTAATGTACAACCCACCACAGAACTGCAGGAGGCCAAGAGAAGAATACGATGAGAGCAACAGAGTAATGATCGACACACTACCCGAGGTGGCCAGGAGAGCACACATGGGGGGAGCAAAGTTACTAGTTATGGGTGATTTCAATCACAAGGAGATTGACTGGGAAAGCCTGGAGCCCCATGGGGGTCCCGAAACATGGAGAGCCAAGATGATGGATGTGGTACTGGACAACCTCATGCATCAACATGTTAGAGACACTACCAGAGAGAGTGGAGAGGATGAACCAGCAAGACTGGACCTTCTATTCACCTTGAGTAGTTCGGACATAGAGGGTATCATGTATGAAAGGCCCTTGGGAGCTAGTGATCATGTGGTTCTGTGCTTCGACTACATAGTTGAGCTCCAAGTGGAAAGAGTAGCAGGAATAGGCTGGGAAAAACCAAACTTCAAAAGGGGTAACTACTCAGGCATGAGGAACTTCCTTCAAGACATTCAGTGGGAGAGGGAACTGACAGGAAAACCAGTACAAGAAATGATGGACTATTTGGCAACAAAATGCAAGGAGGCAGAGGAGAGGTTTGTTCCCAAGGGAAACAGAAATAATGGGAAGAACAGAACGAGTCCTTGGTTCACCCAAAGGTGTAGGGAGGCAAAAACTAGGTGTACTAGAGAATGGAAAAGGTACAGAAGACAGAGAACTCAGGAAAATAAAGAAATTAGCCGAAGAGCCAGAAACGAATATGCACAGATAAGAGGGGAGGCTCAGATACAATATGAAAATGACATAGCATCAAAAGTAAAGACTGAACCGAAGCTGTTGTACAGCCACATCAGGAGGAAAACAACAGTCAAGGACCAGGTAATCAGACTGAGGAAGGGTGATGGGGAATTCACAAGAAACGACCGAGAGGTATGTCAAGAGCTCAACACAAGATTTAAAGAGGTATTTACAGTGGAAACCAGTAGGACTCCAGGAAATCAGAACATGGGGGCACACCAGCAAGTGCTGGATGAGGTACATATAACCAAGGAGGAGGTGAAGAAGCTGCTATGCGAACTTGACACCTCAAAGGCGGTGGGACCAGACAACATCTCTCCATGGGTCCTTAAAGAGGGAGCAGAGATATTGTGTGAGCCATTAACAAAGATCTTCAACACATCATTTGAAACTGGGCAACTCCCTGAGGTATGGAAAATGGCAAATGTAGTCCCAATTTTTAAAAAGGGAGACAGACATGAGGCACTAAACTACAGACCTGTATCACTAACGTGTATAGTATGCAAGGTCATGGAGAAGATCATCAGGAGGAGAGTGGTGGAGCACCTGGAAAGAAACAAGTGTATAATTGACAACCAGCACGGTTTCAGGGAAGGAAAATCCTGTGTCACAAACCTACTAGAGTTTTATGACAAGGTGACAGAAGTAAGACAAGAGAGAGAGGGGTGGATCGACTGCATATTTTTGGACTGCAAGAAGGCCTTCGATACAGTTCCTCACAAGAGGTTACTGCAAAAGCTAGAGGATTAGGCACACATAACAGGAAAGGCACTGCATTGGATCAGAGAATATCTGACAGGGAGGCAACAATGAGTCATGGTACGCGACGAGGTGTCAGAGTGGGCGCCTGTGACAAGCGGGGTTCCACAGGGGTCAGTCCTAGGACCTGTGCTGTTCTTGATATATGTGAACGACATAACGGAAGGGATAGACTCAGAAGTGTCCTTGTTTGCAGATGATGCGAAGTTAATGAGAAGAATCAAATCGGATGAGGATCAGGCAGGACTACAAAGAGACCTGGACAGGCTACAAGCCTGTTCCAGCAACTGGCTCCTTGAATTTAACCCTGCCAAATGCAAAGTCATGAAGATTGGGGAAGGGCAAAGAAGACCGCAGACACAATATAGTTTAGATGGCCAAAGACTGCAAACCTCACTCAAGGAAAAAAATCTGGGGGTGAGTATAACACCGAGCATATCTCCTGAGGCGCACATCAATTAGATAACTGCTGCAGCATACGGGCGCCTGGCAAACCTACGGACAGCGTTCCAATACCTCAGTAAGGATTCGTTTAAGACTCTGTATACCATTTTCGTTAGACCCATACTGGAGTATGCAGCACCAGTTTGGAATCCACACCTAGTCAAGCACGTCAAGAAATTAGAGAAAGTGCAAAGGTTTGCAACAAGACTAGTCCCAGAGCTACGGGGATTGTCCTACGAAGAAAGGTTGAGGGAAATCTGCCTGACGACACTGGAGGCCAGGAGGGTCAGGTGAGACATGATAACGACATATAAAATACTGCGCGGGATAGACAAGGTGGACAAAGACTGGATGTTCCAGAGAAGGGACACAGACACAAGAGGTCACAATTGGAAGTTGAAGACTCAGATGAATCAAAGGGATGTTAGGAAGTATTTCTTTAGTCATAGAGTAGTCAGGCCGTGGAATAGCCTAGAAAGTGACGTAGTGGAGGCGGGAATTATACATAGTTTTAAGGCGAGGTATGATAGAGCTCATGGGGCAGGGAAAGAGAGGACCTAGTAGCAATCAGCGAAGAGGCGGGGCCAGGAGCTGTGAATCGACCCCTGCAACCACAAATAGGTGAGTACAAATAGGTGAGTACACACACACATACACACACACACACATACACACACACACACACACACACATACACACACTCACACACAAGCACACACACACACAAACACACACACGCACACACACATACACACACACACACACACACACACACACACACACACACACACACACACACACACACACACACACACACACACATACACATACACCACACACACACACACACACACACACACACACACACATATACACAAACACACACACACACACACATATATACACACATACACACACACACACATACACACACACACGTACACCACACACACACACACACACAGACACACACACACACACACACACACACACACACACACACACACACACACACACACACACATACACACACACACACATACACACACACACACACATACACATACACATACACACGGTGAAGAGGCGGGGCCAGGAGCTTGGACTCGACCCCTGCAACCTCAACTAGGTGAGTACAAATAGGTGAGTACACACACACATACACACACACACACACACACACACGTACACCACACACACACACACACACACACATACACACACACACACACACACACATACACACACACACACACACACACACACACACACACACACACACACACACACACACACACACACACACACACACACACACACACATACACAAGGCTTGGAATAATTTGAGCTGAATGTAATTAATTTTAAGAAACTTAATAATTGAAACTGCAATGCAGTTGAATTTATGGATTAAAAAAACAATTGTATTTGGTTGTAGTCATGCTTATTCCTGCCTAAATTACATCAATTACTGGGACCCCCCACCTTTTTTTTTTTTTTAGTTTACGCCCTCTTCAGTGGACGTAAACAGAAATCTCCACTAATGAACTAAAACAAATTTTGAAAAAAAAAAATTATATTCGAGAGAATTATGCTCCAGCAGCAACAGCCTGGTTGACCAGACAAGCACCAAACAAACCTGACCCATGACCGGGCTCCGGGAATAGAAAAACTCTCGAAACTCATCTAAGATATAAAAAGTAAAGGTATATCCAATAGGCGTAGATCCCCTGGAGGGAAGGTCCTGCCAAGATGCTGCCCTCTGAAGACACCAATGAGAGAAATAATGGGATGCACAGCTTCTGTAGCATCCTCAGAGAGATCATTTAGCATAGTTGGATTGCATATCATTTACTCTCAATGGACGCGGCTAGGACCTGCATCCTTCCACTAACTTCTGATTAAGTGCAACCCAAAATTTATGAGCACTTACCATCCCTGAATCTTAATGAAGTGTAATGTATGAAAATAGATGTAACTTACGCAAGTTGCTGTGGACCATTAAAGTCAATATTATTTTCATTATTTTACACGTTGTGCAATAACTCATTTACAACTTTGTGCAACGATTCATTGCAGAAATTCCTTTAATTTCGTTCAGCTTCTAGGCGCGTTTCCCTTTATTAAACTGTACCGAACGAAAAAAAAAAATTAAATATTTTTTCTTAGATCTAAGACAGTATAATATATAATGTAAAATGAAGCCTATTTTAGTTAATTGTAATTTTGTACGTAAATGGTATATTATACCAACAAGATGAAGAATTAGATATATGAGATACATCTTTGTATCTCCAGATTCTTCAAGACTACGGTAGCGATGTACAGCCCTTGTGGTTTAGCGCTTGTTTTTGATTATAAAAATAATTCAAGACTACGGTACCCTCCACCAACTTCAAAACTGAGGGACTGATTACCTCATCTCTTGTATGCAGTTCTACTTTCTTCACATTATGTCCTTGATAAAGCTACTGGATGGCTTACATATAAGTAATTGAAATTGTAATTGTAAGTAACTTTGAATTATATACAGGAGAGCCCGACTTTATGGCATTTTGGTAATGCAGGAGTTTACAATTATATCCATTCTTCATTTATTCAGACTTCCTACAATAAATATAATCACCGCTCATTACAAGCTAAGTACACAAATATTTTAGGATAAGTAATGTATGTACTGTATATGCATTTTTTTAGGCCTAGCTTTGTTGCTCTTAATATATGATAGTGTAACGTGTTGTCAGGTTGTTTCACTTTACAGCATTAGCCCGGAGACTATCCTGCTGTATATGCGAGGCCCTCTTGTAATTAATCCAAGCCTGACACACACACACACACACACACACACACACACACACACACACACACGCACTATTTAATTTTCTGCGTATAATTAGTTTGCGTATATTTGGTCCTTGCAATTATGCTTTCTGCCTCAATTAAGAAAATTACCAGCAGGAATCAAGAGGAAAAATGGAGGTCGTTTCAGATAGCACCGAGCGAAATATTGTATTTAATTCAGCGTCTTGGGAGCTATTGAACCGAGGGGTGTGTTGGTTTTACGTGCTTTAGTTAGATGTTCTGTGTGTGTGTGTGTGTGTGTGTACTCACCTAGTTGAGGTTGCAGGGGTCGAGTCCAAGCTCCTGGCCCCGCCTCTTCACTGGTCGCTACTAGGTCACTCTCCCTGAACCATGAGCTTTATCGTACCTCTGCTTAAAGCTATGTATGGATCCTGCCTCCACTACATCGCTTCCCAAACTATTCCACTTCCTGACTACTCTGTGGCTGAAGAAATACTTCCTAACATCCCTTTGATTCATCTGTGTCTTCAGCTTCCAACTGTGTCCCCGTGTTGCTGTGTCCAGTCTCTGGAACATCCTGTCTTTGTCCACCTTGTCAATTCCTCTCAGTATTTTGTAAGTCGCTATCATGTCCCCCCTATCTCTCCTGTCCTCCAGTGTCGTCAGGTTGATTTTCCTTAACCTCTCCTCATAGGACATACCTCTTAACTCTGGGACTAGTCTTGTTGCAAACCTTAGCACTTTCTCTAGTTTCTTTACATGCTTGGCTAGGTGTGGGTTCCAAACTGGTGCCGCATACTCCAATATGGGCCTAACGTACACGGTGTACAGGGTCCTGAACGATTCCTTATTAAGATGTCGGAATGCTGTTCTGAGGTTTGCCAGGCGCCCATATGCTGCGGCTGTTATTTGGTTGATGTGCGCTTCAGGAGATGTGCCTGGTGTTATACTCACCCCGAGATCTTTTTCCTTAAGTGATGTTTGTAGTCTCTGGCCCCCTAGACTGTACTCCGTCTGCGGTCTTCTTTGCCCTTCCCCAATCCTCATGGCTTTGCACTTGGTGGGATTGAACTCCAGGAGCCAGTTGCTGGACCAGGTCTGAAGCCTGTCCCGATCCCTTTGTATTTCAGCCTGGTCTTCGATCGAATGAACTCTTCTCATCAACTTCACGTCATCTGCAAACAGGGACACCTCGGAGTTTATTCCTTCCGTCATGTCGTTCACAAATACCAGAAACAGCACTGGTCCTAGGACTGACCCCTGTGGGACCCCGCTGGTCACAGGTGCCCACTCTGACACCTCGCCACGTACCATTACTCGCTGCTGTCTTCCTGACAAGTATTCCCTGATCCATTGCAGTGCCTTCCCTGTTATCCCTGCTTGGTCCTCCAGTTTTTGCACTAATCTCTTGTGTGGTACTGTGTCAAACGCCTTCTTGCAGTCCAAGAAAATGCAATCCACCCACCCCTCTCTCTCTTGTCTTACTGCTGTCACCATGTCATAGAACTCCAGTAGGTTTGTGACACAGGATTTCCCGTCTCTGAAACCATGTTGGCTGCTGGTGATGAGATCATTCCTTTCTAGATGTTCCACCATTCTTCTCCTGGCAATCTTTTCCATGATTTTGCATGCTATACATGTCAGTGACACTGGTCTGTAGTTTAGTGCTTCATGTCTGTCTCCTTTTTTAAAAATTGGGACCACATTTGCTGTCTTCCATGCCTCAAGCAATCTCCCTGTTTCGATAGATGTATTGAATATTGTTGTTAGGGGTACACATAGCGCCTCTGCTCCCTCTCTCAGGACCCATGGAGAGATGTTATCTGGCCCCATTGCCTTTGAGGTATCTAGCTCACTCAGAAGCCTCTTCACTTCTTCCTCGGTTGTGTGTACTGTGTCCAGCACATGGTGGTGTACCCCACCTCTCCGTCTTTCTGGAGCCCCTTCTGTCTTTTCTGTGAACACTTCTTTGAATCTCTTGTTGAGTTCCTCACATACTTCACGGTCATTTCTTGTTGTCTCTCCTCCTTCCTTCCTTAGCCTGATTACCTGGTCCTTGACGGTTGTTTTCTTCCTGATGTGGCTGTATAACAGCTTCGGGTCAGATTTGGCTTTTGCTGCTATGTCGTTTTCATATTGACGTTGGGCCTCCCTTCTTATCTGTGCATTATTCGTTTCTGGCTCTACGACTGCTCTCCTTATTCTCCTGGGTCCTTTGCCTTCTATATTTCTTCCATTCCCTAGCACACTTGGTTTTTGCCTCCTTGCATCTTTGGGTGAACCATGGGCTCATCCTGGCTTTTTCATTATTCCTGTTACCCTTGGGTACAAACCTCTCCTCAGCCTCCTTGCACATTGTTGCTACATATTCCATCATCTCATTAACTGGCTTCCCTGCCAGTTCTCTGTCCCACTGAACCTCATTCAGGAAGTTCTTCATTCCTGTGTAGTCCCCTTTCCTGTAGTTTGGTTTCATTTGTCCTGGCCTTCCTGCTTCTCCCTGCACTTGTAGCTCTACTGTGTATTCGAAGCTCAAAACCACATGATCGCTGGCCCCAAGGGGTCTTTCATATGTGATGTCCTCAATATCTGCACTACTCAAGGTGAATACTAAGTCCAGTCTTGCTGGTTCATCCTCTCCTCTCTCTCTTGTAGTGTCCCTTACGTGTTGGTACATGAAGTTTTCCAGTACCACCTCCATCATCTTAGCCCTCCATGTATCTTGGCCCCCATGTGACTCCCAGTTCTCCCATTCGATCTCCTTGTGGTTAAAGTCGCCCATGATCAGGAGCTTTGCCCTGCATGCATGAGCTCTTCTCGCCACTGCAGCCAGTGTGTCAACCATCGCTCTATTGCTCTCGTCATACTCTTGCCTTGGCCTCCTGCTGTTGTGATGGGTTATACATCACTGCAATTATCACCTTGGGACCTCCAGAGTGAAGCGTTCCCGCTATGTAATCACTTTCTTCTCCGCTGTCTCCTCTCTCCTGCTCATCAAAATTCCAGGGATTTTTGATCAGCAATGCCACTCCTCCACCCCCCCCCTGTTCCTTCTGTCTTTTCTCAGGATCTGGTATCCCGCTGGAAAGATGGCATCTGTTATCATACCTGTAAGCTTGGTTTCTGTGATCGCTATGATGTCTGGTGATGCCTTTTTGACTCTTTCATGCCACTCCTCCCACTAGTATGTTATTCCCTCAGCGTTTGTGTACCATACATTCAGTTTCCTTTCCAACACTGTGGTTTGGGGGGCCTGTGGGGGTGGGAGACTTGGTAGCATACTGTGGGATTCTATGGTTGGGGATTTGGTGGAAGCTGTGGGTATGGATTGTATTGTGTGTTGGGATGGTGTGATAGGTTGTAGGGTTCTGAGGATAGTTGTGTGTGTGCTTGCCCTTGCTGCTCTGTTCTGCTCTGAGTGACCTCTGCTGGTTCCATCCTTGTCTCCTTACCTAGCTCCTTTCGCTTTTTTGTCCTCTCCCTCAGCTGCTGTCTCTCTGTTTGTGTTCTGTCTCTGTCTAGGAACACCTTCTTGTACTCTTCCGAGCTTTTCAACCATGGTTTCTCTTGGAGGATCCTGTTCCGCACTGTTTCTGTCCTGAGAATCAGCTTGATTGGTCGGTTTCTCCCCTTCAAGTACCCCCCTATTCTCTGAAAATTTAGTCTCATCCATGTCTTCTCCCCCTATTTCCGTGATGATTTTCTCAATCTCCTTTCTTTCTTCCTGCCGTCTTTCAGTGTGTGTCCTTTCCTCTCTCTCCTGAAGCCCATGGATAATCACTGATTTTGCCCTTTCCTCCTCCCATTGCCTCTCCCTCTGTGACTCTGGTTCCTGTCTGTATGTGGTCATTTCCTCCCTTGATTTTTCCAGTGGCTCTTGGTAGCATGGTTGTGCCTCAGCATTCGACCTATCTCCCTCTCCATCTGCACCCATCTGCTCTTCCCTTCCACTCCCTGGCCCTTCTTTGCAGGCTGATATGACCTTAGCATAATTCATATCTCCTTCCTTCCTGTTCAGCCTCTCATCTTCGTATGGTGTGTCTTCTCTGGTCACTACCCCTGAGATTTGCTTCAGCCTGTTTACCTCAAATTCTAGGACCTTTACCCTGGCTACTGCAGTTTCGACTTGTGCCTCCCAATTCTTTGTCTCCTTCTTCAACCTCTTTTCCCATTTCACAGAGAGCTCTTTCTCCATTTTTTCAGAAAGCTCTCCTAATTTTCTCTCCCATTCTTGCTCTATCCTTTTCCACTGTTCCTCCATTCATTCCTCCCTATCAGTACTATTGTCATCTGATCCCTGATTCCTGCGAGTCCCAACCATTTTTTTTTTTTAGTGAAAGAGAGAGAGAAAGAGAAAAAGAAAATGGGGGAGAGATTGAGAGATAGGGAGAGAGAGAAGGGGAGCCTAGAAGGAGGGGAAAAGAAGGGAAAAAGTGGGAGAAAGTGAGAGAGAGGGAAGAGGTAAGAGAGAGGGGGGAGTGACAAGGGAAGAGAGAGAGAGATAAGAAGAGGAAGAGAGAGAGTAAGAGAGGAAGAGAGGAAAAGAGAGAGGGAGAGGGAAAGAGAGAGGAAGAGAGAAAGAGTGAGAGGAAGAGAGAGAGGAAGAGAGAAAGAGTGAGAGGAAGAGAGAGAGGAAGAGAGAGAGGAAGAGAGAGAGGATGAGAGAAAGGGGGAGAGAGAGAGAGAGAGAGAGAGAGAGAGAGAGAGAGAGAGAGAGAGAGAGAGAGAGAGAGAGAGAGAGAGAGAGAGAGAGAGAGAGAGAGAGAGAGAGAGAGAGGAAGAGAGAGGAGAGGAGAGGGAGAGAGATGGGGGGGGAAAGGAAGGGTTATAGGGTCACTTCACAGGAAGGTGTAAAATCCTGTATATGTGTGTGTGTGTGTCTGTATGTGTGTATGTGTGTGTGTGTGTGTGTGTGTGTGTGTGTACTCACCTATTTGTACTCACCTATTTGTGGTTGCAGGGGTCGATTCACAGCTCCTGGCCCCGCCTCTTCGCTGATTGCTACTAGGTCCTCTCTCTCCCTGCTCCATGAGCTCTATCATACCTTGCCTTAAAACTATGTATGGTTCCCGCCTCCACTACGTCACTTTCTAGGCTATTCCACGGCCTGACTACTCTATGACTGAAGAAATACTTCCTAACATCCCTTTGATTCATCTGAGTCTTCAACTTCCAATTGTGACCTCTTGTGTCTGTGTCCCTTCTCTGGAACATCCCGTCTTTGTCCACCTTGTCAATTCCGTGCAGTATTTTATATGTCGTTATCATGTCTCCCCTGACCCTCCTGTCCTCCAGTGTCGTCAGGCCGATTTCCCTCAACCTTTCTTCGTAGGACAATCCCTGTAGCTCTGGGACTAGTCTTGTTGCAAACCTTTGCACTTTCTCTAATTTCTTGACGTGCTTGACTAGGTGTGGATTCCAAACTGGTGCTGCATACTCCAGTATGGGCCTGACATAAATGGTATACAGAGTCTTAAACGAATCTTTACTGAGGTATCGGAACGCTATCCGTAGGTTTGCCAGGCGCCCGTATGCTGCAGCAGTTATCTGATTGATGTGCGCCTCGTGAGATATGCTCGGTGTTATACTCACCCCCAGGTCTTTTTCCTTGAGTGAGGTTTGCAGTCTTTGGCCATCTAAACTATATTGTGTCTGCGGTCTTCTTTGCCCTTCCCCAATCTTCATGACTTTGCATTTGGCAGGGTTAAATTCAAGGAGCCAGTTGCTGGACCAGGCTTGTAGCCTGTCCAGGTCTCTTTGTAGTCCTGCCTGATCCTCATCCGATTTGATTCTTCTCATTAACTTCGCATCATCTGCAAACAAGGACACTTCTGAGTCTATCCCTTCAGTTTTGTCGTTCACATATACCTGAAGGGATAGACTCAGAAGTGTCCTTGTTTGCAGATGATGCGAAGTTAATGAGAAGAATCAAATCGGATGAGGATCAGGCAGGACTACAAAGAGACCTGGACAGGCTACAAGCCTGTGTGTGTGTGTGTGTGTGTGTGTGTGTGTGTGTGTGTGTGTGTGTGTGTGTGTGTGTGTGTGTGTGTGTGTGTGTGTGTGTGTGTGCTACAGCTATTCAAGTGCCTAACAGCAGAGCTGTTCTCACCTAGTGTGTGCATATGTTTATGTAAACAGTCCTTATTTCCCACGTATGTACTACATTTGTACTGTATATGTACCCGATCTCTTGGTTCCCACTGTACTGTCTTATGCGTTTAAAATTACGTTCAAAAATAAATACACTAGGTTTCGCCTATATGCTGCTACCTCTAAATTCTATTAAATGCCAGTAAATGCTGCTTATTCTAATTCTGATAGCTCGAGGAGTGTGACCCCCAATTCCAGCTAGAGACAGGTACTATTGACCCCATGCAACTCAAACTAGGTGAATATTACTTGCGGCTGGCAGTGGAGTAACGTTGCGGGTCTGTCCTGTCCCAGAAGTTGAAGAAGTTTGATGCTTCTCGGTAATTTTTCCACTAACTTCCTGTATGCACTATAGTCTCTAGCTCTTCTAATTTTTTTCACTCACTCACTGTATTTACTGACACATCTATACATATCTCTTATCTCCCTGGTCTTGAGTCGCACTTATTCTTCAAAATACCCCACTGCGTTATTATGACAACACTATTTAGGCCTGACACAACCGTTCACCCTTCCAACGGCCCCCACTAAACACTCAGCCAATATTTCCTTTGTTTTCTTTTCTGTGGTCACTTATATTTCCTTTTTTCGGGGCTTAAATGATTATATGCACTCTTATGCGTGCACACGCCTATATCCCACACTCTATTCCTTATGGCACAGTCAGAAATTACCACCAAAACAAGAGCTCAAACCGCGTGACTCCTCCACGAGTGTGTGTGTGTGTGTGTGTGTGTGTATGTTTTTGTGTGTACTTACTATTTGTACTCACCTATTTGTAGCTGCAGGGGTCGAGTTCTAGCTCCTGGCCCCGCCTCTTCACTGATTGCTACTAGGTCCTTTTCCTGCTCCATGAGCTTTATCAAACCTCGTCTTAAAACTATGTATGGTTCCTGCCTCCACTACGTCACTTTCTAGGCTATTCCACTTCCTGACAACTCTGTGACTGAAGAAATACTTCCTAACATCCCTTTGGCTCATAGGAGTCTTCAATTTCCAATTGTGACCCCTTGTTTTTGTGTCCCATCTCTGGAACAACCTACCTTTGTCCACCTTGTCATTTCCTCGCAGTATTTTATATGTCGTTATCATGTCTTCCCTGACCCTACTGTCCTCCAGTGCCGTCAGGCCGATTTTTTTTAACCTTTCTTCTTAGGACAATCCCCTTAGCTCTGGAACTAGTTTTGTTGCAAACCTTTGCACTTTCTCGAATTTCTTGACGTGCTTGACTGCCTCTCAGGAGATGTGCTCGGTATTATACTCACCCCAAGATCTTTTTCCTTGAGTTAGGTTTGCAGTCTTTGGCCACCTAGGCTATACTCTGTCTGCAGTCTTTTTTACCCTTCCCCGATCTTCACGACTTTGCACTTGGCGGGGTAAATTCAAGGAGCCAGTTGTTGAACCAGGCTTGTAGCCTGTCCATGTCTCTTTGTAATCCTGCCTGATACTCGGCCAATTTAATTCTCCTCATTATCTTCACATCATCTGCAAACAGGGACTCTTCTGAGTCTATCCCTTCCTTTATGGCATTCACATATACCAAAAACAGCACAGGTCCTAGGACTAACCCCTGTGGAACTCCGCTCGTCACAGGCGCCCACTCTGACACCTCGTCACGTACCATGACTCGTTGTTGCCTCCCTGTCAGATATACTCTGATTCATTGCAGTGCCTTTCCTGTTATGGTTGCCTGATCCTCTAGCTTTTGCATTAACCTCTTGTGAGGAATTGTGTCGAAGGCCTTCTTGCAGTTCAAGAAAATGTAGTCTATGCACCCCTCTCTCTCATCTCTTACTTCTGTTACCTTGCAACATATATACATATATATATATATATATATATATATATATATATATATATATATATATATATATATATATATATATATATATATATATATGGGAAATCCATTCACGTGATATTTCGCTGACAATCTTTATTTATATATTAACTTCTAGATCTATGTGAAAAGCTTGCAAAAACTGTATTATACAATCTACATTATTCATAAAACCTATATTGGATTCTCTCATTACTTGGTATTTATTTACATTAAATTTCATTATCCGTCTCTCGCTTCTGGAATTTGATTTACCCAAAGTCATCTTGTAGCGATCTGAAGTCATTTTTCATTACTTTGCAAATATTTGTTTTCTACGGTAATTATTTCGTTATTCTATCAGTATCCTAATTATTCTTTCTGGCGAAAATCTTTCATCTATTGCAATAGTTGGCATTTTATTTAAGTTTGCAATTTCCGTATTACTATAGTCTTCCATAAGAGACTTCATCAAAATATTTTTAAAAACCCAAATAAATGTAATTCACCCATACATTTCTTTCTTGTATCATTTTTGGATTTGAAAATTAGTAGATAAATGAAAGTTAGAGTGTTGTGGCTGCAACAATTCACAACTAACCTATAATATCATGGATACAACAATACACAACTAACCTATAACACCAAAGCTGCAACAAATCACAACTAACCTATAGCATCATGGCTGCAACAAATCACAACTAACCTAAAATATCATGGCTGCAACAAATCACAACTAACCTAAAATACCATGGCTGCAACAAATCACAACTAACCTATAACAACATGGCTGCAACAAATCACAACTAACCTAAAATGTCATGGCTGCAACGATTCACAACTAACCTATAATATCATGGTTGCAACAATTCACAACTAACCTATAATATCATGACTGCAACAATTCACAACTAACCTATAATACCATGCCAGCAACAATTCACAACTAACCTATAATATGATGGCTGCAACAAATCACAACTAACCTATAATACCATGCCTGCAACAATTCACAACTAACCTATAATATGATGGCTGCAACAAATCACAACTAACCTATAATATCATGACTGCAACAATTCACAAATAACCTATAATATCATGACTGCAACAATTCACAAATAACCTATAATGCCATGACTGCAACAATTCACAACTAACCTATAATATCATGACTGCAACAATTTACAACTAACCTAAAATATCATGGCTACAACAATTTACAACTAACCTGTAACACCATGACTGCAACAATTCACAACTTATAATATGATGGCTGCAACAATTCACAACTAGCCTAAAATATCATGGTTTCAGCAATTCACAACTAACCTATAATTCCATGGCTGCAACAATTCACAACTAACCTATAATTCCATGGCTGCAACAATTCACAACTTATAATATCATGGCTACAACAATTCACAACTTATAATACCATGGCTGCATCAGTTCGCAACTAACCTATAATACCATGCCTGCAACAATTCACAACTAACCTATAATACCATGGCTGCAACAATTCACAACCTAAAATACCATGACTGCAACAATTCTCAACTAACCTATAATATCATGGCTGCAACAATTCACAACTAACCTATAATACCATGCCTGCCACAATCCACAACTATCCTATAATACCATGGCTGCAACAGTTCACAACTAGCCTAAAATATCATGGCTGTAACAATTCACAACTAACCTAAAGTATCATGGCTGCAACAATTCACAACTAACCTATAATACCATAGCTGCAACAATTCACAACTACCCTAAAATATAATGGCTGCAACAATTCACAACTATCCTATAATACCATGGCTGCAACAATTCACAACTAGTCTAAAATATCATGGCTGCAACAATTCATAACTAACCTATAATACCATGGCTGCAACAATTCACAACTACCCTAAAATATCATGGCTGCAACAATCCACATCTAACCTATAATACCATGGCTGCAACAATTCACTACTAACCTATAATATCATGTCTGCAACAATTCACAACTGACCTATAATATCGTGGCTGCAACAATTCACAACTTATAATATCATGGGTGCAACAATTCTTAGCTAACCTATAATACCATGGCTGCAACAATTCACTACTAACCTATAATACCATGGCTGCAACAATTCACAACTTATAATACCATGGCTGCAACAGTTCACAGCCTACAATACTATGGCTGCAACAATTCACATCTAACCTATAATGCCATAACCGCAAAAATTGACAACTAGCCTATAATACCATATCTGCATCTATGCACAACCTATTATACCATGGCTACAACAATTCACAACCTATTATACCATGGCTGCAACAATTCACAGCTAAAGTTAGCACACATGTGCAACATCTGGATAACTTTACTGTAGACGTTTCTCCATCCAGTGGCTTTATCAACATAAGAAGACACTAGAACTATATACAAAAGATGAGATAATCAGTCCCTCAGCCATGGAGTTGGTGTTGAGAACACCGTAGTTGTAGTGATTCTGGAGCAAATACAAGGAAATATAGTTCTACTGTCTTCTTATGTTCTAGAATCTGTATTGATAAAGCCACTGGATGGAGAAACATCTACAATAAATATAACCAGATGTTGCACATGTGACTTAACTTTCATATTGTCGGTATTTTCTACCTTTCTTGCACAACTTGTCAGACACTGCAACATCATTGAATCTTGGTTCAGAGGACATCTACAAGACCTTCTTCACGGCTGCTACAACTAACCCATCCCTTTGGGTAGGACCTACTTCCACTGGGGAATCTCGCCTACCAGTAACTATGCCCTCGTCTGCTACACGTCCCTATCCACTGACGCCTATATAAACACCAATCTCCTTGTCTTTGCTCCAGAATCACTACAACTACAGTGCTCTCAACACCAGCACCAAGACTGAGGGACTGATTACCTCATCTTTTGTATATAGTTCTACTGTCTTCTTATGTCCTAGAATGTGCATTTATAAAGTCACTGGATGGCGAAACGTCTACAATAAAGATAACCAGATGTTGCACATGTGTCTAATTCTTCATCTTATCGGTATTGTATGTTATTCATTTAACTGTATGAGAAAGCCACTAAAAAAATCCTAAAAAAGAAGACCAATATATTATGGTAATGAAACAAATGGTAATAACACATGGCGGAAATTGATTTGTCAGTGCAAGACACAACCTGATTTGTTAGTGTTGTATGGAATTTGCTAGGGTAGCCCAAGGTGGAATCCGAATGAGCACCTCAGGATAGAATCTGATCGGTTAGACCAGGATTAGCTAGCACAGGGCAGAATCGGACTAGTTAGCACAAGACGGAATCTGAATGGTTATAGCCCAAGGAATGCGATTGTTAAAAGAAGACCAGAACTGATTGGCTCCCTTCCTCCCTTTCATCCCCCAGGCTGTTGCACATTAAGGCTCTCGTGGAACTTTTACTTACAAAAGCAAAATGGAAAAAATTATTCGCTCACCCAGTAATTGGAAACAAACAGCATTAGTGAATAAAGTTTCTCGCTTCAGTGAATGGGGTATAACGTGTGATGTTTGTGTAAGGAGGCGAACCGGACTGTGGTCAGTCCTCGTGAAGGATGGCTGTGTGTGTGTGTGTGTGTGTGTGTGTGTGTGTGTGTGTGTGTGTGTGTGTGTGTGTGTGTGTGTGTGTGTGTGTGTGTGTGTGTGTGTGTGTGTGTGTGTGTGTGTGTGTGCGTGTACTCACCTAATTATACTCACCTAATTGTGGTTGCAGGGGTCGAGACTCAGCTCCAGGCCCCCTGATCGTTACTAGGTCCTCTCTCTCTCTCTATGTTTTCTGAGCTTTGTCATACCTCGTCTTAAAGCTATGTAAGGTTCCTGCCTCCACTACATCATGCTAGACTATTCCACTTCCTGACAACTCTATGATTGAAGAAATACTTCCTAACATCCCTGTGACCCGTCTAAATCTTCAGCTTCCAATTGTGACCCCTTGTTTCTGTGTCCCTTCTCTGGAACATCCTGTCTCTGTCCATCTTATCTATTCCACGCAGTATTTCGTATGTCGCTATCATGTCTCCCCTGACCCTCCTGTCCTCCAGTGTCGTCAGGCCGATTTCCCCCAACCTTTTTTCGTAGGACATTCCCCTGAGCTCTGGAACTAACCTTGTTGCAAACCTTTGCACTTTCTCTAATTTCTTGATGTGCTTGACTAGGTGTAGGTTCCAAACTGGTGCTGCATATGTCGTAGGGGGTTCTTAAAAAGAGATATCGAGGGCTGAAGATAGACACACTTGTTGGATGGTAACGCTATATTGTCAGACTGTGGTAATGGGAGATGGAGCCCAGCCTGCCGTGTCACTGCCTAGCTGGATGTTATACGCCGACTGAGGCCGAGGTAGCTCGCCTCACACTCAAGCTGTATCCCGTGACGTCATACAGTCACAGGCCTAAGGGATCTTCTATATAAACACATGGATGATACTATAATGCTCAGTTAATCTATACAACACATGTAAGGGGATTCAGCAACTATGCTGACACATACTCCAGTATGGGTCTGACATACACAGTGTACAGTGTCTTGAACGATTCCTTACTTAGGCATGGGAACGCTATTCTCAGGTTTGCCAGGCGCTCATATGCCGCAACAGTTATCTGGTTGATGTGTGCTTCCAGAGACGTGCTCTGTGTTATGCTCACCCCAAGATCTTTCTCCTTGAGTGAGGTTTGCAGTCTTTGGCCACCTGTCTGTGGTCTTCTTTGCCCTTCCCCAATCTTCACTACTTTGCATTTGGCGGGGTTGAATTCGAGAAGCCAGTCGCTGGACCACGTGTCCAGCCTGTCCAGGTCTGTTTGAAGTCCTGCCTTATCCTCATCTGATTTAATTCTCCTCATTAACTTCACACCATCTGCGAACAGGGACACCTCTGAGTCTATCCATTCCATCATGTCATTCACATATACCAAAAATGGTACTGGTTCTAGGACTGACCCCTGTGGGACCCCGCTCGTCACAGGCGCCCACTGTGATACCTCATCACGTTGTTGCCTCCCTGTCAGGTATTCTCTGATCCACTGTAGTGCCCTTCCTGTTATACGTGCCTGATCCTCCAGCTTCTTCACTAATCTCTTGTGAGGAACTGTGTCGAAGCCTTACTGCAGTCCAGGAGTGTGTGTATGTGTGTGTGGGAGGATGCAGGAGTCTAGTCACAGTTCCTGGCCACGACTCTTCGCTGGTCGCTTCTAAGTCCACCCTCTCCCTGCTCCGAGACCCTTATCGTAACTTTTCTTAAAGCTATGTATGGATCCTGTGTGTGATAGAGAGAGAGAGAGAGAGAGAGAGAGAGAGAGAGAGAGAGAGAGAGAGAGAGAGAGAGTTTAACTGCCTGTAATAAATTCGTTGTTTTTCTCCCTCAATTTTAAATTTAGCAACACTATTTTGTTTTAAACTTTACAGTAGTTGTTGCACTCTCAACCTCCTCCTGGAGTGGATTCACTTGTCAACTACACTACCTGTAAAGAAATACTTTCTGCAGTCTATTTCACATCGAGAATGTGTCTTTATCTTCCATTCTGCTTGTTCCAAAAAATACTTCCTCTGCGTTCTGATAGTCCCTCAAACATATGAGGGCAAGAAAATAAACACGGAGAGACAAAGGAAAAAATATGAATAGGGTGAATTGAAAAAACGGGAAGTGAGGACAATGATACAAGAATGATAATAAAATACAGGTAGTGGGGACGATGTCACAAGAGTGATAAAAAGAGACAGGTAGTGGGGACAACGTCACAGAGTGGGGATAAGAGCAAGTAGTGGGGACGACGACTCAGTGGAAATACACACAGGTAGTCAGGAGGACGACGCAGAGCTGGGCTGAAACACAGGTAGTGGAGCGCGAACACGACAACGATGACACCAAGGGCTTCCTGGAAGTCGGATAATAACAAGCGTCCACTTTCTTGTTTGTTGAGTTCCCCATTGAATTCCCGTTTTCTTTCTTCTGCGACACCAAGTGATTTCTAGGGGATGAGAGAGGGAGGGAAGGAGAAAGAGGGAGAGAGAGAGAGAGAGAGAGAGAGAGACAGACAGACAGACAGACAGACAGACTGACAAAGACAGACAGAGACAGAGACAGAGACAGACAGACAAAGAGAGAGAGAGAGAGACAGAGAGGAAGGAGTGAAGGTGACAAGTGGGCTCATACCTTAAGTATGCTCCACTCTCTTGGATTACTTGATGTCATATCACTGGCCAGAAAGCTAGGCCCTTCTACCTTCAAATTGTAGAAGTATAAGTAACAAGTTAGTAAGTTTATTTAGGCACGGATACACATAAGTACAATTATTATACGTACTGTAAATTGCCTACGATAACCCCAAAAAAGGTCAGTGACTTATTTCCATTGAGGTTGTTGTGACAGAAAGGACAGCATTCCACCTCACTACACACTCAGTCTGTTACAGAATAACAAATTAAAGATGGGGAAAGATAATACTCTATTCCACACTAGTGCAATTTCTTAATACTTAAATATTTATTGCAATAGTACACATGGGTAACGAGAAATGGATCTTATACCAGGATAACTGGGAAGAAATACAAGATAATAGAGTTGAAGGAATACATTAGCTGACGGAAATGAATATTCACTTGCAGTATAAAATAGAGTTCTTATTAAATCA
>NC_091301.1:21670858-21700858 GCF_038502225.1 Cherax quadricarinatus | reverse complement strand
ATTCAAAACGAGAGATGCCAAGCCATTGATGATCCTTTTCAAATCATTTGTTCTCTCTAGGGTAGAATACTGCTGTACATTAACATCTCCGTTTAAAGCAGGTGAAACTGCAGATCTAGAGAGTGTACAGAGATCCCTTACTGCACGTATAAGTTCTGTCAAGCACCTTAACTACTGGGAACGCTTGGAAGCACTTGACTTGTACTCGTTGGAACGCAGGAGGGAGAGATATATCATAATCTACACTTGGAAAATCCTGGAAGGAATGGTCCCAAATCTGCACACAGAAAGCACTCCCTACGAAAGTAAAAGACTGGGCAGGCGATGCAAAATGCCCCCAATAAAAAGTAGGGGCGCCATTGGTACACTAAGAGAAAGCACAATAAGTGTCCGGGTCCCAAGACTGTTCAACAGTCTCCCATCAAGCATTATGGGAATTGCCAATAAACCCCTGGCTGCCTTCAAGAGAGAGCTGGACAGATACCTAAAGTCAGTGCCCGATCAGCCGGGCTGTGGCTCGTACGTTGGACTGCGTGCGGCCAGCAGTAACAGCCTAGTTGATCAGGCCCTGACCCATCGGGAGGCCTGGTCATGGACCGGGCCGCGGGGGCGTTGATCCCCAGAATAACCTCCAGGTAATCCAGGTAACCCAGGAGAGAGAGAAAGAGAGAGAGAGAGAGAGAGAGAGAGAGAGAGAGAGAGAGAGAGAGAGAGAGAATGCGGATGATGTTGAGTTTTGCAGATAATGTTTAGCTTAGACGCAGCAGAGGTTAACCTCACGATACTGCCACTACACAAAGCTACAGCTAGAGGAGGAAGGAGGTCTCAAAAAAAATGTATTCCCCTATTTAAGATAATCTAACCGTTTAATGGTCTGAAAAATAAGTGGGAGAGAGAAAATTAAAAAAAAAATAAAAAATAAAAGGAGAGTCCATATTAATCTAATATATAAATAACGAAACCGAGCTTAAAGAATTCGAATATACATAACTTTTTTTTATATATACACTAGGCGGACAGCAATATAAATTTAACATAGTGACCTAATTTAGGTGCACGAAGGGTACTGCTTCTAATTTGCATTGAAATTGGCCGCTGCTAACGTTAATGTTCCCTAAGTGAGCTGTGAAAGTAAACAAAGAGGTATCGTAACTACATGTGTTTCTTAAACGACCTGGAATTAATCTTGAATTAAGTTGAAGGGAGGAGGAGGAGGAGGAGGAAGAGCCGAGGACCCCGTGTCAGTGTACCCACCTGGTCACTTGGTCTCTCCCAAGGATATGTATCGTCGAATCTCCACCAAAAAGGTCAGGAGCCACGACACGACCCACGCAACCACAACTAGGTGGATGCATGAAATCTTCCTCCCATGATGTTTCGTTCCCCGTACCATAAGATGTTTGTGTCTCATCTCTCAGTAAATTTTCTTCTTGGGTGGATCCTGCCCCTATATACATACATGCGTATATATATATATATATATATATATATATATATATATATATATATATATATATATATATGTATATATATATATATATATATATGTATATATATATGTATATATATCACAGATTAATCAAAGAAAAATATTACGTTCATTGTTGATCGTGTTAACTGTATAATTTAAGTGATTAATGTCTACTAGAGTAATTAAAACGAGAGTGAGGTGCACAGGCAGCTGTTATTAATGTGCAGTAATTAACGATGTGTAGACACTGTTAGCCAGTCATTTAATATTTACAATAGTTTTTGTTTAGTTTAATAATTATAATATTGTAACTATTTCATAGTAATAAATTTTAATCCATATATATATATATATATATATATATATATATATATATATATATATATATATATATATATATATATATATATATATGCTTGTATATGCTTGTACATGTATGTTTATGAGACAGAAAAAAGACACCAGCAATCCTACCATCATGTAAAACAATTAATATAAAGGGGATTTAAAACAGGAATAAATAAAGGGGATATAAATGGCGTGCTGAAAATTTCCAGCCAAGACAGGACTCGCAGCAATGGTTTCAAGTTGGAAAAATTCAGATTCAGGAAGGATATAGGAAAGCACTGGTTTGGTAATAGAGTTGTGGATGAGTGGAACAAACTCCCGAGTACAGTTATTGAGGCTAAAACGTTGTGTAGTTTTAAAAATAGGTTAGATAAATACATGAGTGGGTGTGGGTGGGTGTGAGTTGGACCTGACTAGCTTATGCTGCTGGGTCTGGTGTTGTGCTCCATCCTTGAGTGGAAGTGACCAGACTGGGTGGTTCATTGGGCTAATCCGGGAGGGGGGGGGCACATGGACCTGCTCCGCATGGGTCAGTAGGCCTGTTGCAGTGTTCCTTCTTTCTTATGTTCTTATGTTCTTAATATATATTTCTTCAGGGAAGGATTTTCTGGAATAGAGTCCCATAAGAGAGGAACTTAATACAGAATGGGGGAATGCTGTTGGGTGCTGAAAAGTGACAGGAGTGAGTGTAATCCTGAACTGTAGTATATGTGATTTAAAGGTTGCTTTCAATCCTACGCTCCAACGTGATTATAATATCATTAATACTATTGTTTTTTGTGGGACCTGTTGTTAGTGTTAGTTATGGCGTAGGCTGAATCAACCAAAACGTGGTGGGTTACCACCGGTTTTGATTCTCTCTCAACCAAAACAAAGGCGCGACGTGGAGGGAAAAAATGTCAGGTGATGTACAGAGCGATGGGATCAATAGGTGATACAGCAGCGCTCTGGTTCGCGGTACGTTCAGGGTTCCCACATTTCGTGTAGTATATACATACTTACCTTGCTTGTATTTTGTGTCTTGTATTAGCCCACCCGGCTATGGAGGGCTTCCTCTTGTACATTAAGCTAATTCAACGGATTATGTATTTAACGAACCAATGGAGGGAGGGAGGGTTGGGTGAAAGGGGAATATCCGCAGAAGCAATGATATATCACGATAAAACCTTGTTAAAACACAGACTTGATATGAATCAAGTTGAAAATTCGTGAAATTAATCTGGTTTATGAGATATTTTCTCAGTGGCGTGCATGTAGTTGTAGCATTGCAGATGGTTGTGCCTCCGTAGATTTAACATTGTCACAGTTTTGGGCCTGTATATTCATTGTTGTCACAGTTGTGTGTAAGTCTGTAGATATAACTTATCTGGGCGGCAGATTTATACAAGCAAGTTATGTTGGAGGTCACAAGTTAGTAAGAGTCTGAAACGCCAATCTTTCACGAGTTAGAAGTTTTAAAGGCGTCACAGAATGTTGCGGAGCTATTGTGTGTTGTATGGTTGTGTCGTCTGGCCTAGCGACTCGTGAGCAATAAGCCGAGATGTTTACCTTTCCTTATAAATTCGTGGTCGTGTCAGGTAAGAGAAACTTCATGTTGGGTAGCAGACTATAGAGTACTATTATTATTATTATCGGTGCCAATACTATCCTCTTATTCACCATGTTTACGATCATTACCGGCGCCACCACCATCATCTTCACAGTGGTTACGATTATTGTCAACTTTATCGTTATTTTCATCTTGTCTTCTTGCCTACCTCGCAGCTTCCTTGTCAGCCTACCTGCCTGCATGCCTGCCTTCCAGTCTGCCTGAATGTTAGCCAGCATTCCAGACTGCTTACCAGCCTGCCAGCCTACCTGCAAGCCTGCGTTTTTGCCTGCCTGGCTACCAGACTCTTTGCCTGCCAACCAATATCCTTGCCCACTTTCTCATTCGCATGATATCTTTTATATTTACCAGACAACATTCCTGCTTGCCTCTCTGCCTGTGCCTCCCTCACCTGCCTGCCTGTCTTTCTGTCTGCCAGTTCACCTCACAAACGCATCGCTCCTCCTACATAACCAAACACTGGCTCACCCACACCCACGCCCACTCACGCAAGAACGTCTTCGAGCACAAAAAGAAAAAAAAATCAGAATTGAATTAACTATGATCCTAAATAAGTATTTTGCCTCCAGGAGGATCAGCAGCAGGAGCAGAGTAACAGCAACAGTAGCAGCAACAACAGTGGTAGCAGAAACGAGGGCATTAATACGAGAATCAGCAGCAGAATTTAAGTAGAAGTAGGAATAACGGAAGAAGGTGCCGCAGAAACCACCGAAGCACTGGAACAACTTCAACAGCAACTGAGTCAGCACTGGAAACAGAAACGGCAAAAAAACACTGCAGCAGCAGAGGCAGGAGGAGCCACAGGAAACACAGCAGCAGAGGCAGGAGAGGTCATAGCAAACACAGCAACAGAGGTAGGAGGGAACAGAGCAAATACAGCAGCAGGGGCAGGAGAAACCACAGCAAACACATTAAAAGAGGCAGGAAGTACCACAGCAAACACAGCAACAGAGGCAGGAGGGACCACATCAAACACAGCAGCAGTGGCAAGAGGGATCACAGCAAACACAGCAACAGAGGTAGGAGGAAACACAGCAAACACAACATCAGAGGCAGGAGGGGCCACAGCAAACACAGCAACAGAAGCACGAAGGACCACAGCAAACATAGCAACCGAAGCAGGAGGAACCACATCAAACAGCAGCAGGGGCAGGAGGAACACCAGAAACACAGCAACAGAGGTAGAAGGGAACACAGCAAACACAGCAGCAGGGGCAGGAGGGACCAGAGCAAACACAGCAACAGAGGCAGGAGGGACCACATCAAACACAGCAACAGTGGCAAGAGGGATCACAACAATCAGAGCAACAGAGGCAAGAGAGACCACAACAAACAGAGCAACAGAGGCAGGAGGGACCACAACAAACAGAGCAACAGAGGCAGGAGGGACCACAACAGCAACAGAGCAACAGAGGCAGGAGGGACCACAACAGAGCAACAGAGGCAGGAGGGACCGCAACAGAGCAACAGAGGCAGGAGGGACACAGCAGCAACAGAGGCAGGAGGGACCACAGCAGCAACAAAGGCAGAAGGGACCACAGCAGCAACAGAGGCAGGAGGGACCACAACAGAGCAACAGAGGTAGGAGGGACCACAGCAGCAACAGAGGCAGGAGGGACCACAGCAGCAACAGTGGCAGCAGGGACTACAGCAGCAACAGAGGCAGGAGGGACCACAGCAGCAACAGAGGCAGGAGGGACCACAGCAGCAACAGAGGCAGGAGGGACCACAACAGAGCAACAGAGGTAGGAGGGACCACAGCAGCAACAGAGGCAGGAGGGACC
This sequence comes from Cherax quadricarinatus, assembly GCF_038502225.1. Lineage (NCBI taxonomy): Eukaryota > Metazoa > Arthropoda > Malacostraca > Decapoda > Parastacidae > Cherax > Cherax quadricarinatus. The sequence continues at coordinate 21,695,646 of NC_091301.1, read as the reverse complement.
ACAGCAGCAACAGTGGCAGGAGGGAGCACAGCAGCAGCAACAGAGGCAGGAGGGACGACAGCAGCAACAGAGGCAGGAGGGACCACAGCAGCAACAGAGGCAGGAGGGACGACAGCAGCAACAGAGGCACGAGGGAGCACAGCAGCAACAGAGGCAGGAGGGACCACAGCAGCAACAGAGGCATGAGGGACCACAGCAGCAACAGAGGCAGGAGGGACCACAGCAGCAACAGAGGCAGGAGGGACCACAGCAGCAACAGAGGCAGGAGGGAGCACAGCAGCAACAGAGGCAGGAGGGAGCACAGCAGCAACAGAGGCAGGAGGGACCACAGCAGCAACAGAGGCAGGAGGGACCACAGCAGCAACAGAGGCAGGAGGGACCACAGCAGCAACAGAGGCAGGAGGGACCACAGCAGCAACAGAGGCAGGAGGGAGCACAGCAGCAACAGAGGCAGGAGGGACCACAGCAGCAACAGAGGCAGGAGGGACCACAGCAGCAACAGAGGCAGGAGGGACCACAGCAGCAACAGAGGCAGGAGGGACCACAGCAGCAACAGAGGCAGGAGGGACCACAGCAGCAACAGAGGCAGGAGGGACCACAGCAGCAACAGAGGCAGGAGGGACCACAGCAGCAACAGAGGCAGGAGGGACCACAGCAGCAACAGAGGCAGGAGGGACCACAGCAGCAACAGAGGCAGGAGGGACCTCAGCAGCAACAGAGGCAGGAGGGACCACAGCAGCAACAGAGGCAGGAGGGAGCACAGCAGCAACAGAGGCAGGAGGGACCACAGCAGCAACAGAGGCAGGAGGGACCACAGCAGCAACAGAGGCAGGAGGGACCACAGCAGCAACAGAGGCAGGAGGGACCACAGCAGCAACAGAGGCAGGAGGGACCACAGCAGCAACAGAGGCAGGAGGGACCACAGCAGCAACAGAGGCAGGAGGGACCACAGCAGCAACAGAGGCAGGAGGGACCACAGCAGCAACAGAGGCAGGAGGGAGCACAGCAGCAACAGAGGCAGGAGGGACCACAGCAGCAACAGAGGCACGAGGGAGCACAGCAGCAACAGAGGCAGGAGGGACCGCAGCAGCAACAGAGGCAGGAGGGAGCACAGCAGCAACAGAGGCAGGAGGGACCACAGCAGCAACAGAGGCAGGAGGGACCACAGCAGCAACAGAGGCAGGAGGGACCACAACAGTAACAGAGCAACAGAGGCAGGAGGGACCACAACAGAACAGAGCAACAGAGGCAGGAGGGACCACAACAGCAACAGAGCAACAGAGGCAGCAGGGACCACAGCAGCAACAGAGGCAGGAGGGACCACAACAGCAACAGAGCAACAGAGGCAGGAGGGACCACAACCGCAACAGAGCAATAGAGGCAGGAGGGACCACAGCAGCAACAGAGGCAGGAGGGACCACAGCAGCAACAGAGGCAGGAGGGACCACAGCAGCAACAGAGGCAGGAGGGACCACAGCAGCAACAGAGGCAGGAGGGAACACAGCAGCAACAGAGGCAGGAGAGACCACAGCAGCAACAAAGGCAGGAGGGACCACAGCAGCAACAGAGGCAGCAGGGACCACAGCAGCAACAGAGGCAGGAGGGACAACAGCAGCAACAGAGGCAGGAGGGACCACAGCAGCAACAGAAACAGGAGGGACCACAGCAGCAACAAAGGAAGGAGGGACCACAGCAGCAACAGAGGCAGGAGAAACCACAGCAGCAACAGAGGCAGGAGGGACCACAGCAGCAACAGAGGCAGGAGGGAGCACAGCAGCAACAGAGGCAGGAGGGACCACAGCAGCAACAGAGGCAGGAGGGACCACTGCAGCACCAAAGGCAGGAGAGACCACAGCAGCAATAGAGGCAGCAGAGACCACAGCAGCAACAGAGGCAGGAGGGACCACAGCAGCAACAGAGGCAGGAGGGACCACAGCAGCAACAGAGGCAGGAGGGACCACAGCAGCAACAGAGGCATGAGGGTCCACAGCAGCAACAGAGGCATGAGGGACCACAGCAGCAACAGAGGCAGGAGGGACCACAGCAGCAACAGAGGCAGGAGGGACCACAGCAGCAACAGAGGCAGGAGGGAGCACAGCAGCAACAAAGGCAGGAGGGAGCACAGCAGCAACAGAGGCAGCAGGGACCACAGCAGCAACAGAGGTAGGAGGGACCACAGCAGCAACAGAGGCAGGAGGGACCACAGCAGCAACAGAGGCAGGAGGGACCACAGCAGCAACAGAGGCAGGAGGGACCACAGCAGCAACAGAGGCACGAGGGAGCACAGCAGCAACAGAGGCAGGAGGGACCACAGCAGCAACAGAGGCAGGAGGGACCACAGCAGCAACAGAGGCAGGAGGGACCACAGCAGCAACAGAGGCAGGAGGGACCACAACAGCAACAGAGGCAGGAGGGACCATAACAGCAACAGAGCAACAGAGGCATGAGGGACCACAGCAGCAACAGAGGCAGGAGGGACCACAACAGCAACCGAGCAACAGAGGCAGGAGGGACCACAACAGCAACATAGCAACAGAGGCAGGAGGGACCACAACAGCAACCGAGCAACATAGGCAGGAGGGACCACAACAGCAACAGAGCAACAGAGGCAGGAGGGACCACAGCAGCAACAGAGGCAGGAGGGACCACAACAGCAACCGAGCAACAGAGGCAGGAGGGACCACAACAGCAACAGAGCAACAGAGGCAGGAGGGACGACAGCAGCAACAAAGGCAGGAGGGACCACAACAGCAACAGAGGCAGGAGGGACCACAGGAGCAACAGAGGCAGGAGGGACCACATCAGCAACAGACTCAGGAGGGACCACAGCAGCAACAGAGGCAGGAGGGACCACAGCAGCAACAGAGTCAGGAGGGACCACAGCAGCAACAGAGCCAGGAGGGACCACAGCAACAGAGGCAGGAGGGAGCACAGCAGCAACAGAGGCAGGAGGGAGCACAGCAGCAACAGAGGCAGGAGGGACCACAGCAGCAACAGAGGCAGGAGTGATCACAGCAGCAACAGGGGCAGCAGGGACCACAGCAGCAACAGAGGCAGGAGGGACCACAGCAGCAACAGAGGCAGGAGTGACCACAGCAGCAACAGAGGCAGGAGGGACCACAGCAGCAACAGAGGCAGGAGGGACCACAACAGCAACCGAGCAACAGAGGCAGGAGGGACCACAACAGCAACAGAGCAACAGAGGCAGGAGGGACGACAGCAGCAACAAAGGCAGGAGGGACCACAACAGCAACAGAGGCAGGAGGGACCACAGGAGCAACAGAGGCATGAGGGAGCACAAGAGCAACAGAGGCAGGAGGGACCACAGCAGCAACAGAGGCAGGAGGGACCACAGCAGCAACAGAGGCAGGAGGGAGCACAGCAGCAACAGAGCCAGGAGGGAAAACAGCAACAGAGGCAGGAGGGAGCACAGCAGCAACAGAGGCAGGAGGGAGCACAGCAGCAACAGAGGCAGGAGGGAGCACAGCAGCAACAGAGGCAGGAGGGAGCACAGCAGCAACAGAGGCAGGAGGGAGCACAGCAGCAACAGAGGCAGGAGGGACCACAGCAGCAACAGAGGCAGGAGGGACCACAGCAGCAACAGAGGCAGGAGGGACCACAGCAGCAACAGAGGCAGGAGGGAGCACAGCAGCAACAGAGGCAGGAGGGACCACAGCAGCAACAGAGGCAGGAGGGACAACAGCAGCAACAGAGGCAGGAGGGACCACAGCAGCAACAGAGGCAGGAGGGACCACAGCAGCAACAGAGGCAGGAGGGACCACAGCAGCAACAGAGGCAGGAGGGAGCACAGCAGCAACAGAGGCAGGAGAGACCACAGCAGCAACAGAGGCAGGAGGGACCTCAGCAGCAACAGAGGCAGGAGGGACCACAGCAGCAACAGAGGCAGGAGGGACCACAGCAGCAACAGAGGCAGGAGGGACCACAGCAGCAACAGAGGCAGGAGGGACCACAGCAGCAACAGAGGCAGGAGGGACCACAGCAGCAACAGAGGCAGGAGGGACCACAGCAGCAACAGAGGCAGGAGGGACCACAGCAGCAACAGAGGCAGCAGGGACCACAGCAGCAACAGAGGCAGGAGGGACCACAGCAGCAACAGAGGCAGGAGGGACCTCAGCAGCAACAGAGGCAGGAGGGACCACAGCAGCAACAGAGGCAGGAGGGACCACAGCAGCAACAGAGGCAGGAGGGACCACAGCAGCAACAGAGGCAGGAGGGACCACAGCAGCAACAGAGGCAGGAGGGACCACAGCAGCAACAGAGGCAGGAGGGACCACAGCAGCAACAGAGGCAGGAGGGACCACAGCAGCAACAGAGGCAGGAGGGACCACAGCAGCAACAGAGGCAGGAGGGACCACAGCAGCAACAGAGGCAGGAGGGACCACAGCAGCAACAGAGGCAGGAGGGAGCACAGCAGCAACAGAGGCAGGAGGGACCACAGCAGCAACAGAGGCACGAGGGAGCACAGCAGCAACAGAGGCAGGAGGGACCACAGCAGCAACAGAGGCAGGAGGGAGCACAGCAGCAACAGAGGCAGGAGGGACCACAGCAGCAACAGAGGCAGGAGGGACCACAGCAGCAACAGAGGCAGGAGGGACCACAGCAGCAACAGAGGCAGGAGGGACCACAGCAGCAACAGAAGAGGTAACGTCAGCAGCATGAAGTAATGGATGAACTTTCACATTATTTACATGTTACCAACACAGGCGGCGACCCATGTCTGACACGACGATGTTGCCACTCACACACTCTCCTCTTCTTCTTGCCCTCCTCTTTTATATTTACCATGAGCGAGAGAGAGAGAGAGAGAGAGAGAGAGAGAGAGAGAGAGAGAGAGAGAGAGAGAGAGAGAGAGAGAGAGAGAGAGAGAGAGAGAGAGAGAGAGAGAGAGAGAGAGAGAGAGAATGAGAGAGAGAGAGAGGTTGACCAGTATTTATAAGTAAATTTGATAAGATGCTTTGTAGTGTGAGATATACCGGGGAGGGAGAGGCTGATCATGCAACCCTCGATCGTCCTAAATCTATCAGAAGGAAGCAGGTCGGGTTATTTCTGTATCTCACTTTTTTTTCCGTTATTTATGCTTACTAGTTTATCGGAATTTCTTCCCTCTCTCCTCCTCCTATGCTATTCACGGCTGATTGCTTCCTCCTTCCTTTCTCTCTCTATCGTTATCTCATCTTCCATTACTACTTTTCCTTCCTTTCTCTATTCGAATCTTTTTATTGTTATGAGACATACAAATAGGGAACAGGATGAAGTTGGAGCCATCTGTGGCCAGCAATTTCATTTGACTTGATCTTTCTCTCTCTCCCCTCCTGTCCTTCCTTTATCATTTCTCCCTCTCAATATTACATCTACTTCCTCCGTCCCTCCATCCTTCCCAAATCTTCCAATCCTTCCTTCCCAATTGCTGCCCCTCCTTCTCTCCTTCCCTCTCTCCCGCACAGACGAGGATCCTGGGATTTTACAAGGGGAGGGTGATACCCAGCAGTGTGCACTGTACACACAGTGGTGCACTCCACACGCAATGGTGGATTCACACACATACACAATGATGCAGTGTACTTACACAGTGATGCACTGCACATGCAATGGCGCACTGCACTTGCAATGGTGCACTGCACATGCAATGGTGCACTGCACATGCAATGGTGCACTGCACATTCAGTGATGCACAGCACATGCAGTGCTGCACTGCACAAGCAATGGTGGATGCACACACATACACAATGATGCACTGTACTTACACAGTGATACACTCTACATACAATTATGTAGGAGCGCCATTGGTACACTAAGAGAAAACACCATAAGTGTCCGGGGCCCAAAACTGTTCAACAGCCTCCCATCAAGCATTAGGGGAATTGCCAATAAACCCCTGGCTGCCTTCAAGAGAGAGCTGGACAGATACCTAAAGTCAGTGCCGGATCAGCCGGGCTGTGGCTCGTACGTTGGACTGCGTGCGGCCAGCAGTAACAGCCTAGTTGATCAGGCCCTGATCCATCGGGAGGCCTGGTCATGGACCGGGCCGCGGGGGCGTTGATCCCCGGAATAACCTCCAGGTAACAGGCGGATCAGGGGAGACATGATAACGACATACAAAATACTGTGTGGAATAGATAAGGTAGACAGAGATAGGTTGTTCCAGAGGGGGGACACAGAAACAAGGGGTCACAACTGGAAGCTGAAGACTCAGACGAGTCAGAGGGATGTTAGGAAGTATTTCTACAGTCATAGAGTTGTCAGGAAGTGGAATAGCCTAACAAGTGATGTAGTGGAGGCAGGAACCATACATAGCTTTAAGACGAGGTATGACAAAGCTCTGGAAGCAGAGAGGGAGAAGGGGGGGCCAGGAGCTGAGTCTCGACCCGTACAACCACAATTAGATAAGTGCAATTAGGTGAGTACTGTATATACAATGATACACTACTCATACAATTATACACTGCTCATACAATGATACACTGTACATACAATGATACACTGCTCATACAATGATACACTGTATATACAATGATACACTGTACATACAATGATACACTGTACATACAATGATACACTGTATATACAATGATACACTGTACATACAATGATACACTGCTCATACAATTATACACTGCTCATACAATGATACACTGTACATACAATGATACACTGCTCATACAATGATACACTACTCATACAATTATACACTGCTCATACAATGATATACTGTACATACAATGATACACTGTATATACAATGATACACTGTACATACAATGATACACTGCTCATACAATGATACACTGTACATACAATGATACACTGCTCATACAATGATACACTGTACATACAATGATACACTGTATATACAATGATACACTGCTCATACAATAATACACTGAACATACATTATACTGCACATACAATGATACACTGAACATACAATGATACATTGTTCATGCAACTGTACAAGAGTAACAACAATGCAAATCAAAAGGATATTTTAAATATAATAAATAAATATATAAATCCACATTACTTTAATTGCAATTAAACTAAAATATTTATTTTACGATTAGGTTTACTGTTAGAAATTACTGAAACAAATTGTGGAGTCTGCTGAAGCTTCATGGAGTCTGCTGAAGCTTCATGGAGTCTGCTGAAGCTTCATGGAGTCTGCTGAAGCTTCATGGAGTCTGCTGAAGCTTCATGGAGTCTGCTGAAGCTTCATGGAGTCTGCTGAAGCTTCATGGAGTCTGCTGAAGCTTCATGGAGTCTGCTGAAGCTTCATGGAGTCTGCTGAAGCTTCATGGAGTCTGCTGAAGCTTCATGGAGTCTGCTGAAGCTTCATGGAGTCTGCTGAAGCTTCATGGAGTCTGCTGAAGCTTCATGGAGTCTGCTGAAGCTTCATGGAGTCTGCTGAAGCTTCATGGAGTCTGCTGAAACTTCATGGAGTCTGCTGAAGCTTCATGGAGTCTGCTGAAGCTTCATGGAGTCTGCTGAAGCTTCATGGAGTCTGCTGAAGCTTCATGGAGTCTGCTGAAGCTTCATGGAGTCTGCTGAAGCTTCATGGAGTCTGCTGAAGCTTCATGGAGTCTGCTGAAGGTTCATGGAGTCTGCTGAAGCTTCATGGAGTCTGCTGAAGCTTCATGGAGTCTGCTGAAGCTTCATAAAGTCTGCTGAAGCTTCATGGAGTCTGCTGAAGCTTCATGGAGTCTGCTGAAGCTTCAAGGAGTCTGCTGAAGCTTCATGGAGTCTGCTGAAGCTTCATGGAGTCTGCTGAAGCTTCATGGAGTCTGCTGAAGCTTCATGGAGTCTGCTGAAGCTTCATGGAGTCTGCTGAAGCTTCATGGAGTCTGCTGAAGCTTCATGGAGTCTGCTGAAGCTTCATGGAGTCTGCTGAAGCTTCATGGAGTCTGCTGAAGCTTCATAAAGTCTGCTGAAGCTTCATGGAGTCTGCTGAAGCTTCATGGAGTCTGCTGAAGCTTCAAGGAGTCTGCTATAGCTTCATAAAGTCTGCTGAAGCTTCATGGAGTCTGCTGAAGCTTCATGGAGTCTGCTGAAGCTTCATGGAGTCTGCTGAAGCTTCATGGAGTCTGCTGAAGCTTCATGGAGTCTGCTGAAGCTTCATGGAGTCTGCTGAAGCTTCATGGAGTCTGCTGAAGCTTCATGGAGTCTGCTGAAGCTTCATGGAGTCTGCTGAAGCTTCATAAAGTCTGCTGAAGCTTCATGAAGTCTGCTGAAGCTTCATGGAGTCTGCTGAAGCTTCATGGAGTCTGCTGAAGCTTCATGGAGTCTGCTGAAGCTTCATGGAGTCTGCTGAAGCTTCATGGAGTCTGCTGAAGCTTCATGGAGTCTGCTGAAGCTTCATGGAGTCTGCTGAAGCTTCATGGAGTCTGCTGAAGCTTCATGGAGTCTGCTGAAGCTTCATGGAGTCTGCTGAAGCTTCATGGAGTCTGCTGAAGCTTCATGGAGTCTGCTGAAGCTTCATGGAGTCTGCTGAAGCTTCATGGAGTCTGCTGAAGCTTCATGGAGTCTGCTGAAGCTTCATGGAGTCTGCTGAAGCTTCAAGGAGTCTGCAGAAGCTTCATGGAGTCTGCTGAAGCTTCATGGAGTCTGCTGAAGCTTCATGGAGTCTGCTGAAGCTTCATGGAGTCTGCTGAAGCTTCACGGAGTCTGCTGAAGCTTCATGGAGTCTGCTGAAGCTTCATAAAGTCTGCTGAAGCTTCATGGAGTCTGCTGAAGCTTCATGGAGTCTGCTGAAGCTTCATGGAGTCTGCTGAAGCTTCATGGAGTCTGCTGAAGCTTCATGGAGTCTGCTGAAGCTTCATGGAGTCTGCTGAAGCTTCATGGAGTCTGCTGAAGCTTCATGGAGTCTGCTGAAGCTTCAAGGAGTCTGCAGAAGCTTCATGGAGTCTGCTGAAGCTTCATGGAGTCTGCTGAAGCTTCATGGAGTCTGCTGAAGCTTCATGGAGTCTGCTGAAGCTTCATGGAGTCTGCTGAAGCTTCATGGAGTCTGCTGAAGCTTCATGGAGTCTGCTGAAGCTTCATGGAGTCTGCTGAAGCTTCATGGAGTCTGCTGAAGTTTCATGGAGTCTGCTATACACGTAAGAGACTACGATTTCTAAGCTTAGAAGATTGTTTGACAACACTGTCCTTGTCAACTAAAACGTCAGCCGGAACAGCTGATCGTCAGGTCAGTGGCGTGAGCCAGCGGTCTGGGGTACCTGCAGGCGTGAGGCTGCACAGCTACGGTCAGCAGGCGTGAGGCTGCACAGCTACGGTCAACAGGCGTGAGGCTGCACAGCTACGGTCAGCAGGCGTGAGGCTGCACAGCTACGGTCAGCAGGCATGAGGCTGCACAGCTACGGTCAGCAGGAGTGAGGCTGCACAGCTACGGTCAGCAGGCGTGAGGCTGCACAGGTACGGTCAGCAGGCGTGAGGCTGCACAGCTACGGTCAGCAGGCATGAGGCTGCACAGCTACGGTCAGCAGGCATGAGGCTGCACAGCTACGGTCAGCAGGCGTGAGGCTGCACAGCAACGGTCAGCAGGCGTGAGGCTGCACAGCAACGGTCAGCAGGCGTGAGGCTGCACAACAACGGTCAGCAGGCGTGAGGCTGCACAGCAACGGTCAGCAGGCGTGAGGCTGCACAGCTACGGTCAGCAGGCGTGAGGCTGCACAGCTATGGTCAGCAGGCGTGAGGCTGCACAGCTACGCTCAGCAGGCATGAGGCTGCACAGCTACGCTCAGCAGGCATGAGGCTGCACAGCTACGGTCAGCAGGCGTGAGGCTGCACAGCTACGCTCAGCAGGCATGAGGCTGCACAGCTACGCTCAGCAGGCGTGAGGCTGCACAGCTACGGTCAGCAGGCATGAGGCTGCACAGCTACGCTCAGCAGGATTGAGGCTGCACAGCTACGGTCAGCAGGCATGAGGCTGCACAGCTACGGTCAGCAAGCATGAGGCTGCACAGCTACGGTCAGCAAGCATGAGGCTGCACAGCTACGGTCAGCAGGCGTGAGGCTGCACAGCTACGGTCAGCAGGCGTGAGGCTGCACAGCTACGGTCAGCAAGCATGAGGCTGCACAGCTACGGTCAGCAAGCGTGAGGCTGCACAGCTACGGTCGGCAGGCGTGAGGCTGCACAGCTACGGTCAGCAAGCATGAGGCTGCACAGCTACGGTCAGCAAGCATGAGGCTGCACAGCTACGGTCAGCAAGCATGAGGCTGCACAGCTACGGTCAGCAGGCGTGAGGCTGCACAGCTACGGTCAGCAAGCATGAGGCTGCACAGCTACGGTCAGCAGGCGTGAGGCTGCACAGCTACGGTCAGCAGGCGTGAGGCTGCACAGCTACGGTCAGCAAGCATGAGGCTGCACAGCTACGGTCAGCAAGCGTGAGGCTGCACAGCTACGGTCGGCAGGCGTGAGGCTGCACAGCTACGGTCAGCAAGCATGAGGCTGCACAGCTACGGTCAGCAAGCATGAGGCTGCACAGCTACGGTCAGCAAGCATGAGGCTGCACAGCTACGGTCAGCAGGCGTGAGGCTGCACAGCTACGGTCAGCAAGCATGAGGCTGCACAGCTACGGTCAGCAAGCGTGAGGCTGCACAGCTACGGTCGGCAGGCGTGAGGCTGCACAGCTACGGTCAGCAAGCATGAGGCTGCACAGCTACGGTCAGCAAGCATGAGGCTGCACAGCTACGGTCAGCAAGCATGAGGCTGCACAGCTACGGTCAGCAGGCGTGAGGCTGCACAGCTACGGTCAGCAGGCGTGAGGCTGCACAGCTACGGTCAGCAAGCATGAGGCTGCACAGCTACGCTCAGCAAGCGTGAGGCTGCACAGCTACGGTCGGCAGGCGTGAGGCTGCACAGCTACGGTCAGCAGGCGTGAGGCTGCACAGCTACGCTCAGCAGGCGTGAGGCTGCACAGCTACGGTCAGCAGGCGTGAGGCTGCACAGCTACGGTCAGCAGGCGTGAGGCTGCACAGCTACGCTCAGCAGGCGTGAGGCTGCACAGCTACGGTCAGCAGGCGTGAGGCTGCACAGCTACGGTCAGCAGGCGTGAGGCTGCACAGCTACGCTGAGCAGGCGTGAGGCTGCACAGCTACGGTCAGCAGGCGTGAGGCTGCACAACTACGGTCAGCAGGCGTGAGGCTGCACAGCTACGCTCAACAGGCGTGAGGCTGCACAGCTACGCTCAGCAGGCGTGAGGCTGCACACCTACGGTCAGCAGTCGTGAGGCTGCACAGCTACGGTCAGCAGGCGTGAGGCTACACAGCTACGGTCAGCAGGCGTGAGGCTGCACAGCTACGCTCAGCAGGCGTGAGGCTGCACAGCTACGGTCAGCAGGCGTGAGGCTGCACAGCTACGGTCAGCAAGCATGAGGCTGCACAGCTACGGTCAGCAGGCGTGAGGCTGCACAGCTACGGTCAGCAGGCGTGAGGCTGCACAGCTACGGTCAGCAAGCATGAGGCTGCACAGCTACGGTCAGCAAGCGTGAGGCTGCACAGCTACGGTCGGCAGGCGTGAGGCTGCACAGCTACGGTCAGCAAGCATGAGGCTGCACAGCTACGGTCAGCAAGCATGAGGCTGCACAGCTACGGTCAGCAAGCATGAGGCTGCACAGCTACGGTCAGCAGGCGTGAGGCTGCACAGCTACGGTCAGCAAGCATGAGGCTGCACAGCTACGGTCAGCAAGCGTGAGGCTGCACAGCTACGGTCGGCAGGCGTGAGGCTGCACAGCTACGGTCAGCAAGCATGAGGCTGCACAGCTACGGTCAGCAAGCATGAGGCTGCACAGCTACGGTCAGCAAGCATGAGGCTGCACAGCTACGGTCAGCAGGCGTGAGGCTGCACAGCTACGGTCAGCAGGCGTGAGGCTGCACAGCTACGGTCAGCAAGCATGAGGCTGCACAGCTACGCTCAGCAAGCGTGAGGCTGCACAGCTACGGTCGGCAGGCGTGAGGCTGCACAGCTACGGTCAGCAGGCGTGAGGCTGCACAGCTACGCTCAGCAGGCGTGAGGCTGCACAGCTACGGTCAGCAGGCGTGAGGCTGCACAGCTACGGTCAGCAGGCGTGAGGCTGCACAGCTACGCTCAGCAGGCGTGAGCTGCACAGCTACGCTCAGCATGCGTGAGGCTGCACAGCTACGGTCAGCAGGCGTGAGGCTGCACAGCTACGCTGAGCAGGCGTGAGGCTGCACAGCTACGGTCAGCAGGCGTGAGGCTGCACAACTACGGTCAGCAGGCGTGAGGCTGCACAGCTACGCTCAGCAGGCGTGAGGCTGCACAGCTACGCTCAGCAGGCGTGAGGCTGCACAGCTACGCTCAGCAGGCGTGAGGCTGCACAGCTACGCTCAGCAGGCGTGAGGCTGCACACCTACGGTCAGCAGTCGTGAGGCTGCACAGCTACGGTCAGCAGGCGTGAGACTGCACAGCTACGCTCAGCAGGCATGAGGCTGCACAGCTACGCTCAGCAGGCGTGAGGCTGCACAGTTACGGTCAGCATGCGTGAGGCTGCACAGCTACGGTCAGCAGGCGTGAGGCTGCACAGCTACGGTCAGCAGGCGTGAGGCTGCACAACTACGGTCAGCAGGCGTGAGGCTGCACAGCTACGCTCAGCAGGCGTGAGGCTGCACAGCTACGCTCAGCAGGCGTGAGGCTGCACAGCTACGCTCAGCAGGCATGAGGCTGCACAGCTACGGTCAGCAGGCATGAGGCTGCACAGCTACGGTCAGCAAGCATGAGGCTGCACAGCTACGCTCAGCAGGCATGAGGCTGCACAGCTACGGTCAGCAGGCATGAGGCTGCACAGCTACGGTCAGCAAGCATGAGGCTGCACAGCTACGCTCAGCAGGCATGAGGCTGCACAGCTACGGTCAGCAGGCATGAGGCTGCACAGCTACGGTCAGCAAGCATGAGGCTGCACAGCTACGCTCAGCAGCCGCTACACTTGATGGAGAACGTTACAGACATCTGCAGAAAGATGTAAATGTTTCTAATATTTTTTTTTACATTTATTTAATGCTTCTAATGCTTAATTTGGTATAGTTTTATCTGATTTTTTCTTCGCATTTCATGTTTCATAGATTACCAACAGCTTGAAACTGATTTTTGTTATAATCTCCAACATTTCTTTGAATAATTATAGCACAGAAGTGCCCAAATATTATCAAAATAACCTTTGATACCATCAGATTCCAATTTTACTTATTTTTGATTGCGTTAGATTGTCAATATAGTGTGATTCTTTGCGATATTCTCTGTGTGATTCTCCCGCTCAGATTCTAGAAGTTTCAATTCATACTTCTCTGTGTTTCTAACAAAATAGTTAAATCACTAACTAAATTACTGGGAAATTGGAATTCGCTGATTCACACTGAAATAATATTTTTCCCTGGGCTTGGATACCTTACTTCTGTATTCCGCAATATGTAAGTGTCTAAGTTCGACCGATATTGAATTTTTTTTTACACCTTTGATACAAAAATCATCTTTCAGAGTAAACTAGAAAGGTGGTTATATCTCCCTTCACCCCACCCATTCTCTCTCTCTCTCTCTCTCTCTCTCTCTCTCTCTCTCTCTGATTATGTCTACATTTATATGAGTGTATGTACTGTATGTGTATGCCGACTGATATGCTTTTTGCTAATTACAATGATGTACAGTTATTTATTGTCAAACTCGCCTCGTCTCTCTGATAAATTAATGTAACATAATGCAGCTTAGCCTTGTCCAGCTTATCTTTGATCAGCCTGCCTTTAGTGGGTGTTGCCTAGTACCAGAGGAGTGCAGTTTGTTGTATGACATACCTTTACCTTTGATATACCTTTGAAGAATTTCGAGAGTATATCTACTCTCTGAGCCCGGCCATGGGCCAGGCTCGTCTGGTGCTCGCCTGGTCAACCAGGCTGTTGCTGCTGGAGGCCCGCTGCCCCACATAGCCATCACAGCCTGGTTGATCTGGCACCTGGTGAAGGTACTTGTCCAGTTTCCTCTTGAAGGCTTCAACACTTGTTCCAGCAGTGTTTCTGATATCTTCTGGTAAGATGTTGAAAAGTCTGGGACCCCGGATGTTGATACAGTGTTCCCTTATTGTCCCCACCGACGTTCAGGCTGGTCGTCGCGAGGCTAATGCAAGTGAGTATTCTTAAAGATGCATTCTAAAATTTCGAGAGGCTAATGCAACAACAAATCTCCATTGTTTACATTTTGATTAATGTATTATTCGTTACATAATGTAATCCAGATTCCTCAACCCCTCACCCTAACGCTTTTTTTTTCTCCTCCTAAATGTAATTACTAATTTCTTCTGTGTATGTGCTAGACCATCCTGAGAGACGTTAATTCGTAAGTATTAACTCCAGCTCTCCTGGAAAGAAACTCTAAAACTTCACTGGAATGCTTGACGGTATTTCCTTTAACCTATTTAAGTCTTTCCCCAACCCAATTTAACACCTTACAACACAATGTATGAAGTCCACCATCTATGACAGACTATGACAAGGAAACAGCTATTATTCGCCCTCACTATGCAACTGTCATATGGAAAAGGAAAGCAGCACATTGTTGATGCATCTTGCTGTGCTTAAAAACACTAAGATACTGCTGAGTCTTCGTCCATACCAAATATTTTCTGTCCATTATTTACGATTCTTAATTACCTATCATTCATTAAATTACCTCATTCCTCCAGCTTCCTCTCTCTCTCTCTCTATTTTAATACACTAACATAAAGTATTTAACTCTACAATCTTAACCTCACAGTCTTCATCACCTTTACCTTCATCATATTCTTTTATGCACTTTTTCCACTTCTATCTTTTGTCAGATTTTGCTTGTTCCATTTCCTTGTCCTTAATCACTTTTTTTAACCCTTACTATCTCAATTCCTCATTCATATTCCCCATTTCACCCACTTTTCTTCCTCCACTTTCCTCAATAATAAAAATTGAAATGCTTAATCATGTAAAATTCATTAACCTTGTATTTTTTTCCCACAATTAGTGAAACACTTGGAATGATTCTTATCCAGAACTTTACTGATTTGGCTCATTCGACAAGAATTTTTTCGCAACACAAGTAGATTTTACAATTTTTTTTTATATAAAACGAGAATTAATCTTTACACGGATGCTAAATAATAATGACTGTCTATCTATCTATTTGTCTCTCTCTTTCTCATATATATATATATATATATATATATATATATATATATATATATATATATATATATATATATATATATATATATATCGCATGCTCTCGAGAATTCCTTGCATATATATATATATATATATATATATATATATATATATATATATATATATATATATATATATATATATATATATATATATATATCGGACTTCATGGTCTCGTGTGCCACACAGCAGAAGGGAAGTATGCCAGACATGAGGAGATCAATGACATAATAAAGAGAAGCCTCGCCACAGCCCGTTGCCCAGCTCAACGGGAACCCCAAGTACAGAGGTCTGATGGAAGTCAAAAGCGTCCTGATGGAGCCACTATGCTACCCTGGAAGGATGGAAAGCAGATTGCCTGGGACTACACCTGTGCTGCCACATTGGCAGACACCTACTTGCCATACTCTGTAGTGGAAGGGGGTGGAGCTGCCAGCCACAGGGAGACCCAGAATATCCGAAAATATGAAGACCTTCCCCCTTGCTATAACTTCATTCCAATAGGGTCGGAGACCCTTGGAGCATGGTGCAAGTGTGCTCTAAAGTTCCTCAAAGAGCTGGGTGAAAAGCTCATCATAGAAACCAAGGACCACAGGGCGACCAGCTTCCTCTTTCATAGACTCAGTGTTGCGATCCAGAGAGGAAATGCATGCAGCATTCTGGGCACGCGGCCCACCGCAGGGGAGCTGGACGAAGTATTCGAGATGTAGCTCTGAGTTACCTATGTTGTTTTACTTTCTGTTGTATTTTTGTGAATGTTTGGCCAATGTATTTTGTCCTTAGATATATATATATATATATATATATATATATATATATATATATATATATATATATATATATATATATATATATATATATATATATATATATATATAATTTTATACTTATTATCTCACGTAAATTATGTTACAAAGCCAGAAGGGTTTATCTGATAATTATAATTATTTTTGTTTATAATACAGTGTAGTAATGACTCCCCCTCCCCTTCTCTCTCTCCACATACTGGCCATCGTATCCAGTTTGAGTTTTCTGTTTTTTAATGTCAGCTACTGATGTTTAATAAATATAAACCTTCAGAACCCCCCCTCCCCCTCCTTACAAGATGAAGGTATAAAAGATGTGATATTTGGGAAAGAATTGTGGGGAGGTCATTTTATTAGGTCGTCACGTCTAATCCAGCCAGCAGGGAACGTTGTAGTGACGATAATTACCGTGTTGTGTGAAAGAACTGCATTTTCATATATTTTTTTAAATCATCATAAAAAACTGAAATCGGAAAAGCTGACATGTTGTGTATTATTTACTTTCTTGATTAATTATGCCATATGTGTTTTGTTTACTCTTTGAACCTTGCGAGAATGTTTCACCGATATTACATAAGATAATCACTGCAACATTGTGTTATTATATTGTGTCAAATGTATGTTTTGGCACTGACAATGGATGCGGAACTAAATACGAAATGTTATTTTCATTCAAGGCATCGATGCTCACTGAAGCTGGCTACGCGGGAGCCTTTTTTCGTATTTTCAAAACTAAGATCACTTACCAGGAGGAACATTGTAATAATGCTTAGTGGCCCATGCTAGTCTGATACTATTCTGTACAAACGTATTTTATTCCATTTCTCTCTCGTTTACGTGTCATTTCTAGTTTTAAAGATTCTCATGTTATTCGCTTTCAACGGCTTCTTGTTCCTATCATCTACTGTTTTCGTCTCATACTTGGAACCTCAGAACATACTGGATGAACGACTTCCCATACCTGAAAGATATGTTTCTTCATGACTCAAGAAATCGTAATGACACGATTGCAAACAAACCATACCCCCGGCCGGGATTGAACCCGCGGTCATAGAGTCTCAAAACTCCAGCCCGTCGCGTTAGCCACTAGACCAGCTAGCCACAATAAGATTCATCCAACTAGGTATATTTCTACACCATAGGAAGGTTAGCACAGGCACCTCTGTGACCACAAATGCAAGTTTTTACAGACGAATCTCCAACTAGCGTGGCCGTGACGAACTCTAGCTCAAGTCCCCTCACTGCCGTCAACATGACTCAAGAAACCGTAATGACACGATTGCAAACAAACTATCCCCCGGCCGGGATTGAACCTGCGGTCATAGAGTCTCAAAACTCCAGCCCGTCGCGTTAGCCACTAGACCAGCTAGCCTGTGCTAACCTTCCTATGGTGTAGAAATATACCTAGTTGGATGAATCTTATTGTGGCTAGCTGGTCTAGTGGCTAACGCGGCGGGCTGGAGTTTTGAGACTCTATGACCGCGGGTTCAATCCCGGCCGGGGGTATGGTATGTTTCTTCATGTTTTTACGTATTAGTTAGAACCTTATTAATATTTGCATTTTACTGGTATTTACATCTGTGGTTTATTTTACTTTAAATGTATCAGTATGTATTTTTAAAGAAAAAAGGAACATGAAGTTTTAATAATGGCAGACGCCGATACTCATATTTGAGAAGATATCATACACCGAGAGATGTATATTCACTTTATATATACTCTCAGTTTATTCTGAGCAATGCATGTCCACAGCCCTTAGAATGGTTTCTGAGCCTTGTATGACCACCAGTATAAGTTTGAGAATGTTTCTGAGCCTTGCTTGACCACCAGTATAAGTCTGAGAATGTTTCTGAGCCTTGCATGACCACCAGTATAAGTCTGAGAATGTTTCTGAGCCTTGCATGACCACCATTATAAGTCTGAGAACGTTTCTGAGCCTTGAATGACCACCATTATAAGTCTGAGAATGTTTCTGAGCCTTGAATGACCACCATTATAAGTCTGAAAATGTTCCTGAGCCTTGAATGACCACCAGTATAAGTCTGAGAATGTTCCTGAGCCTTGAATGACCACCAGTATAAGTCTGAGAATGTTTCTGAGCCTTGAATGACCACAAGTATAAGTCTGAGAATGTTCCTGAGCCTTGAATGACCACCAGTATAAGTCTGAGAATGTTTCTGAGCCTTGAATGACCACAAGTATAAGTCTGAGAATGTTTCTGAGCATTGCGTGACCACCAATATGAGTTCCAGTACAAGTTTGAGAAGAGTTGCTGAGCACTGCACGACCACAAGCGTGAACAATGTTTCTGAGATGTGCATAGACATGAGGGTGAAAAATGTTACTGAGCATTGCATGTCCATTAGAGTAAGAAGTATTTCCGAATTTTGCATGGCTATCAGCATGAGCATGAGAAGAGTTTCTGAGAAGAGGAAAGCCCTGGCTGCGAGTGTTACTTATGCAGGAGGTAGTTTGCTGATTGGAGCAGCTGAGGGAGTTTTATTTACTTACTGAAGGCGCCTGACAGCTAGAAGACAATGTAATTCTCTGCACAGATGGATCGTACGTAGCTAGTGAGTATATGTGTGTGTGGAGAGAGAGAGAGAGAGAGAGAGAGAGAGAGAGAGAGAGAGAGAGAGATCAGTGAGAATGGGAAAGGCAGATAGCAAAAGACTTTGCAGTCTACACTGAAGTCATCTGCATAGTGTGTAGGAACATACTGTGATCGATATTCTATAGGATACGTAGACGTAGATAAAAGATACACGAGCAACAACTACCTCCACTGCTGTAGTTCTAGTACTTTTGCAATTACCTCTATAAACCACAGCTAGCCATAGCGATATGTATACCACTAATTTTTTTTAAGTACACATCAAGTGCAGTTCCAGAACTTTTGCCAGTGTGCCGGTGGTTACTGCCTGGTATCGAATGAAACTAGTGAAATCCTATACTTACAAATCGCTTGTCTAAATGATTCTTAAAGGACTGAATTTATTTGTCGCTAACAACAACTTCAGAGAAGAAAGACTGTTCCAGTACTCTCTTACCAACAACTTTCATGGTTTTATTTAGTGTAACTATGTCATTTTTCAATTAAAAAGACATCTTTATCCTTGATTATGTCGAATTTGTTCAGTATCTTGAAGATTTGTGTGAGGTGACAACATGATGTGGGATCTACGTGTATGTTTTCTTGTGTTACTATGTGGAAACCTGTGTATGTTTTTATGTGTGAGATCACCAGTTCCTATGCGATATTATTACCCCCTTTATTTGACCATCATCACTTTAACACCTGGGAAAATCCCTTTCATAATACTATATAAGAATATAGTCAAATGAGAATACAAGTGTTTAGAAATACACTGGCTAGTCGATCTCATGAGCTTAGTTATAGAAGTGATTGTTGATATACATCATCGATTAATCTCCACTTCTAACTTACAATATATATCACTTACTAAGTTCGTTACATCATTCTACTTGCATAATTCATCAACATACAACCCTTATTAATATTATATATATATATATATATATATATATATATATATATATATATATATATATATATATATATATATATATATATATATATATATATATATATATATATATATATATATATATATATATATATCGTGCCGAATAGATAAAACTGGTCAATTAACAAGATCTCATTTAAAATTAAGTCCTTTCTAAAATTTTCTCTTCTCGTTTAAAAATATATTTTCTCATTAATGTTAATGTAAAAAATAGTAATTTTATACCAAAAGAACCTTAGAAAAGTTACCTAATCTAAATAAATATATTTTAGATAAGTTTACAATAATTTAATAATAAACAAACACAGTGAAATATATTTCGTTAGGCTCAGAATGATTTTTGCGAAATTATTGCATACACAAATTTTCGCTTGCCTTGTACGGCAAGAAAAGCGTTGCTATTTAAGCCAAAATAGGAAGTTTTACCTATATGGCACGACATATATATATATATATATATATATATATATATATATATATATATATATATATATACATATATATGAGATCATATTAATCAGATGATATCACAATGTGCAAAATAAGCACTGAAAAAAATAGTGAAAGAACTTTTTCGGTCTTCGGAAATTCAATTGTGTGGTTAAAATCTCTTGCATGAATAAACAAAGTATTAGAGTCTTATCCGTATCTAATGCTATATTTATGTTGTTGTAATCTTAGTTCAAGGCTTTTTCCAGTTTGACCATAATAAACTATTGCATTTTATAAACACAGCAGTCATCATTTTTGGGAGAATTCTTAATCAAATGATTTTTTAATGTATCAAGATTTTTAAGTGCAACTTTTATTTTAAAATTCTTAAGAAGAGAAGGTATGTCAAAAAGGTTCTCATGGTAAGGTAGAACCAACATATTCTTGGTTAAATATGTTTCTTTGATCTTTTTTTTTAGTTGTAAAAGGTGTTTCTGGCAATTTTAAAAGATTCGTCAATTAATTTTTTTGGGTATTTTATATCACTTGATATTTCACAAATCATTAAAAAAATCATCTATGAACACTGTGCTGCAAATGTGCACAACTCTCAAAAACATAACTGGGTGCAGAAATTTTAACTCTGACGTGATGTGAAGAATAATAGTGTATATAAGAGCAGTAATGCGTGAGGTGAAATC
The DNA here is from genome assembly GCF_038502225.1 of Cherax quadricarinatus. Taxonomy (NCBI): domain Eukaryota; kingdom Metazoa; phylum Arthropoda; class Malacostraca; order Decapoda; family Parastacidae; genus Cherax; species Cherax quadricarinatus. Next base: position 21,674,950 of record NC_091301.1, on the reverse strand, counting down.
TCCTTATAAGTCTTTTGTTCTATTATTTTTACTATTCCTTGATAGTTAATAATATGAGAAATCGCGAAATCGCTTGGAATTTACTCTTTTTTCACCGTGAAATGAGAACTCGTTGAGAGATTTTCGCTTTCGTTTACATGATTTTGCTTTGTTGCTTATTTTGGTATCTTCTCCCTTGTGTCCTTATATATATATATATATATATATATATATATATATATATATATATATATATATATATATATATATATATATATATATATATATATATATATATATATATATATATATATATATATATATATATATATATATATATATATATATATATATATATATATATATATATATATATATATATATATATATATATATATATATTCAGGAAACTAGAATGAAACATAATTTTGTGGAGGAGGTCTGAGAAGAGCACTTTCCCGTGCGATATTATATCAGTGTTCTGCTACTAAGTCAAGCACTTTGTTGACTTTCTGCTCTCAGCAAAGTAATTACTTTCGACTGTTCAAAGATCTTTCTCAATATTGGTCTTTGTGAGGAGATTTCCATATAGGTTATGCTGAAAGTTTGTCATATCCGAAAATCATTTAATTTACACTCTTCCACACTGAAGTTAATCTCCCACTTTTCTGACAACTGAGTCAGATTTTTCAGGGCTCTCTCACTATCTTTGATAGCTGGTCACGAAAGCTACGTATGATCATAATTTCGTGTCATCCTCGAACATTACTATTATCGAAATTATAGTAGTAGTAATAGTAGTAGTAATAATAGTAATAGTAGTTGTTTTTGTTGTTGTACTACTACTACTACTACTACTACTAGTAGTAGTAGTAGCAATAGTAGTATTAGTGGTTGTGACATTTACGGAGCATTTTACCTCGTAAGTCACTCAGCGCTCACAGGATAAAAAATATACGTTACATAAAAACGAGTTTAAAATCAACAAATAATAAAATCCATGAATATAAACAGTCAACATAAATAAAGACAATCATACTAAGTCAACATAAGCATCATCAATTAAAACTCCCATTAAATTAATAATATTCAAAAGAATTTCCTAAAAAAATTCCCCCCGAGGTCCCCACACACACCTCGGTAGCAAATTGTCGATGCAAGACAATTACCAAGTCGTTCATAAAAATTAAAAAACAAGATGGGGTCGAGGACCGATCCCTGATGTACACCACCCATCATGGTACTCCACTGATCCAATCTTGACGATTGTTACCTATGTCAAGAAACTTCACTTTATCTCCAAATGGATATTTTTTTCGAGTGTGTCCTGAATGTCAAGGCACAAGACAACCATGTTGACGACTGGCTAGTATTTATCTTTTAGAAATGTATGATAGTCACTAATTATAGTTTTCATGAAAGCGAGACAGGGAGAGAGAGAGAGAGAGAGAGAGAGAGAGAGAGAGAGAGAGAGAGAGAGAGAGAGAGAGAGAGAGAGAGAGAGAGAGAGATCTGTCATTTCAGGAGAGCTTTCAACATCAGAGGGATGTAGGTGGCCTTACTGTTATGTACAAGGCCAATATTGTCAAGGTACCACACTTGGATCCACTTCGAGAACAGCGAGAAGTGAGCTTCTACACAACAAGACGGGCAGCAAGCAGCAATTACACTGACTGTACCCTTCTCCAGACTATTACTCCGTCTGTGATCATTTATTCCTAGGATGATCCGAATGTGGAACATGTTCGTACAACATTATGTTTCATAACAATAAAAAGGCTTTCAAGTGAACTGATATAGGTAACAGCTTGTAAATAGTCAGGAATTCTTAACTAAATCTTGTGAAACCTTATGTAAGAGAGAGAGAGAGAGAGAGAGAGAGAGAGAGAGAGAGAGAGAGAGAGAGAGAGAGAGAGAGAGAGAGAGAGAGAGAGAGAGAGAGAGAGAGAGAGAGAGAGAGAGAGAGAGAGAGAGAGAGAGAGAGAGAGAGAGAGAGAGAGAGAGAGAGAGAGAGAGAGAGAGAGAGAGAGAGAGAGAGAGAGAGAGAGAGGGTGACATACAAAGCGAGGGTGTACCTAATGGCTAATGTTAATGAGAGCTGCTTCAAGACAGCCGACGCAGGTATGGCCTCGGCCTCTGCCCTCTGTATGTCTTAAACTCAGAGATGTTCAATAAGACTAATATAGGTGAGGCAGAGGTTAATTATACACCAATTATACTTCAACTATGCTGCAGTATATCAGATTTCATCCTCATATATACCTTTTAATCTACTTTACTTTTTGTTTAAGACTTGTGTTACATTGCAAATTTGTTCTGCTCTTATATGCAATTATATGAATTAAGGACCAGTGTTAGGTGACTCTCTCTCTCTATCTCTCATATATATATATATATATATATATATATATATATATATATATATATATATATATATATATATATATATATATATATATATATATATATATATATATATATATATATATATATATATATATATATATATAAATAAATAAATAAATATGTATATATATATATATATATATATATATATATATATATATATATATATATATATATATATATATATATATATATATATATATCATTATGCAATATGTATATAGGAAAGTATTGCCTCTAGTACTAACTGGGAACCCTCTTCCTCTAAGAAGTGAATATACGTACATGGTGGAAAAATAAAAAGATTTCTTCCCTTAGGGACCAAAATCGCGTTAAGGACTGTTCTTGAAGCTAATGACTTGTCCGGCTTTGTGGGGAAACATGTCCCAACGTCTGCTGGTCACCCAAAGTTACTGTGGAATGTGTAGTTGAGTGGTCTAAGGCGTGAGATTGTCATCTTGCACTTATGGAGAGTTGGTGGCCTGGGTTCATATCCTGGATGACTGCGATGCTTGTATATAGGCACAAACTAATCCCAGTGAAAAGTAGCACTATTCCAAACACTTTCGTGATCTCTCCTATTATCAAGGGACAGTAAAAGTAATGAAGAAACAAAGGTTTATACAGCAGAGCTGTGACCTCACATACGCAGTTGTTCCATGTTGATATTTAACTTAATTTGTAACTTATACTGCACCTTGTGCTGTTCCTTTTGTGTGTGTTGAGGTAGAGGAGGCTGATTGTTACTGGTTTCACTCGACGAATCTGGAAGACATATTTCCAGTGTTTGGAAATTTTTAGTCAGATCAGGCTGATTGGGTGTCATTTTAGATAAAGGTGAATTTGTCAACATAGCTTATAATTCTCACAAAGTTTACGTATTATTAATGAGTCTAATTTATATAATCCTTCACTTGCTCAAGTTATAGTCATTACTAATTTTTTTTATGAAGTTTGATTCTATTATATTTTTTTCAGTCATTGATTTACGTGTTATAACTTTCTCAGCCTTTGGTAAATCAATGAGAGGCTTAAAGTCTATCACATAAACAGAGCACTTGACACTTGCTCGCTTCGAATTCTGTGTTTATACAGCTCAAAACTTTTTCCAGGTTCCCAAAATAAAATACACTGTGTTTTGTACAAGGACTCTTGAAGGCACAGCCATCAGTATTTTGGGGTGAATGCCTAATAAAACAGTTTTTTTATTTTTTTTAAACACAGCTTTGATTTTCAAATTCCTAAGTGGAGAAAGATTACCAAGAAAGTTTTTTTATGATATGGCGGAACCATCATATTGTGTTGACTGATTATGGTTACTTTGCCCTTTTTGCAGGTTGTGAAATGTGTCTCTAGTAATTTTTAAAGATTTTTCCAATCAAATCCTTTGAATATTTTAGATCATAATATATTTTCATAATTTCCTTATCTAAGAACTCCGGGCAATAAATGCACAGAACATTCACAAACATAGAGCAGAACACAGAACATTTAACTCTGTTAGGAAAATTAAAACATCTTAAAAATGACAATGAGTTACAATATTCGAGTTTAGCAATAAGATTTTATGTATATATTTTGGTAGAATTACCGACAATATGTAAAGTAGTTGCACTTGTGTCCTTTTACTTTACAATAATATTTTATGAATGGAGATGAACTATTTTACTTTAAATCTACATTTTTGGGGGCATTAGGCATAGAACA
>NC_091301.1:21645858-21665858 GCF_038502225.1 Cherax quadricarinatus | reverse complement strand
TGTATGTTATAATGTTCAATTGTTGTGTACTTTGACATTGTATAGAATCAGCCCAAGCCGTATACCTGCCATCTCTAGTTTGTATTAGTTGTATGTCGGGACGACATACGTTAGCGTCGCCGAGCTCTCAGTAGTAGTAACCAATTACCAGTAACCAGTGTACCAGTAGATGACTCACTACCAACCGTCTCTGCGTGAATCACTGACTGTATTCATATTGCTGCTGACCATAGCAGGATTTCAAACACCCCCTCACCCATAGGCACTTGTGAGTCAGTCAGAGATAGAGAGCAGAGAGAGGCAGGTCGGCTGTTGGCGCTTTCCATACTTCCCGTTATATATTATACGAACTACCAGCCTACGTGAGTATTCTTACCCTATCCACGTATCGAAAACCCACATGACATATATATATATATATATATATATATATATATATATATATATATATATATATATATATATATATATATATATATATATATATATATATATATATATATATATATATATATATATATATATATATATATATATATATATATATATATATATATATATATATATATATATATATATATATATAGTGTATATAATTTTTGTTCTTTGATTCTTTGACCTAAGGATCTGTTGAATTTTTTTTTGTTATTTATTTTACTGCCCTAATGTACATTTTATGAACGACTTCCCACACCTAAATCCTATGATAATTCTGTAACCCTTTGTCTCTGTTTACAGAATCCTAATGAATGGCCCCATTTACACGCTGCACTTCTCCACGGTACCTGCAGCTTATATAAATACACATGTGAACACCTATAAACAAATTGCCTGTAGGATACCCGTGTGACACTCTTAGGATACATTATGTATCTGAGGTTGCTGCATTATGTAGTGTTCCTTTGTGTTTTAAGTGGAGTGAGGAACTTAGCAGGGGCAGAGTAGCAGATGCTTAACCCCTGACCGGGTCATCAGGTCATTAAGACCCGTGTCGAGAGACGCTGTGTTGTTTCCTGATGAATAAACTATCACTATCTAAACGTTAATTAATTTGTCGCGTGTGTGTTTATACTGGTGATTGGAGTCTCCCCCTGATACAATGTTTTAAAGGAGCAACTTAAATTAAAGGATTTTGCCCTGTAATATACGGCTAGGCTTGGACTTAAGGTTAGTATGTTGTTTAAAAAATATATTCTGTGTTTGCTTGAAAAGAAAACAAAAGAAAATAGGCAATAGTGATGTTTTGCTCCGGAACAATTGTTTTCTACCATACATGTATGCAGCACCTGCCATCCAACGTTGTTTCTGCACAGTTGTACATATAGTCCTAAATAATACTGAAATTGTAGTGTTCGCATGAGGGCACAAGCACCCATGTTGAGTACGCAGCGCCAGCATGGAGCCCGCGCCGGATCAAACCTTTTAAGAAGATTTGTAACGAGACTAGTATTGAAAGTGCTAGTCTATGAGATACTGTAGGAACTAACATCTCAAGAAGAGAGGAGGACCGATTAGAACGGGAGAATAATGTACGACATACAAAGAAGGGCTAGATAGGGAAGATAAGAGACAGGCTCTTTGAGATGAGAGGAAAGTTGGCTGGTATAGGCCTATCGATAACACGAGAGTTAGTAAGACTGGATGTCACCTGCACATCACTAGTAGAAGATAGTAAATCCCAATGGTTATATTGATAGCCATAATTTTAAAAGAGGTGGGCCGGTAAGCCAGCGGAAGACTTCGGTCAGATGACCAAAAGCTCCAGCTGCGGGTCATCATATGACTGAGACCCGCGTCAGGAAACACTTGTGTTTCCTGACAAACCTTACCTAATCTGATCTAAGCACAAGATACTTTAAACCCTAATTTAACTAAGTGTATATACACTGAGATATACACAGTTCATACACAGCTATATACATATCTGTCAGACTATATACAAAGTGTTCTAGGAGGAAGGGTGGGAGAGAGAGGAAACCAGAGATTATAGATGGGAGTTAAAGACTCAGATTAGCTATAATGTCGCCAGGAAATAAATTCCCGTCTATGGGTGGACAGTGAAACGCAAAGTGGAGAATGAAAAGGCACGATACCATGACTGGAACAACACACAAATAACCCGCACGTAGAAGACTGAAATTTCTGATGACTTTTCGATCCGACTTACTATTAACTAGTTACACAGTGAAGTGGGAAAGGGAGCCAGAATGAATATATATATTCTGGCTCCCTTCCCTTTCTCATTCTCTGTGTGACTAGTTAATGGTCCAAGTCGATCCGAAACGTAGTCAAAAGTTCCAGTCTACTACATAAGAGTATAAAGTGGTGGTGAAGACCAGCTTCATGCGTTGCTTTAAAAGTATGTATGCATGTATGCGAGAATCCAAGAGGCCAAGAATGAGCAAAATCAGTCCTACGTATTAAAGAAGTGTTCATGAGCTATAGCTCGACTCCTGCAAATTCAACAAGAGATGTGCCCCTCGCAAGGCTGTTAGTCTTCATCACGAAGCCAGGTACTTCACCATGGGCCTGTGACAGTAAGCTACAAACCAGCTTAGTCAGAACTCAGTCAGAACCAAGGAATCAAAGTATATTCCTTGTTCCTCTATATACACAACTATGTACAATAGTCCCGCACCAGTTAAATAGGTTTATGAATCGTAAATTAAATGGGAGTGAATAACGCGAACACTGTGTCCCGTAGTTCGATTGCTGGTGCACTCTCAGCTCACACGTTTACGTCCGTAGTTCGATCCCCGGTACTGGGATAGGTACCTGGGTGTTAGTCAACTGTTGTGGGTCGCATCCCGGGGACAAAATTGACCTAATTTGCCCGAAATGCTGTGCATAGCAAGGGGGGTTTTCTATATAGTAGTATGTCACTGATGTCAGCTAGGCCTGTATACCTTGTACATGTGCTTGTAGAAATAAAGATTATTATTATTATTATTATTATTATTATTATTATTATTATTATTATTATTATTATTATTATTATGGTTTAGAAAACCGACAAGTTGAAGAATGAGACACTTGTGCAACATTTGGGAATCTTTACTGAGGAAACATTTCGCCAGCCAGTACAGAGAAGAACTGTGGAAGATGAGGAAGAGTATGAAGTAATCAATTCCTCAACCTGGAGTCGATGTGTTCAGTCCATAGATAGTTTAGATAATGTACATATATATATATATATATATATATATATATATATATATATATATATATATATATATATATATATATATATATATATATATATATATATATATATATATATATATATATATATATATATATGTCGTGCCGAATAGGCAGAACTTGCGATCTTGGCTTAAATAGCAAGGCTCATCTTGCCATATAGGACAAGTGAAAATTTGTGTATGCAATAATTTCGCCAAAATCATTCTGATCCTAACGAAAAAAAATATATTTCACTGTGTTTGTTTAGAATTAAATTATTGTAAACAAATCTAAAATATATTTAGTTGGGTTAGGCTAAAATAAATTGTTTTTGTTATAATAAGGTTAGGTAAGTTTTTTAAGTTCCTTTTGGTGCACAATTATAAATTTTTACATCAACAGTAATGAAAAAAATATATCTTTAAACGTATAAGAGAAAATTTTAGAAAGAACTTAATTTTAAATGAGTTCTTGCTAATTGACCAGTTTTACATATTCGACATGACATTATATTTATATATATATATATATATATATATATATATATATATATATATATATATATATATATATATATATATATATATATATATACATATATATTTCTGGGGGAGAGGGGAAAGCTATTCAAGGAAAGCCGGTCACGTTGAAAAATTCGACCCCTATCATCGATGATAGCCACATAAGAGGAGCGAAGATAGCCGAATATATGGGACGAAGGTAGTGGCATATAAGGGACGAAGATAGTCGCCTCATGTGAAGGGACGAAGATAACCAGGTGAGAGGCCGGGGGGTGGCAGCGGAAGTAAGATAGCATCAGGTAAGCAAGCATTTCCCAGCGAGATATCAGCTTGCAGCAGCACCAGAGACGGGCCAGTAGGGAAGCCTCCACAACACAACACATCAAAGAAGCCGCTAATCTATGTCTGCTGTTGGTCTCCTCCACAACCCCAGCACCACTTGTGCGGATTCTCCTGCTGCTGCTGCTGCTACTGCTGCTGCTGTATTGGCTGTTTCTGCTTTTGCTGCTGCTGTATCGGCTGTTTCTGCTTTTGCTGTTGCTATTGGCGTTGCTGCTATTGACGTTACTGCTGCTACTGCTGATGATGATACTCTCACTGGTGCTATTTCTGATGATATTCATACTGCTGCTGCTGCTGCTGCTCCTGCTTCTGCTATTACCGTTTTTTTTAGCTTCTCCTACTGCTGCTGCTGCTGCTGCTGCTGTTGTTGTTGTTGTTGCTATTGCCGCTGTTTTTCCTGTTGCTGCTGTTACTTCCGCTGCCGGTGAGGCTGCTTATGTTGCTTCTAATGTTACCGTTGATACTGACGTTGCTGCTGCTATTGCTGTTCTTGCTATTAATATTACTGTTGCTGCTGTTGCTAATGCTTCTGCTGCTGTTGATGATCAATCACTGTTCTCTTCCAGGCATTAGTCCTGCTGATACTCTCCCTCTTACTGACATTTTACCTTCTTAACCAGCACCTCCCACGGAGGCTCTCCTCATCCTGTCATTCTTTTCTAACTTCCGCTTTCTTCTCCCTGCTGCTGCTGCTGCTGCTGCTGCTGCTGCTGCTGCTGCTGCTGCTGCTGCTGCTCCTCCTCCTCCTCCTCCTCCTCCTCCTCCTCCTCCTCCTCCTCCTCCTCCACCGCCTCCTCCTCCTCCTCGTGCCTCTGCTCGCTATGTAGCTTCTGCCTTGCTTTTACCCTGTGTTTATGACCTTGGTGATCTAGCAGGCCTCAGTCGTCAAGTTATACTTGCTCTCCTTATCCCCCCCCCTCTCTCTCTCTCTCTCTCTCTCTCTCTCTCTTTCTAATTTCTCCATCCTGTCTTTCCCAGCACTGCTGAAAGGAAATTCTTCCAGGTGTCGTAGCTAATAAACCCTTACTGAAATGCTTGACGGTATCTTCATTGCCCTACTGAAGTCTCCCAGCTCACGCTGAGAGATTTCTACACCTTGTATGAGCCCCATTCTACGTGATGGTCCATGATAAGAAAACATAGTTAGCTTTGCTCTCTCTGTGTAACTGTCATACAGAATAGGGTAGCAACACACACTTATGTAACCAGCTTTGTTTAATAAAGGAAAAATGTCCCCCTTCCATCTTGTCTTCTTTCCCCATTCGCCTCTTTTTGGACTCCTTCCCTATTCGTCATATCTTGTGTACCCTCTCCAGTTATCCCATCTTATTTCTTATTATTCTCGCTATTTTATCCTCCGTTCATATCCCTTTTCACTTCAGTTCTCATCAGCCATTTTTCCTTTACATCCTACTCCCACACTGTTCTTCATTCTCCTCCCTCTCCTTCCTTTCTCACTCTCCTTCCCTGCACCTCCTCCCTCACCCATCTTCTGATATCATCATCAATCACTTACATCAGACTGACGAAGTGAAGACAAAGAATCGTTCCTTCAAGAGGATAAAAAAAAAAAGTTAAGACTAGTAGTACTTGTAGAGTGTTAGATCAGCGGCGGCGGCGGCGGGCGATGCGTCTCTGCTGTCACTGTGTTTGTGTTGATTCTGCTGTGTGCTATCTCTCTCTCTCTCTCTCTCTCTCTCTCTCTCTCTCTCTCTCTCTCTCTCTCTCTCTCTCTCTTTCTCTCTCTCTTTCTCTCTTCCCGTCTCTAACAATAATATACTTGAACCCAGCGAAACAAATTAGAACCTTGATCTTTACTTCGCCCATATTGGGCTGTGCCGACCACCTCCACCGCATCGTAATGTGGAAACCGAACACCCACACACCCACACACACACACACACACACACACACACACACACACACACACACACACACACACACACACACACACACACACACACACACACACACACACACTCACACACACACACACACACATGGGTAGCAGAGGTATGATAAAGCTCACGGTACAGGGAGAGTGACCTAGTAGCGACCAGTGAAGAGGCGGGGCCAGGAGCTTGGACTCGACCCCTGCAACCTCAACTAGGTGAATACAACTAGGTGAGTACACACGCACACACACGCACCAATCCCACACACACGTGTGCGCGCGTATGAATTCATTCGCGAGCCTGTCTTCATGTGTGTGTGAATGATTACTTATTTGTAGCTGCGTGTGGAAGAGCTAGCAGAAGCCAAAGAACTAAGCCATTGCACAGTTTCATGGCTTCGTAGCAAGTAGCAGTGTATGTTGCAGGCGTCTCAAGGTAGGCTTCGAATCAAGAAGTCTAAGTAACAGAAATCCTCTGGTAATAATTCATCTCTACACACTCTCTCGTTAAGGTCTTCTTTACATTATTCAGCGCAGTTCTGGTCAATGTATTACAAAAAGTGATAAACGCGCCAGGGAACAAAAAGCCATGCCGATAAAGGTAATAATAATTCAGGTCATTAAGAAATTCTCCGGATGATTTTTCGATTGCATTTCTGTTATTTTTAAGAGGCGGATACTATGCCGCGACCGAAAGTTCCTTCTCAATATGTAGGTTAAAACAGCTAAAAAATTTCAGGCATTATATAACAATGATTGTTATAAACCTTGGTAATAAATACGGACAAGTTGGTTTAGAAAAATACGTAAGCAAACACTAAGACATATGTCCTAATGTTTTTCTGAACCAAGAACGGATGTCAATGTGGTGATGCTGACAAATTGTGGAGAATTAAGCTTGCGTAAAGTTGAGGACAGAGTGACCTCATCAGTCCTAGTAATAAGATTGATAAACTAAATCTTTGCGAAATGTTTCCTTCAATAAATGTCCTGAATTGTCCACAAGTGTTCTCTTTTTGTTTGAGAATATTTCACAGCTGTATTTATAATGTTTTTCGGGGTAACTTGTTTATGTCCGCTTATCGAGACTTCTTGTTTGGTGTTTCTAATATTTCCCACAAAATTTTCATTCCTCTTATTTTTCACCTCTCATTTACACTAGTTGATTTTCTCTTCAAATTTAGATTTTTGTTTTCATTAGACAACATTTATGAAGAGATACAGGGCAAACAGGTTCGACAGTCTGGTTCTGGAGATGTTGGGACTATTATAGTGTCTGCACTCGAGAGGATCATGGTGATGCTGTAATTTGGAGTCACTGGACCTGTGACGTTCATTAACTCTGGCAAGTAGGCGTTTGAATGTGCTTACTTCTTTTTCGTTATTCTTCACTGGCAGAAAGTGGCCTAGGTGTCAAAAAAAAAAAAAGTTATATTAATTTTTTGGACCTTTTTCTGCTTCCACCCATTTACGTTAAAATAATTTTCCTGCCAAAAGTTACATCGTCTAATAATCACTCCGTCTACATCAATGTGTTTTGTAGAGTCCTGGAGCCATTTATTTTTTCTACTATTCATACGATTTCCGCTACATCCGTTATCATAATTTGTTAAGTCTTTCGTGAGGTCATTAGAAAATAAAACTACGACCATTATGGTGGTCAGTGTTGATCCTTGAGGGACGCCGTTAATGATGGTTACATGAGGACACACCGATTTTTTTTCATGTTTATTTTCAAAATTTCCAGCATTTACTCTCCTCTGCAGTTTCTCAGAGCTATTGTGTGAAAACAAATGAGTACCATGATACCCCTCTCTCCTGCCCACAAAATTTCTGGTCTCTCTGCCTGCTTGCCTGCCTGTCTGCTGTCTGCCTGCCTGCCTGCTGTCTGCCTGCCTGCTGTCTGCCTGCCTGCCTGCAGTCTGCCTACCTGCCTGCCTGCTGTCTGTCTGCTTGCCTACCTGCCTGCCTGCCTGCCTGCCTGCTGTCTGCCTGCCTGTCTGATGCCTGCCTGCCTGCCTGCTGTCTGCCTGCCTGCCTGGCTGCTGTCTGTCTGCCTGCCTACCTGCCTGCCTGCCTGCCTGCTGTCTGCCTGCCTGCTGTCTGCCTGCCTGCCTGCAATCTGCCTACCTGCCTGCCTGCTGTCTGTCTGCTTGCCTACCTGCCTGCCTGCCTGCCTGCCTGCTGTCTGCCTGCCTGTTGTCTGCATGCCTGCCTGCCTGCCTGCCTGCTGTCTGCCTGCCTGCCTGCCTGCCTGCCTGCCTGCCTGCCTGCCTGCCTGCCTGCCTGCTGTCTGCCTACCTGCCTGCCTTCCTGCCTGCCTGCCTGCCTGCCTGCCTGCCTGCCTGCCTGCCTGCCTGCTGTCTGCCTACCTGCCTACCTGCCTGCCTGCCTACCTGTCTATCTGCCTGCCTGCCTGCCTGCCTGCCTGCCTGCTGTCTGCCTACCTGCCTGCCTGCTTGCCTGCCTGCCTGATGCCTGCCTGCCTGCCTGCCTGCCTGCTGTTTGCCTGCCTGCTTGCCTGCCTGCCTGCCTGCCTGCCTGCCTGCCTGCCTGCCTGCCTGCCTGCCTGCCTGCCTGCCTGCCTGCCTGCCTGATGCCTGCCTGCCTGCCTACCTGCCTGCCTGCTGTTTGCCTGCCTGCCTGCCTGCCTGCCTGCCTGCCTGCCTGCCTGCCTGCCTGCCTGCCTGCCTGATGCCTGCCTGCCTGCCTGCCTGCCTGCTGTTTGCCTGCCTGTCTGTCTGCCTGCCTGCCTGCCTGCCTGCCTGCCTGCTGCCTTCCTGCCTGCCTGCCTTCCTGCCTGCCTGCCTTCCTGCCTGCCTGCCTGCCTGATGCTTGCCTGCCTGCCTGCCTGATGCCTGCCTGCCTGCCTGCCTGCCTGCCTGCCTGATGCCTGCCTGCCTGCCTGCCTGCCTGCCTGCCTGATGCCTGCCTGCCTGCCTGCCTGATGCCTGCCTGCCTGATGCCTGCCTGCCTGCCTGCCTGCCTGCCTGATGCCTGCCTGCCTGCCTGATGCCTGCCTGCCTGCCTGCCTGCCTGCCTGATGCCTGCCTGCCTGCCTGCCTGCCTGCCTGCCTGCCTGCCTGCCTGATGCCTGCCTGCCTGCCTGATGCCTGCCTGCCTGCCTGCGTGCCTGATGCCTGCCTGCCTGCCTGCCTGCCTGATGCCTGCCTGCCTGATGCCTGCCTACCTGCCTGCCTGCCTGATGCCTGCCTGCCTGCCTGCCTGCCTGATGCCTGCCTGCCTGATGCCTGCCTGCCTGCCTGCCTGCCTGATGCCTGCCTGCCTGCCTGCCTGCCTGCCTGCCTGCCTGCCTGCCTGTCTGACTTTCCTCCTGTTATCAAATAAACCTGCCGTTATCATTTACAATTTACACTCACGTAAACTAAACTTTGCTGATTATTTTGACTATATTCGTACCTATGGAAGCACTGGCGCCAAAAAAAATTTAATTAATATGGTATAAATACTTTTAATTACTGATGCAAAAATTATAGTCACCCCAAAGTCATTAAAATATCCTGTAGTTGGAAATCAATATTAATTTTAGGAAAAAATCAGGGTAATCTGAAATAATACGATGATAATATTAACCATATTCGTATGTTAAATTAACATCGAAACTTAACTTTCGTGGGATAAAAAAGTGACTCTCCAGTGAATAATTTCTCTCTGGAAAAATATCTCACTGTTATAGACGGTATGGAGAAACATTCTTGGAATTATAAAGGTTTGAAAATACATATCTCTGGAATTATTCCAGTGTAAAGGGTCCATAATAAGGCTGACGCAGTTATGGAAGAGTGTATGCCTGGTATAATGTCTTTTTAGCATTTTTCTTCTTGAAATGAAGCCTTACTGGAACAACATATCGTCTTGAGTCTCTCTGTAATAGCATTTAGAAGGTTATATGGCTGGCAGCATCCAGGGATGTGTTATTGTCTTGTCAAACGAGTATGACACTCAAATACTTTCAACATTTTATGCTCTGATAAGGATTGCTACTCTTCCCCTCCCCATCCTTCCTTTAAAAGAATACGTGTAAGATTATTAAATCTTTCCAACTACTCATAAACATTACTTTCTGTGTCTTTCATAGAAGTTCTTAATACTTAATTTTCTCATCTCCAGCCTATGAGGACTGATTTAACCATTTACAAATAAGAAATAGATTAGATCAATCTCTCCCATGGATCACGTTTACCTGATAAGATCTCAGTTACCTTGCAGATCTTAGTTATCTTGCAGATCTCAGTTACCTTGCAGATCTCAGTTACCTTGCAGATCTCAGTTACCTTGCAGAGCTCAGTTACCTTGCAGATCTCAGTTACCTTGCAGATCTCAGTTACCTTGCAGATCTCAATTACCTTGCAGATCTCAGTTACCTTGCAGATCTCAGTTACCTTGCAGATCTCAGTTACCTTGCAGATCTCAGGTTACCTACTTAACAGCAAGATCAAAAACTGGAAATAAAAATTAGAGCCCACTTTCGCAATAGTATTAATTAACGACGATATTAGTAATAATAAAGGGTTTAAAAAATGCAATGTTGAATTTTGTCGAATTAGGGTAAAAGCTAAAAATCTTTGATCTTGGATTATGCAAATGCTGAGTTTTTTTTAGCGTCTGTTGACGTAACCAGGTAACTCATGGAACGATAAAGCGTGGGAGGAAAAAAATGCAATTATAACTAGAAGCAAAGCATTTAAAGAAGCATTAAGACAATTAAATGCATTTATTTTCCACAGATGTGACCGAGGTGAATATATAAACACTAGTGAAGTCACCCGGCAGTATAACTTTAAATCAATAACGTAACCCCTGATCTTGAACTTCGACGCTCTGGAGACCCGATCCAAATTTTTTTTTAGCGATGCTGAAATTCCCTCGGAAGGACAAGGTTTGTGGAGTTTATAACTGCTAGCTATTCTGTTCTTGCAGCCGTTAGCGTCTTATGGGTGAATCATAATAAACACAGCTAAACACATTTTATCACAACCTACCCGACGATGTATGCTGCAGAGTTACATGTGATAAATAGAGCGATTCAGTTTATTGCTGACTTGAATCGGGCGGACTGTTACTAGTTGGTATGTTTTTTGCGACTCTGAGTGCTTTGCAAAGTCTTGCTGACCCAAGTATTGCAATCACCTAGTGTTAAGTGTTTCGGAGGATAGAAGGGATGAATGTTCAGGTGGTTTTGGAACTGGTTCCATATTGGTGTGAAAGGAAATAACAGGAAAGATAATTTGGCAAAGGAGACTATCTCACTGGGAGTGTGGGTAAAAACTTTCATATCCAATACTAGAAGCGAAATCTGCATTCAGAGCGACAGTACAACAGGAGTTGCAAGAGACATGGGTTGACAACTCTTCACCCTTGAAGGATAGCAAACTATTAGGGAAAAAGGGAGGCCCCTTAAGGCGTTGGTGAGCTACATTTAGGGTGGACAAGCATAGATATCCAACGTCACGTT
The DNA here is from genome assembly GCF_038502225.1 of Cherax quadricarinatus. Lineage (NCBI taxonomy): Eukaryota > Metazoa > Arthropoda > Malacostraca > Decapoda > Parastacidae > Cherax > Cherax quadricarinatus. Next base: position 21,654,442 of record NC_091301.1, on the reverse strand, counting down.
ATGGGTGCAGCAAGACCGCTGTTAGGAGTTTATAATGGGGTATTTACAAAACTGTGGACTTAAGGAAGTACTGCCAACAGCAAAGAAGGAATAAAAAAAGAGGTACAAAGCAAGCTTTGACGCTTTGCCAAAACTCGCGTCACAAGAGAACTACTTAGCTTCTCAGCTCTGATTGGCTGATGAACGGCGGTACTGGTATAAGGACGGGGCTCCTGTCAGAACGTTTTAATCCTTAACACCTGGTTCGTTGGTCGGGAGGCATGTCTGTATGGGAGTGTGATATACGCCTAATATATTGTAACATACTCGCACCATGCTACAGTGTGTAGTAGTAGTAGTACTTACTAGTTGTCAAAGGTCCTTAGATATATTTTTTGTGTGGTGTTGTGATTGGTTGTGTGTGTGTGTGTGTGCGTAGTACTGGTACTATGAAGGGAGAGTAGTACTGAGACTTATGGGCAGGGCGTGGTGTTGGAATTATGGAGGGAGAGCGGGAGCTGTGCCGGCACTTTGAGTGGAAAGGAGTGTCGGTGCTATAGAAGGGGCGTGGTGCTGGCACTATGGAACTGGCAAGCTCAGACTGTCTTTATTCTAGCAAACTTGTGTGCATCAGAGTACTGCTACACTATTCTATCTGATAGTTACACAGTGTGAATTAACATTTGACAGTCATCTTCAATTACACAGGATGGGTTTCGTACCTGTCTTAAGGATATGTATATGTGCGGGTAGCCGATGGCCCGATAAGAGATAAGATAAGATTTCGTTCGGATTTTTAACCCCGGAGGGTTAGCCACCCAGGATAACCCAAGAAAGTCAGTGCGTCATCTAGGACTGTCTAACTTATTTCCATTGGGGTCCTTAATCTTGTCCCCCAGGATGCGACCCACACCAGTCGACTAACACCCAGGTACCTATTTGCTGCTAGGTGAACAGGACAACAGGTGTAAGGAAACGTGTCGAAATGTTTCCACCCGCCGGGAATCGAACCCGGGCCCTCCGTGTGTGAAGCGGGAGCTTTAGCCACCAGGCCATGTCAGCAGCAACCACTCCATTATAAGTGCTGGACTCTGTAGTTTGCACTGAGTACTATATGTATTTCTTCATCTGTACTATATGTATTATGCCATACGAGAATGATATCCCTAGCTGTGTAATCCGAGATAGGTATTTCCCATAACCCACAGCTCCAGCCTCCTGTACCTCAACCCACCCACGAGGCATAGTAGCTGAGCTTCGAACTCCTCAAGAGGCGGAGTAGCCAGAGCTTAACTCCCTGAAGTGGCCTAGAAGCTGCAGCTCCATCCTTGTAAGAGGTCCAGAAGCTGGAGATCAATATCTTGGAGATCCCTCAAGAGAGGTGCATTGATGTCAATGAGGGGATCATGATCGAAGGAGTTGCATCTATTTTTCCTCTCCACGGCTTAAATTAAACTTGATTGCTTCTTATTCCTCCCGGCGATGTATAACCCCTACGTCAGAACTGGTATGGTGGAAAACGACACTTGTGTACATTCAGGACATTTCGCCACGTTTCGCCACGAGTGGCTTCTTCAGTCCTCACACAGAGACAACTATAGTTGATGTAGTGGCAGGAATCAGGTGAAAAGCCGCGAGGGTAGTATTAGTAGCAATGGTGGTAACAGTAGTACTAATAGTAGTAGTAGTAGCAGCAGCAGCAGTAATAGTAGAAGCAGTAATCGTAGTAGTAGTAGTAGTAGCAATGCTGTGGTGAGATGGGTTGGGTTAGAGAAGGACCTGTTAACATCATGTTACAGCAGTCTCCAGAATGAGTAATATCCCTTTGATTAACGATTTTCAGGGAAGCCTCTGTTCACTTTCGCCATCTTAAATCTTCTTCCATAATGACTAATCTAGCTTCACTGAATTTCATGTGGTGTCCAATATTGTAATTGTGTCGAACACACGAGTTTCTCCGGTCATCGCAGCTTTCCACCTGACTCCTGCCACTACGTAAACTCGTTTCTTAGTTTTCTCTTTATTAGGACTGAAGAAGCCACTCGTGACGAAACGTTCCCTTTAATAAATGTCCTGAACTGTACATAGGTGTCTTTTTTCGACAACACCTAGGTGTTTAGCGCTCCCCTTATGGGTGCAACAGCAACAACCCTTTGAAGAGGGCCAGGTGCTTTAGCTCACCACCACACTCAGGAAGTCTAGCACCTGTAGCTTAACTTTCGCAAACGGCTCAGGAGCTGTAGATTAACACTGTTAAGACTGCCACGAACTCTGATAATCAATGTGTGAATGTGTGCAAGAAAATTAGTAGCAAAATAGGAACTAACGTTGATCACTAGCACTACAAATCTTCATCCTAGGAAACTGTACTAGCAGTGGAAGTTTGAACTCGATCAGATTAGCATTCTCATTTTGCTTCACAGAGAAATGTTCATTACATATTCTATGATAAAATAGGCACCAACATACTGTAATAACAACCCGAACTTTCTTCTAAGTAGGATATACTTATCCTAAAAGTTTGAAGACAATCGCAAGAGGCGTTCTTATATATCTGCACACAAACACTATCCCATTTCTACGCGTAACAGTGGCAAATAGTAATAGTTTAAAATCGATCCCCAGTTATTGCATAGAATCCAAAAAGTCCATTATTTTAACAGTATTAGTATATTGAAACATTTATACCTACACAGCCTAAACTTATAGGGAACCATTTTTCTCCACTGAAGCCGTTCACTGGAAGTATGGTAAATATATTGCACCCAAAAAAATACCACGCCATTTTGAAAATAAAATTGACGAATTGTTACATACACACCAGTGGCGAAAATTAGAAGCTGATCAGAAGAGGCTTTCTCAGATTATTTTATTTACCAAGATGCAGCAAAAAACCTTGAACGGTGTGTAAGACAAGGACCAGAGAGCCCCCTTCACATGCCTATAGTTACATTGATCTTTATCCTAGTTACTGTTTACCAGTGTTGAAAAATTGCAGCCAACTGGACGAGAAACTTAAAGAATAAAGTAAAAAAAAGAGACTTTTATTAAGCACTATAGGGTATTCTTTAAGGGATACTTAATTAATATCATGCGAGTCTATAATGCCTGTGTAAGTATGTACAATATCATGTGTGTACCTGTGTATCTTTCCTGTGTAAGCACACATGATTCATATCTTTATATGTTTCTTTGTAAGAACAGAAAATTAATATCGCAAGTGTATTTGTGTATGTCTGCAAGAAGGCAAAATTAAAATCATGTTTATTTGGTCTGTGTCCACACACGGTTATCATGTGTGTAACTGTATCATTGTAAGCACGCAAATGTGTGTATGTGTATGCGTGTGTGTGTGTGTGTGTGTGTGTGTGTGTGTGTGTGTGTGTGTGTGTGTGTGTGTGTGTATGTGTGTACTCACCTATTTGTACTCACCTATTTGTGGTTGCAGGGGTCGAGTCATAGCACCTGGCCCCGCCTCTTCACTGATTGCTACTAGGTCCTCTCCCTGCTCCATGAGCTTTATACCTCGCCTTAAAACTATGTATGGTTCCCGCGTCCACTACGTCACTCTCTAGGCTGTTCCACGGCCTGACTACTCTATGACTGAGGAAATACTTCCTAACATCACTTTGATTCATCTTAGTCTTCAACTTCCAATTGTGACCTCTTGTTTCTGTGTCCCTTCTCTGGAACATCCTGTCTCTGTCCACCTTGTCTATTCCGGGCAGTATTTTATAAGTCGTTATCATTTCTCCCCTGACCCTCCTGTCCTCCAGTGTCGTCAGGCCGCGTGTGTGTGTGTGTGTGTGCTCACCTGGTTGGGGAAGCGGGATCGAGTCACAGCTCTTGGTCCCGCCTTCTCAACTGGCCGCTACCCAGTCACTCTTCCCGCTCCGTGAGCTTCATCATACCTTTTCTTAAACCTATGTATGGATCCTGCCTCCACTACATCACTACCCAGGCAATTCCAATTCCTAACAACTCTGTGACTGAAGAAATACTTCCTAACATCCCTGTGATTCATCTGAGTCTTCGACTTCCAAATGTGACACCTTGTTGCTGTGCCCCATCTCTGGAACATCCTGTCTCTGTCCACCTTGTCTATACCTCTCAGTATTTTATATGTCGTTATCATATCCCCCTATCTCTCCGGGATAGGGGGTATGATAACGGAACTAGTCTTGTTGCAAACCTTTGCACTTTCTCTAGTTTCCTAACATGCTTGGCTAGGAGAGGGTTCCAAACTGGTGCTGCATATTCCAACATGGGCCTGACGTACACGGTGTACAGGGTCCTGAATGAGTCCTTATTTGGATGTCGGAATGGTGTTCTCAGGTTTACTAGGCGCCCGTATGCTGCAGCAGTTATTTGGTTGATGTGCGCCTCAGGAGATGTGCCCGGTGTTATACACACACCAAGATCCTTTTCCTTGAGTGAGGTTTGTAGGCTCTGGCCCTCTAGACTGTACTCCATCTGTGGTCTTCTTTGCCTTTCCCCAGTCTGCATGACTTTGCACTTGGTGGGGTTGAACTCCAGGAGCCAGTTGCTGGACCAGGCCTGCAGTCTGCCCAGATCCCTCTGTAGATCTGCCTGGTCCTCGTCCGATTGAATTTTCTTCATCAACTTCACATCATCTGCAAACAGGGACACTTCGGATTCTATTCCTTCAGTCATGTCGTTCACAAGTACCAGAAACAGCACCGGCCCTTGGACTGATCCCTGTGGCACCCCGCTCGTTATAGGCACCCACACTGACACCTCTCCAAGTACAATGACTCGCCGTTGTCTTCCTGACAGGTATTCCTTGATCCATTGTAGTGCCTTCCCTGTTATCCCTGCCTGGTCTTCTAGGTTCCGCACTGTGGAACTGTGGAACTGTGTCAAACGCCTTCTTACAGTCCAAGAAAATGCAATCTACCCACCCCTCTCTCTCTCTCTCTCTCTCTCTCTCTTGTCTTACTGCCGTCACCCTGTCATAGAACTCCAGTATGTTTGTCATGCAGGATTTCCCGTCCCTGAAACCGTGCTAGCTGTCGTTGACAAACGCATTCCTTTCTAGGTGCTCCACCACTCTTCTCCTGATAATTTTCTCAATGACATTGCATACTATACACGTCAGTGGCACTGGTCTGTAGTTTATTGCCTCGTGTCTGTCTCCTTTTTTAAAAATTGGTACTACATTTGCTGTCTTCCATACTTCAGGTAGTCGTGATGTTTTGATAGATGTGTTGAAGATTGTTGTTAGTGGTACACAAAGCAACTCTGCTCCCTCTCTTAGGACCCATGGAGAGATGTTATCCGGCCTTATCGCCTCTGAGGTATCTAGCTCGCTCAACAGCCTCTTCACTTCTTCCTCGGTTGTATGTATTGTGTGTGTGTGTGTGTGTGTGTGTGTGTGTGTGTGTGTGTATGCATGTGTGTGTGTGTGTGTGTGTGTGTGTGTGTGTACTCACCTAGTTGAGGTTGCGGGGGTCGAGTCCGAGCTCCTGGCCCCGCCTCTTCACTGATCGCTACTAGGTCACTCTCCCTGAGCCGTGAGCTTTATCATACCTCTGCTTAAAGCTATGTATGGATCCTGCCTCCAATACATCGCTTCCCAAACTATTCCACTTACTGACTACTCTGTGGCTGAAGAAATACTTCCTAACATCCCTGTGATTCATCTGTGTCTTCAACTTCCAACTGTGTCCCCTTGTTACTGTGTCCAATCTCTGGAACATCCTGTCTTTGTCCACCTTGTCAATTCCTCTCAGTATTTTGTATGTCGTTATCATGTCCCCCTATCTCTCCTGTCCTCCAGTGTCGTCAGGTTGATTTCCCTTAACCTCTCCTCGTAGGACATACCTCTTAGCTCTGGGACTAGTCTTGTTGCAAACCTTTGCACTTTCTCTGGTTTCTTTACGTGCTTGGCTAGGTGTGGGTTCCAAACTGGTGCCGCATACTCCAATATGGGCCTAACGTACACGGTGTACAGGGTCCTGAATGATTCCTTATTAAGATGTCGGAATGCTGTTCTGAGGTTTGCTAGGCGCCCATATGCTGCAGCAGTTATTTGGTTGATGTGCGCTTCAGGAGATGTGCCTGGTGTTATACTCACCCCAAGATCTTTTTCCTTGAGTGAGGTTTGTAGTCTCTGGCCCCATAGACTGTACTCCGTCTGCGGCCTTCTTTGCCCTTCCCCAATCTTCATGACTTTGCACTTGGTGGGATTGAACTCCAGGAGCCAATTGCAGGACCAGGTCTGCAGCCTGTCCAGATCCTTTTGTAGTTCTGCCTGGTCTTCGATCGAGTGAATTCCTCTCATCAACCTCACGTCATCTGCAAACAGGGACACCTCAGAGTCTATTCCTTCCGTCATGTCGTTCACAAATACCAGAAACAACACTGGTCCTAGGACTGACCCCTGTGGGACCCCGCTGGTCACAGGTGCCCACTCTGACACCTCGCCACGTACCATGACTCGCTGCTGTCTTCCTGACAAGTATTCCCTGATCCATTGCAGTGCCTTCCCTGTTATCCCTGCTTGGTCCTCCAGTTTTTGCACCAATCTCTTGTGTGGAACTGTGTCAAACGCCTTCTTGCAGTCCAAGAAAATGCAATCCACCCACCCCTCTCTCTCTTGTCTTACTGCTGTCACCATGTCATAGAACTCCAGTAGGTTTGTGACACAGGATTTCCCGTCCCTGAAACCATGTTGGCTGCTGTTGATGAGATCGTTCCTTTCTAGGTGTTCCACCACTCTTCTCCTGATAATCTTCTCCATGATTCTGCATACTATACATGTCAGTGACACTGGTCTGTAGTTTAATGCTTCATGTCTGTCTCCTTTTTTAAAGATTGGGACTACATTTGCTGTCTTCCATGCCTCAGGCAATCTCCCTGTTTCGATAGATGTATTGAATATTGTTGTTAGGGGTACACATAGCGCCTCTGCTCCCTCTCTCAATACCCATGGGGAGATGTTATCTGGCCCCATTGCCTTTGAGGTATCTAGCTCACTCAGAAGCCTCTTCACTTCTTCCTCGGTTGTGTGCACTGTGTCCAGCACATGGTGGTGTGCCCCACCTCTCCGTCTTTCTGGAGCCCCTTCTGTCTCCTCTGTGAACACTTCTTTGAATCTCTTGTTGAGTTCCTCACATACTTCACGGTCATTTCTTGTTGTCTCTCCTCCTTCCTTCCTTAGCCTGATTACCTGGTCCTTGACTGTTGTTTTCCTCCTGATGTGGCTGTACAACAGTTTCGGGTCAGATTTGGCTTTCGCTGCTATGTCATTTTCATATTGTCTTTGGGCCTCCCTTCTTATCTGTGCATATTCTTTTCTGGCTCTACGACTGGTCTCCTTATTCTCCTGGGTCCTTTGCCTTCTATATTTCTTCCATTCCCTAGCACACTTGGTTTTTGCCTCCCTGCACCTTTGGGTAAACCATGGGCTCATCCTGGCTTTTTCATTATTCCTGTTACCCTTGGGTACAAACCTCTCCTCAGCCTTCTTGCATTTTGTTGCTACATATTCCATCATCTCATTAACTGGCTTCCCTGCCAGTTCTCTGTCCCACTGAACCCCGTTCAGGAAGTTCCTCATTCCTGTGTAGTCCCCTTTCTTGTAGTTTGGCTTCATTCGTCCTGGCCTTCCTGCTTCTCCCTCCACTTGTAGCTCTACTTTGTATTCGAAGCTTAAAACCACATGGTCACTGGCCCCAAGGGGTCTTTCATATGTGATGTCCTCGATATCTGCACTACTCAAGGTGAATACTAAGTCCAGCCTTGCTGGTTCATCCTCTCCTCTCTCTCTTGTAGTGTCCCTTACGTGTTGGCACATGAGGTTTTCCAGTACCACCTCCATCATCTTAGCCCCCCATGTATCTTGGCCCCCATGTGGGTCCAAGTTCTCCCAATCGATCTCCTTGTGGTTAAAGTCACCCATGATCAGGAGCTTTGCCCTGCATGCATGAGCTCTTCTGGCCACTCTAGCCAGTGTGTCAACCATCGCTCTATTGCTCTCGTCGTACTCTTGCCTTGGCCTCCTGCTGTTCTGTGGTGGGTTATACATCACTGCTATTACCACCTAGGGACCTCCAGAGTGAAGCGTTCCCGCTATGTAATCACTTTCTTCTCCGCTGTCTCCTCTCTCCAGCTCATCAAAATTCCAGCGATTTTTGATCAGCAATGCCACTCCTCCACCCCCCCCTGTTCCCTCTGTCTTTCCTCAGGATTTGGTATCCCGTTGGAAAGATGGCATCTGTTATCATACCTGTAAGCTTGGTTTCTGTGAGAGCTATGATGTCCGGTGATGCCTCTTTGACTCTTTCATGCCACTCCTCCCATTTATTTGTTATTCCATCAGCGTTTGTGTACCATACCTTCAGTTTCCTTTCCAACACTGTGGTTTGGGGGGCCTGTGAGGGTGGGAGACCTGGTAGCATACTGTGGGATTCTATAGCTCGGTGTTGGGTGGAGGCTGTGGGTATGGATTGTAGTGTGTGTTGGGATGGTGTGGTAGGTTGTATGGTTCTGAGAATAGTTGTGTGTGTGCTTGCCCTTGCTGTTCTGTTCTGCTCTGACTGACCTCTGCTGGTTCCATCCTTGTCTCTTTTCCTAGCTCCTT
>NC_091301.1:21638358-21640858 GCF_038502225.1 Cherax quadricarinatus | reverse complement strand
ATCATTTCTTGTGAGTTCTCCGCCTTCTGTCCTCAATCTGATCACCTGGTCTTTGACTGTTGTCTTCCTCCTGATGTGGCTATACAACAGTTTCGGGTCAGTCTTGATTCTCGATGCTATGTCATTTTCATACTGTCGCTGGGCCTCCCTCCTTACCTGTGCGTACTCATTCCTGGCTCTGCGACTAATCTCCCTATTTTCGTGTGTTCTCTGCCTTCTGTACTTTTTCCATTCTCTATTGCACTTTGTTTTTGCCTCCTTACACCGTCGGGTAAACCAGGGGCTCGTTCTGGTCTTCCCGTTGTTACTGTTGCCCTTGGGAATAAACCTTTCCACTGCCTCCTTGCATTTTGTTGTTACATATTCCATCATTTCATTTACTGGCTTTCCTGCCAGTTCTCTGTCCCACTGGACCTCCCGCAGGAAGTTCTTCAACCCTATGTAGTCCCCTCTTTTATAGTCAAGCTTTTCCCATTCAACTCCTGTTATTCTCTCCACTTGCAGCTCTACTATGTATTCAAAGCACAGAACCACGTTGTCGCTAGCTCATAGGGGACTCTCATACTTGATGTCATCAATATCTGAGCTGCCCAGGGTGAACACAAGGTCCAATCTTGCTGGTTCATCCTCCCCTCTCACTCTGGTAGTGTCCTTAACATGTTGGTGCATGAGGTTTTCCAGCACCACGTCCAACATCCTTGCTCTCCATGTTTCGGGACCCCCATGTGGCTCCAGGTTTTCCCAGTCAATCTCCCTGTGGTTGAAATCCCCCATAACCAGCAACTTTGCTCTGCTGGAGTGAGCTCTTCTTGCCACCTCAGCAAGTGTGTCCACCATTGCTCTGTTGCTCTCTTCATATTCCTCTCTTGGCCTCCTGTAGTTCTGTGGTGGATTATACATCACTGCAATGACCACTTTGTGTTCCCCAGACTGAAGTGTACCTGCTATGTAGTCTCTTTCTCCCGTCTCATCTATTCCTTCCATTTTCTCGAATTTCCATCTGTTTTTTACGAGCAGAGCAACCCCACCTCCCCCCCTGCCCCTTCTATCTTTCCTCATGATCTGGTATCCTGGTGGGAAGATTGCATCTGTTATTGTCTCCGTGAGCTTTGTTTCTGTAACTGCTATGATGTCTGGGGACTTCTCATTGATTCTTTTTTGCCATTCCTCATGTTTATTCGTTAATCCATCTGCATTTGTGTACCAAACCTTCAACTTCTGTTCTAATACTGTAACTGTGGTGTGGGGGTGGAAACAGAGGGATCGGTGTGTGATGGTTGGTTTGGATTGTTCAGTTGCCTTGGGGGTGTCGTGGCTGGAGTCCTTCTGCAGGTGTTTCTGGGGGGTGCGCTTGTCCTTCCATTTGATCCTGGGTTATTCTGCTCTCCTTTTTCATTTCCTCCCATTTCTCCTTTCGTTTTTGAACTCTCTCTTTCATTGTCTCGATCGAGGTACACACTCCGGAACTCCTGCTTGCCTCTCAGCCGTGCTTTCTGCTGCAGGATCATGGTTCGGGTTGATTCTCCCTTGAAAATTACTTTGAGAGGCCAATTCCTTTTCTTCGTGAACTACCCAATTCTCCGAAAATTTGCCACCTGGGTCATGTCCCCCTCGCCTGTCACCTTCATGATATCTTCAATCGCTTTTTTCTCCTCCTGCTTTCTTTCATCATAAGTTTCCCCTTTAGCTTCGTCTAGCCCATAGACAAACACGGATCTCTCCCTTTCCACCTCCCACTGTGACTCCCATTGCATCCTCTGATGTGTTTTAGTTCCTTCCCGTGGAGTGTTCCTTCCTTCAGTCCCTTCCCTAGTTATGGCCCCTATGCTTCTTGGTTTATCCTTCCTGCTCACCTGCTCCTGGCCCCCACAGGTATCTGGTAAGGTCCTTGCACATGTCCCAGTTCCTTCAATGTCTTCCAACCACTCATTCTGTCCTAGTGTGCTCCCTGTCTTTGTTTTGGCCCCATGTGGGTTTGACAGGACTTCTGCATACAGTTTAGTTTCCATGCTTCCTTCAGACCTGTTGTCTGTGTTTGATGTAGCCATTGCCGATGCTACTTCTGTAATATCTTTGTCTCTGTGCTGTTTCAGATGTCTCAGCTCCTCTTCTAATCTCTCTATCTTGATTTCTGCTGCTGTGGCCTGTTGCTTCCACCTTCTGCATTCTGCTGCTAACCTCTCTTCCATCTTCCTTTCCAGCTCATCTAGTCTCCTTCCCCAGTCTTCCTCCCTTTTTTTGAGCTCTAGCTCCCATTCCTCCCTCCCAGATTCGTCCTTGGAGGCCCTTGTCCTCATCCTAGTTAGGGGGAGGGGAATAGATGGTTAGGAGAGGGGATGGATGGTTGTGGGGGAGGGGGAGGATGGTTATTGGAGGGGTAGAGATAGTTGGGGGAGGGGGATAGATGGTTTGGGGGAGAGAGGGGTTGGGTGGTTATGGGGAGGGGGAGGATGGTTATTGGAGGGAGGGAGGTAGTTGGGGGGTTAGACGGTTTGGGGAG
>NC_091301.1:21620858-21635858 GCF_038502225.1 Cherax quadricarinatus | reverse complement strand
AATATAAAACACTGAAAGGAATTGACAAGGTGGATAGGGAAAGAATGTCTCAGAGAGAGAGCACAGCAACAAAGGGGTCACAACTGGAAGTTGAAGACTCAGATGAGTTACAGTGATGTTAGGAAGTATTTCTTCAGATATAGTTTTAAGGAAATGGAATAGTCTGGAGAGTGATGTAGTGGTGGAAGGATCCATACATAGCTTTAAGAAGAGATACAATAAAGCTCATGGAGAAGGGAGAGAGAGTAGATCTAGTAGCGAAGAGGCGAGGCCAGGACCTATGACTCGACCCCTGCAACGACAAATAGGTGAGCACACACACACACACACACACACACACACACACACACACACACACACACACAGACACACACACACACACACACACACACACACACACACACACACACACACATACACACACACACACACACATACACACACACACAAAGACAGGATGTTTCAGAGATTGGACACAGTAACAAGGGGACACAGTTGGAAGTTGAAGACACAGATGAATCACAGGGATGTTAGGAAGTATTTCTTCAGCCACAGAGTAGTCAGTAAGTGGAATAGTTTGGGAAGCGATGTAGTGGAGGCAGGATCCATACATAGCTTTAAGCAGAGGTATGATAAAGCTCACGGTTCAGGGAGAGTGACCTAGTAGCGATCAGTGAAGAGGCGGGGCCAGGAGCTCGGACTCGACCCCCGCAACCTCAACTAGGTGAGTACAACTAGGTGAGTACACACACAGGTGCCCCTTTCAGCTATCAACGTTGTATGCTCTCATTATAACAACGTTTCTCTTAAGGACCGGTTTCCCAAAATAATCTGATAACGCTCTGAGCCAAATGTTGCTATTATGAAGACTTAAGTCGTTCTCTTGTGTCTTTGTATTACAGTTCTCACATCGTTGCCTCTTCCGTCAACCTGTCAACGTTACTGTCGAATTTTGTAACAAAAATTATTAAATAATCTCAGGGACCCTGAGTTGAATTACATGCACACATTGTTCCAGCCTCTGCTAAGACTTCTACTACAACTACTTCTACTACTACTATTGCTACTACTAGTGCTGCTGCTACTTCTACTGTTGCTACTACTACTACAGTTGCTACTACTAGTGCTGCTGCTACTTCTACTGTTGCTACTACTACTACAGTTGCTACTACTAGTGCTGCTACTACTACTACTGTTGCTGCTACTACTACTGTTGCTGCTACTTCTGTTGCTACTACTACTGCTGCTACTACTACTATTGTTGCTGCTACTACTACTACTGTTGCTATTACTACTGCTGTTACTACTACTAGTGCTGCTACTACTATTACTGTTGCTACTACTACTACTACTACTACTATTGTTGCTACTACTAGTGCTGCTACTACTAGTGCTGCTACTACTACTACAGTTGCTACTTATACTGCTGCTGTTGCTACTACTAGTGCTGCTACTACTACTATTGTTGCTGCTACTACTACTACTGTTGTTATTACTACTGCTGTTACTACTACTAGTGCTGCTACTACTATTACTGTTGCTACTACTACTACTGCTACTACTACTACTACTATTGTTGCTACTACTAGTGCTGCTACTACTAGTGCTGCTACTACTACTACAGTTGCTACTTATACTGCTGCTGTTGCTACTACTAGTGCTGCTACTACTACTACTACTGTTGTTATTACTACTGCTACTGCTACTACTGCTGCTGCTACTACTAGTGCTGCTGCTACTACTACTACTGTTGTTATTACTACTGCTGCTTAAAGTTGGTAGAATTACCGACAATATGTAAAGTAAAAGGACACAAGTGCAACTAATGTGACATTTATTGTGGCAACGTTTCGCTCTCCAGGAGCTTTATCAAGCCATTACAAACAATAACTGGACACAGAGGGTATGTAAAGGCTCAGAGTGAGGTGTAATACTAGTGAGGTACCATTTCGATGTTCACTAGTGGTAGTAGTAGTAGTAGTAGTAGTAGTTGTAGTAGTAGTAGTAATAGTAGTAGTAGTAGTAGTAGTAGTAGTAGTAGTAGTAGTAGTAGTAGTAGTGGTAGTGACAAAAGTAATACAATATGTTAGAGCAATTAATTCGTACATGAGTAAAAGGATATAAAAGCTATTACTTGGGTAACATAAAAATAGGTTGGACAAATATAGACTGGAATGAGGCAGCTTGTTTCAGTGTTCACTCTCTGTGCTTTGTGTAGTATAACAGGAGAGACTATGTGATGGCAGGGTTTACTGTTTTCAGGAGGATTCTTGCTAAGACTTCGGAGATGGTGAAGCTGCCGTTGTTTTGTTTAATTGTATTCGAAACAGCGATCGGTGCTGATTCGAGGCACTTGCGTCTGCGGAAATTAGTTTCTTTGATCACTAATTGGGCGTCTCTGAATTTCATGAGATGATTGGTGGAATTTCGGTGTTGTACACAGGCGTTGTTCAAGTTATCGTTCCTACATGCGTAAATGTGTTCATTGAGGCGGGTGTCGAGGTTTCTGGCTGTTTCACCTACGTAAATCTTGTCACAGCCTCCACAGGGTATAGTGTAAACTCCTGCATTGACTGGTTCGTGGTGCTTGGATTTTGTCCTGGTTATATCCTTTATTGAAGTGCTAGAAGCGATGGCGACTCTGGTGTTAGCTTGTGAAAGTACTTTTGAGATGTTCAGTGCAACCTGACTGTTGGGAAGAATTATAACTTTGCTGGGAGTGGTGTTGATGCGTGGCGAATTTATGATCTGAAGAGCTCTTTTCTTGCAGTCTTTGATGAAAAAAGAAGGAAAATGTAACTCTGTGAATGTTTGGTGAATGTATGTTCACTCCTCGTCAAGAAACTCAGGACTACAAATTCGGTATGCTCTTAGGAAAAACCCGATGATGATGCCTCTTTTGGTCTTGGTATCTTGACTGGAATAGAAGTGTGTGAGATCATTTTTATTGGTGGGCTTCCGATAAACTTGAAATCTTAGGTTGTTGTCGACTTTGTGAATAAGGACGTCGAGGAAAGGTAGCTTGTCATTGGACTCTTCTTCTAGTGTAAACTGGATCGCCGGTTCAACTACGTTGAGCCTTGCCTGAAGATCCCGTACATCAAAACGTTTTGGAGTTATTACGAGGACATCGTCCACGTAACGTAACCAAGTGACGCTTGAAGGGATGATGTTGGCGAAGTGTTCGGACTCTAGGTGTTCCATGTATAAGTTGGCTAGGACGGCACTATACCCTGTGGAGGCTGTGACAAGATTTACGTAGGTGAAACAGCCAGAAACCTCGACACCCGCCTCAATGAACACATTTACGCATGTAGGAACGATAACTTGAACAACGCCTGTGTACAACACCGAAATTCCACCAATCATCTCATGAAATTCAGAGACGCCCAATTAGTGATCAAAGAAACTAATTTCCGCAGACGCAAGTGCCTCGAATCAGCACTGATCGCTGTTTCGAATACAATTAAACAAAACAACGGCAGCTTCACCATCTCCGAAGTCTTAGCAAGAATCCTCCTGAAAACAGTAAACCCTGCCACCACATAGTCTCTCCTGTTATACTACACAAAACACAGAGAGTGAACACTGAAACAAGCTGCCTCATTCCAGTCTATATTTGTCCAACCTATTTTTATGTTACCCAAGTAATAGCTTTTATATCCTTTTACTCATGTACGAATTAATTGCTCTACCATATTGTATTACTTTTGTCACTACCACTACTACTACTACTACTACTACTACTGCTACTACTACTACCACTAGTGAACATCGAAATGGTACCTCACTAGTATTACACCTCACTCTGAGCCTTTATATACCCTCTGTGTCCAGGTATTGTTTGTAATGGCTTGATAAAGCTCCTGGAGAGCGAAACGTTGCCACAATAAATGTCACATTAGTTGCACTTGTGTCCTTTTACTTTACATACTACTACTGCTATTACTACTACTACTACCGCTGCTACTACTACAGCTGCTACTACTACTACTGCTGCTAATACTACTACTACTGCTACTACTACTGCTATTACTACTACTACAGCTGCTACTACTACAGCTGCTACTACTACTGCTGCTACTACTACTGCTACTACTACTGCTACTACTACTACTACTGCTACTACTACTGCTGCTACTACTACAGCTGCTACTACTACTTGTTACAAAAAACGCGATTCTAAAAGCTTAGAGATCTCCAGTGAATACTAGAAAGGACTGCCCTTCTAGCATCCAGCCTGTTACTGGGTTTTCGTAACAAGTAGTCAGTATCCTTGTCCAATTATCCATTAAAATTCAGTATTGTTTAATAGCGCTTTAGGATTACAACTGGTAGGCTACTAACTAGAGAAATTAAAATTTAATAAATTTATTAAGTCTAAGTTGTCTAGAGGTATATTATCAAATTAAATTAATTACAGCAATCAAAATAAAATCAATCTCTCGAGTTCAATATTATTGAGCTGAAAGCACATATCACATTTATAATTCTTAAGTACCGTCAGGTACATTAACATTTAATAAGATATTACAAATATGTACAAGTGTGTGTATGCATGTAAGTGCTCTTAAGTAGTTAGCTATGTCTCAAGACTCGAATAAGACTTAAACAAGTGACTGACAAAGTCCTCAAATAAACTAACTTCTTGACCGACTGGCAACCCGAACAGTCTGCTTGAACAACAAAGAATGCTAAGCCCAATAGCAATGCAATATCAAGCGACTGCAACACAGAATCAGGAACTGGGAAATAATATAACGACACTAAGTAGGGACCATCTGCAGATCCTCCACAAGTTACAAAACTCCCATAATACTGAATCTATGTTCAGCATAGGAAAAACTGTGACTGTGACAATACACAGGAACCAGTACAAAATTAGGTCAGAAGCTATAGCTAAGGACCTGAGATGTTCAGAGTGTCAATGTGACACACAACCTCAGTACAACGTCGAAAATCACAAAGTCTATACAATGTTCTGTGAACAAAGTTCTACAGAACTAACAAGAATAATGAGACAGACAATCTGTCCAACCACCAAGCGAGTCTAGAGCAGACTGTCAGACAGACAAGCTGTCCAACCAGCAAGCGAGTCTCCAGCAGACTGAAAACTTCACGAGAGGTGAGGACACCCCCCCCTCGATCACGTGATAGCTACGTGGACAACTGCAGCTCAGAAGCTGGCAGTATAACGAGCGACAAGCGATAATTACAGTCGTTTGACAATCAAGCCTAACTGAGCACATTTTATATACATCCTAACAACATAAGCTAAATAACAATATAACAGTCAAATAATAATATAAAGTCATACATTTACGATTTAGCTATTATCGCAAATATAAGCAATATAAAATTAAATGAAAAGGTAATATACATTATATATACATAATAATCATTGTAACCCATTCAGGGGTTGCAACACTACTGCTGCTACTACTGCTGCTACTGCTACTACTACAGCTGCTACTACTACTACTATTACAGCTGCTACTACTACTACTGCTGCTACTTATTAGCTGCCTGACTGCGGTGGAGTGCGGTTGTGCACAGCACCCCTCTGCTGTTCTGTCAGGAGAGCTCTCATAGCAACAATATGGCGCTGAGTATCCGACGTAGGGTGAACACTGTCGGCGTGGAGCTGCTTCGTGGGGCGATTTCCCCCTCTACGGCGCAGGTGTTACTTCCGGCAATCATCAGAGAAACGTACGGAGTGCAGGATGATGAGGTTTATGGTGTAGCCCTGAATGGGGCCTATCGTCTATTCGTCAAGTTAAATTCGACGGCTGTGTACGAGTCGTTAGTGACGAAATTTGAGCATGTGAGTATTGATGTAACTCCAGCTGTCAAAGTGTGACTCATAGACGTTTCTCGCCACTATACGTGGGTGAAGTTGCGCAATGTCCCCTTCGAGGCTGACGAGGTACCGTGCATCTGGCAACCCAAGGCAAGTGGGCGGCAGGTGCGTACGTGGGACGTCCGGAGGGTACATTCTCCCTCAAAATGACACTGAGGCACCCGATCCCGTCATACGTCGTGATGCCGGAGTTTAGGACCCAAATTCTAGTGGCGTATGCTGGGCAGCGTCGGACATGCAGGTTGTGTGGAGAGTATGACCATATGGCGGCGACGTGTGGGAGGCAGTGGAGGGCGCCGGCGCAAACAGGTGGTGCACCAGTTACAGGTGTGGTTGTCGTAGAGGAGAATTCCAAAGGAAACCGAGGTGATGGCCGTCTGTGGAGTGAAATTGTAGAAGAGTCTCTTGTGGTGCATGAGGGGCGGGGCACGAGTTGTGTGGAGCCGATAATGGCCACTTTGCCGGTGACGGGGGAGGAAGTGCTCATTCAGCAGGAGGTGCAAGAGCTGGAGGAGGAGCTCGACGAGGTATTGAAAACTTTACCTTCTTCGGGCGAGGATAATGGCTTGGTCCGTGAAATGGTGCCTGAGTTGAAAGGAGAGTGTGGCGGGACAGGCACGGGAAGGAAGGAGGACAACTGCAGGCAGAGAGAGGAGTCCCCGAGCTCTGTGCGACAGGTCACAGTAGAGGTTGATGTTCACTGTGAGGAATCTTCGGTAGACAGTATGGCGGTAGAGAGTGTTACGAGGAAGAGGGCGGCTGCGTCAGACTCAGATGATGTCCTGACGCCCGCGCAGAGGTCTGGGAGGAAGGATGTATATTCTCGTGACAGCCAGGATAAGAGGCATCGAAGAGGGGGGGGGGTGGATGGTGACAAACCACATGTTGACCCTGGGGCAAGAGGCCCTGGGAAGGGTGAGAGGAGAAAGGGTTGGAAGCTTTAGAAAGGCCTTAAGTGCATGACTGTGAATGTGAATGGACTGTGTACTGGTGTGAAGAGGGAATGCTTTCGTATGCTCTTACGTCGATACAGAGTGGACGTAGTCTTTCTACAGGAGCATAATTTCAGGGAGGGTAGAGTGCTCGAGGTGGACGGGTATACGGTGTTGACTCTGCCATCGGCACGTTTGAAAGGTGGTGTGGGTTTATTGATAAAGGAGGCGAGCCCTTTGTGTTGCAAAGACGTGAAGGGGGTGGGGGGGGGAGGGTGTTGCGTGTGGATGGGTGGTGGATGGGGCAGAGGGTAACCTTTGTAAGTGTGTATGCACCAGCTGAAAATGATATGAAAGTCAAGAGGGATTTTGTGTGTGATGATCTAGTTTTTGCTTTCCGTGGTTTACCTGAAGTGGCCATCGTAGGTGGGGACTGGAATTGTGTGATCAGGAGAGCGGATGTGGAACCACGAGGGGCGGGGCATATGTTGACAGCATTACGCAATCTTTTGGTGGACGTTCAGTTGAGGGATGTGGTAGGTGGGGGAGCGTGGGAGGTGGAGCATACTTTCGTGAGGCGAGGTTACGCAGCTAGGTTAGACAGGTTGTATATATCTCATAAGGTATTGTCAACGTCTGTCCGTACTATTGAACTAGCTTTTTCAGATCATAGGGCGGTTGTCGCAGAAGTAGAGTGGGATTCTCTAGCTTGTATCTCTAGGGGATATTGGAAATTAAATACGAGTCTGTTGGAAGATGAGGAGGGGTTGGGGGGTTTTACGGAGCTGTGGGAGAGATTAACTGAGGAGGTACAAGGTGTGGAGGACGTGGTGACGTGGTGGGATGGTGTGGCTAAGGACCGGATTCGGCATTATTATGTGAGGGAGGGGAAAAGGATTAATTCTTTAAAATTTGGGTTGATTAATTATTTGGAGGACAGGTTACGGGGTTGTTATGTAAAAGGGACAGTAGAGGGTGTCTATCCGATGGACGACATTATGATACTTAAAGAGCGGTTGCGAGAAATTCAGGACGAGCGGTTCCAAGCGGTGAGAGTAATGGCGGGGGTGGAGGAGGTGTTATGGGGTGATAGGCCGTCTTCGTGTGTGTTGCGCAGACAAAAACAACGTCGGCAGGCAACAACTATTCCATGTTTGGAGGTTCTTGAGTCGGTGGGAGGGTATAGGGCGGGTCAGGTTATCCACACTACGGATGGGATGGGGTTGTTTGCGGATCAGTGGTACGAAAAGTATTGGCGGGAGGAAGGGGTAGGATTAGGGGATTTAGAGAGGGTGTGTGGAAGTGTGCCATGTAGGTTAGGACACAGTGATAGGGAAGCTTTGGGGGGGGACATAACTGAGGGGGAAATATGGAGAGCTTTGAGTGCCATGCAAAAGGGCAAAGCACCGGGCATCGATGGACTGCCGGCGGAGTTTTATCAACAGCATTGGGAGTTAATAAAAGGGTTTTTGGTGAGGTTACTGAACTTGATGAAGGTAAGGGGAAGGTTGGGTGACAGACAGGCAACAGCTGTAGTTGTTTTGGTACCGAAGGGTAAGGAACAGCGTTCGCTCAGGGACTATAGAACAATATCGTTGTTATGCGCGGATTATAAGTTATTTGCAAAAATTTTAGGAAATAGGATCAAGTGTGTTGTAGGGAGGGTTGTATCGGAAACCCAGTTTGGGTTGCCAGGTAGGTCTATGGGGGTGGGACATGGTCTTTTAAGGGATTTCGTGGAAGAAAAAGGGGGGGGAAGGGGGGGGGGGGTTTGGTTGCACTAGACTGGCAAGGAGCTTATGATAGGGTGGAGCGAGAGGCGTTGAGAGCTATCCTCAGGAAACAGGGCTATGGGGAAGAAATAGTGGGATGGGTAGAGGCGTTATATAGAGGGGCAATGGTGAGAGTACAGATTAATGGGAGATTAGGGGGGAGGATTGTAATGGGCAGAGGTCTTAGACAGGGGTGTCCTATGTCACAGCTTTTATTTGCGTGCATACAGGACCCCTTTTATAGAATGGTGGAGCGCCATATGGGCGTTAGTGAAGGGGTTGGGGGGGGTACTGAGGGCGTTTGGCCTGTTCTCATAGGGTATGTGGATGATACCACTGTATTGGTTAGAGAGGGGATGTCCATAAACGCCTTAGATGGAGTGGTCGACACGTTTGCATGTGCGACTGGTATGAGGGTAAATTCGGAGAAGTCCATGGTTATGGGGTTAGGAACTTGGGGGGAGAGGGTTGAGTGGGGTAGTGCAGTCGTAAAGACGCGGGTGATGTCATTAAAAATTTGTGGTCTAATCTATGCTGATGATCTTGAGGTTGCACGTGTTAATAATTCGGTCAGGTTGGTAGAAAAGATACTGGGTCGATTGGGAGCATTGCGGCCTTATCATTTGACCCTTGTGCAGCGTGCCATTGTAATTAACGTTTTATTGTATAGCAAGGTTTGGCATGTGGCTGCCGTGTTCCCTTTAACGGGGACGGCAATTGCAACTATACTTAGAGGGGTTTTTAAATTTTTGTGGGGTTCAGGTTGTGACTGGCTTAGAAGGGATGTAGTAATGTTACCTGTGCGTCAGGGGGGGTTGGGTTTAATGAACTTAAAGAGGAGGGTTAAATGTATCTTCATTAAAAGGGAGGTGATGAGGGAGGGTGTGAGTGGGGGGGGGTTGGTTAAGGTACACAATAAATTGAAACGCATGTTTTCTGGGACGGAGTTGAGGGAGTGTGAAACTATTTTGAGGGCAGTGGTGATGGTAAGGGATCTGGGTAAGGTAAAAATAAGTAGGCTGTGTAGGATGTCGGCGGAAAGGGTTGTGGCTCCGGTGGAGGGGATTTTCCCCATGTATGACTGGGGATGTATATGGAGAAGGTTTGGTAGGTTAAGGTTACAACCCCGTGGACGTGACGTGATGTATCGGTTTTTGCATGGGATTTTACCATCGGGAGTGGTCTTACGAGCTAGACGGGTGGTTGAGGGGGGGGGGGGGGTATGTGGAATATGTGGCGGGGAGGATTCTGCATTCCATGTAGTATATTTTTGTGAGGGGTTGGGGAGCGTCAGGGGTTGGTTGAGCAGGGTGTTGCATAAGATAAGTGGTCAATACCTCTCTGTTCTGCGGGCATTGAGTCTTGATGTGGGGGGTATGGATGATAGTATTATTAGGGCTGTGGGGTACATTATGGTGGATTATGTCTACATTATGTGGGGAATGAGGGGGAAAGAGGTAAGTGAGGTGAAGAGGAGGGTATTGGCTGTTACGTTTTATAAAACGTTGTGCCGTAATAGAGAACTTTATGGGAGGAGGTGGGAGCGGGATTTCTCTGAGGGATATCGAGACCTTACATTAGAGGTTTTATTAAATTTGTAAATTAGGTGGGTGGGGCAGGGTAGGGATGGTACAATGTGTTATGTTGATGGGCTGTCAGGGGTGAAAACGGGGTCGCCTCCTGGTATGAGAGGGTGAATGTGTATGAACTTGGGCGTATGTTGTGTATTCATGGTTTGTGACGAGTATACTCTATATATGTGTTTGATTTTGCAGTGGGACATTGTTCTATGTATGTTATTCATATGCATGTTTAGATGCTTGTAGAGGTGTCAGTGTGTTGGATCCTTGTTTATTAATATATTCTGTGTTTGATGAACATATTGTTTTTACCTTATTCTCAATACATTACGTTAATTGTATTTAACGTATAAGGTGTCCTACTTTATAATTTACAAAGTGACAATATATGCATATTATGGTGTGTTTTGTTAATCATATAACAATGCAATTGGAATTAGTCGTTTATTGGTTATCATAGGTGTAGGGGTTTTCATGTATGGGTGAGGAGGGTTATTTGTGTTATCTCAAGTTCATGTTTGTGTGGTTGTTAATGATTTATTCTGTGTAAGACCTGTTATTGTCTTTATCTATCTCTTGTATTGTATTGTTCTAAATAAAATATAAAAAAAAAAAAAAAACTGCTGCTACTACTACTGCTTCTACTACTACTACTACTACTACTGCTACTACTACTGCTGCTACTACTACTGCTACTACTAGTACTGCTACTACTACAGCTGCTACTACTACTGCTGCTGCTACTACTACTACAGCTGCTATTATTACTGCTACTACTACTACTACTACTACAGCTGCTACTACTGCTGCTACTACTACTACTACTACAGCTGCTATTATTACTGCTACTACTACTACTACTGCTGCTACTACTGCTGCTACTACTGCTACTACTACTACTACTACTACAGCTGCTATTATTACTACTACTACTACTACTACTACTGCTGCTACTACTGCTGCTACTACTGCTGCCACTACTACTACTACTACTACAGCTGCTATTATTACTGCTGCTACTGCTACTACTACTACTACTACTAATAATAATAATAATAATAACAATAATAATAATAATAATAATAATAATAATAATAATAATTCTGCTGAAACTACTGCTTCTAAAGCTACTAATTTTAATACTACTTCTGCTACTGAAACTACTACTGAAAGTATTGTTATATTCTGCTACCACCACTGGAAGGACTGATCCTCAGCCACTCGTTTCACTGAATGCTCCACCTGACCAGCCAGGCTGTGGTTCGTACGTCAGTCTGCGTGAGGCCAACAACAACAGCCTGGTTGATCAGACCCTGATCCACCATGAGGCCTAGTCACAGACCGGGCCGCCGGGGCGTTGATCCCCGAAACCCTCTCCAGGTATACTCCAGGTATATTCCAGGTATACTCCAGGTATACTCCAGGTATACTCCGGGTATTAGGGTTTCGCGCATCACACAAAAAATAAATAACAAAACCACCACTGCTATTACTATTACTATTCCTGTGTCCACTACAACTATTACCTCGACTACTAGTCAAAACTACTACTATCAGCTGCCATTCCTGCGTTCATTACAATCACTACCTCGACTACTATTCAAAACTACTACCGTCAACTACTACTACTGCTACTACTAATGCCACTACTGATCATAACAATAACAGTGAGGACACAGGAGGTAGAGCACAACAACCACAAAGGTAATAACGTGTGACGCGGCCGAAATTTATTTCAATAAAATATTCCCCCATGATGTATTTCCGGTATTAGATTTACCGAGCAAACGTAGTATGATCAGAACTTAATCATTAATCAGGATAAATTATGGAGTTTTCACGTGCTGGCTACAGGCACTCAGCTGATTAATGCCATTGTCGTTTTGCCCCTGTCGGTCTTGATGGTCGAAATTAATGTTACTTTTTTTCAGTATTATTGCGTTTTTCTGGTTTTTTTTTTTTTTTTTTTTTTCCGTGTG
Organism: Cherax quadricarinatus; assembly: GCF_038502225.1. Lineage (NCBI taxonomy): Eukaryota > Metazoa > Arthropoda > Malacostraca > Decapoda > Parastacidae > Cherax > Cherax quadricarinatus. Next base: position 21,623,735 of record NC_091301.1, on the reverse strand, counting down.
TGTGTGTGTGTGACCATCGTTGCTGATTTTTTTTTATTAATAAGTTAAAAGTTAGGTGAGTGGAAGAAGTAGCGAGCACGCAAGAGGACAGTTTCGGGTTTATTACAGCAACGTTTCGCTCAAGGGTGATCGTTGTTTCAGACTCCGGAACAGTACTCTTCTCCAGGCTGAGGGACTGACCACCTCAAAATTACGTCTTGAAGGGTGATGGACTGATTACATCTCTTCAGTTTCTACCAACTTTTCTGTACTCGACTGAAGAAGCCTGTTGTGTAGGCGGAACGTTTCGAAATAAAGATACCTAACTATTACATATGTGTCTTACCTAACAGAACGTTGTCTAGGTAACCTTGTGTCTTCATCAGTTATAATTATTTATCGTTGACCATCTTTATTGTATCCTCTTAGGTTAGGTTAATTTAGGTTAGGTTAAGTTAGGTTAGGTTAGGTTACGTTAGGTTTGTCAGGAAACAGGACAAGTGTTCCCTGACGTTGGTCTTAGTCATATGATGACCCGCAGCTGGAGCTTTTGGTCATCTGACCGAGGTCTTCCGCTAGTTTACTGGTCCAACCCTTTAAAAACTAAGGATATAATTGTGACTATTTCTGTACTGTGTCCTCTTTTGGGCCCACTGTCTGCGTGTGGAGGTTTCTTCAGCGGCCGGTCGTGCCAACTGTAGTCGGTTCAGTACTCGGTTCAGTACTCGGTTCAGTACTCGGTTCAGTACTCGGTTCAGTACTCGGTTCAGTACTCGGTTCAGTACTCGGTTCAGTATTCGGTTCAGTACTCGGTTCAGTACTCGGTTCAGTACTCGGTTCAGTACTCGGTTCAGTACTGTGTTCAGTACTCAGTTTAGTAGCGAAGAAAATAATGTCACGTGCTAAACTCTGTCATACTCTCTGTCATGTGGATATGTTAATGTTGTGAAATACCGACAAGCTGATAAGTAAGACACAAGTGCAACAGTTTGGTATCTTTAATTCGAAAAGGTTCTCCTATACAGTAAGAACCCTACTGAGTAGACGAAACGTTTCGGAATAAAGATACTAACTGTTACACATATCGATTTGGCTTATTCGACAAGGACAGTTGGGCAAAACAAGCAAAATTTTAATTAGAAATATTTGCTAAAACTTCACGAAAAATCAGGCCAAACACCATAATATAAACATATTTTATGATGATCGATTATTATAATTAAATTTAGACTATTCTTACACACGTTGGGTGATATTATGGTAAGTAACAATGTGTAATTTTAGTAATAACAGAGGCTAATTTTTACATCTAATCAACATATGTTCGTAAAGGCGGAATAAAAGTTGATCTGTATATTTCAATCTTGGTATTAGATCTTCCATCAGCAGTACAAGAAGACAGAAATTTGCAAGTTATATAGTTCAGTCTGGGCGGGTAGAGTATTAGTCCTTGCTGTCAGTTAGGAGGTGTGACTAGCGAATAAGACGACTCTGTATTCATTAGGGTATCTCCACTCGTGGAAGTAGTTTTCCTAGTTGATGTAGTTAGTGTTAACCTCTGGTATGTATTGCTTCAAAGTGAATTTGGTAAGGGTGTTCGAATTTAACTTTTATTTTTCTTAGCCCCCATCAGCCGTCTTCCACTAAGGAAGGTTCCCTCCCCCCCCCCCACAAGAAAAGGAAACATCTGCCATTATTCATTCAGTAGGTGTCTTTCCAGAAGTATGCAGACATCTCACTTCAAATGACCCTCCGAACTGCTATATCCCGACAATATACCTTCAGGGTGCAGGCACTGTAGTTCCAACCTTCAGGGCTCAGGTTCGACCCGCAACTTTCCCTAAATTCCTTCAGAAACATTGTCTTGATTACATTCCAAAAGAGATTTTCTATTCTCTCTGCAACATTGCAAGCTCTTGAAAAAGTGTGGGTCTCAATATAATATATATATATAAATTTATATATATATATTATATTGAATATATATATATATATATATAAATATATATATATATATATATATATATATATATATATATATATATATATATATATATATATGTATATATATATAAATATATATATATATATATATATATATATATATATATATATATATATATATATATATATATATGTATATATATATAAAATATATATATATATATATATATATATATATATATATATATATATATATATATATATATATATATAATATATGCCTTGGATCAAAGTCTAGCGCAAGCTGGACTCCAAGGTATTGGTCCAGTGTGGGTAGATTGGTAAAGCACTGCGTACCTTGTTCCAAGGTTCGTAGGTTCGAGTCTCCTTCAGCCAGAGATCAGTGTTTGTGTATATTTCGCCTGCTCTTGCGAATTCCTTGCATTGTTAATATCTCTAGTAACGATTGAGACACTTATGCAGCATATGGGAATCTTTATTCAGGAAACGTTTCGCCACACAGTGGCTTCTTCAGTCCAATACAAAGAGGAAGGCTTAAGGAGAGGAGGAGAATGAGGTAATCAGTCCCTCAACCTGGAGTCGATGTGTTCAGTCCATCAACCATTCATCACAACTGTCAGACACTGCAGCATCATGGGATCTTGTTACAAAGAATTCTTCAACACTTGTTCAACCTTTGGACGAAGACCTACTTCGACTAGTGGATGGTACCACTATGACCCCGCCTCCGCCTGCTTCACCTCACATCACAACAGTATATAAGCCACGTCTACGGCCCTATGCTGTACATTCTACAAGATTGATGGACTGAACACATCGACTCCAGGTTGAGGGACTGATTACCTCATTCTCCTCCTCTCCTTAAGCCTTCCTCTTTGTATTGGACTGAAGAAGCCACTGTGTGGCGAAACGTTTCCTGAATAAAGATTCCCA